>NC_069499.1:1227261336-1227592483 GCF_027579735.1 Bombina bombina | reverse complement strand
TGGCTGTATCATGACCATGTAGATCATGATCTATACTTAAAGGGACATTAGTTTCAAATGTTATTCCCTTATAAATGTTTAGATACATTGCATACATAATCAACAAGTGCATAATTAAAAGACAATGCAATTGCACTTACTCTGAATTTTAGATGAGCAGTAGATTTTTTTTTTCTGGCAAATGTATTTAAATCATGTGGCAGCCATCAGCCAAGCAGACTCATAAATGAATACAATGAACTCTTGCAGATGCTCAGCAGTAGCTGGTACCTCAGAATGTGTGTGTGTAAAAAGACTAGGCACAATTTGATAATGGAAATTATGGGGAAAGTATCTTACAACAGCCTGCTTTATCAGAATCCTGTTAGTTTGTTTCTTTCATGTAAGTGGCAAGAGTCCATGAGCTAGTGACGTATGGGATATACATTCCTACCGGGAGGGGGCAAAGTTTCCCAAACCTCAAAATGCCTATAAATACACCTCCCACCTCACTCATACTTTGGAGGTGGTGAAGCAAGATGTGCTTGATTTCTTCTGTGAAAGGCTCTTCTAAGCATTTTGAAGCCCAATTCCTCTCAAAGTACAGTGTTTGTCTGAGGGATGTGAAGGGAGTATTGCCTGTTGATACCATGTTTTCGCCTATGGGAAATCTATTCTAGGGCTCTCTGTAAATCGGTTGCAGGGATTCATCTGCTGCTTCCCTTTACAGATCGACATTATACTCTTGTACCATTACCTCTGCTGATATGTTTCAGTACTGGTTTGGCTGTCTGCTATATGTGGATCGGTGTCTTCTGGTAAGTATATATCATTTTTTTTAAGACGCACTCAGCTTTGTTTGGCACTTTATATTATAACGTTTTTTAATATATATTGCATATATTTGCCATAAGTCAGGTCTGTGTATATTTCCCTTTCCATTCTAATAATTTTCAGCATGGAGATTATGTTTATGGGAGAATTCTTTTCTTACCTGGGGTTCCAGTTAGTTGTAACTTGGAGTCTGTTTTTCAAAATTTTCGTGGTCATACTAGGCTTGTGATGATGCAAAATGCTACTTTTTATTGCGTAATTTTTGGCACAAACATTTTTGCTGCGAAGTTGCGCCTGTTATGACGTGAGTTGCGTCATTTCATTGTGTTAGCTTTGGCGCCAAAAGTTTTTACCTCTGCATTTGCGTCATCTTTGTTTGCGTCATTCTTGGCGCCAAAATTTGTTATATTAAGTCTCTCCCTCTTTTGCTCGCTGCTCTCATTTGTTTTTAGAGGGCTATGATGTTTGTTTTTGATTTTACTTTTGTATAAGAATTTTATAATAAGCATTTTCTTCTGTTATGTGTGATCAGTCCACGGGTCATCATTACTTCTGGGATATAACTCCTCCCCAACAGGAAATGCAAGAGGATTCACCCAGCAGAGCTGCATATAGCTCCTCCCCTCTACGTCAGTCCCAGTCATTCTCTTGCACCCAACGACTAGATAGGATGTGTGAGAGGACTATGGTGATTATACTTAGTTTTTATGACTTCAATCAAAAGTTTGTTATTTTAAAATAGCACCGGAGCGTGTTATTACTTCTCTGGCAGAGTTTGAGGAAGAATCTGACAGAGATTTTTACTATGATTTTAACCGGAGTCGTTAAGATCATATTGCTGTTCTCGACCATCTGAGGGAGGTAAAGGCTTCAGATCAGGGGACAGCGGGCAGATGAATCTGCATTGAGGTATGTGGCAGTTTTTATTTTCTGAATGGAATTGATGAGAAAAGCCTGCCGTACCGTTAAAATGACATGTATGTATACACTTCAGTATTCTGGGGATGGTATTTCACCGGAACTACTCTGTTAAAGGTCATTAATCCTTTTAATAACTATTCTCATGTTAAACGTTTTTGCTGGAATGTAGAATCGTTTAACTTTGCTGAGGTACTGTGTGAATAAATATTTGGGCATTATTTTCCACTTGGCAGTTTTTTTGCTTTAATTGTGACAGTTTCGTTTCTCTTCACTGCTGTGTGGGAGAGGGAGGGGCCGTTTTTTGGCGCTCTTTGCTACGCATCAAAAAATTCCAGTCAGTTACTTTTATATTTCCTGCATGATCCGGTTCATCTCTGACAGATCTCAGGGGTCTTCAAACTTCTTTGAAGGGAGGTAAATTCTCTCAGCAGAGCTGTGAGAATCCTTATAGTGACTGTGAATAAAAACGTTGTTTTATTTTCTTATGTACAAATTTAATTAGTATTGTTTTTACTAATGGGAACAAACCTTTGCTAAAAGATTGTGTTGTTTTAAAGTTTGATGCTATAACAGTTTTTCAGTTCATTATTTCAACTGTCATTTAATCGTTAGTACCTCTTTGAGGCACAGTGCGTTTTTTTGCTAAAAAAGATTATAACCAAGTTGTAAGTTTTTTTGCTAGTGTGTTAAACATGTCTGACTCAGAGGAAGATATCTGTGTCATTTGTTCCAATGCCAAGGTGGAGCCCAATAGAAATTTATGTACTAACTGTATTGATGCTACTTTAAATAAAAGTCAATCTGTACAATGTGAACAAATTTCACCAAACTGCGAGGGGAGAGTTATGCCGACTAACTCGCCTCACGCGGCAGTACCTGCATCTCCCGCCCGGGAGGTGCGTGATATTTTGGCGCCTAGTACATCTGGGCGGCCATTACAGATAACATTACAAGATATGGCTACTGTTATGACTGAAGTTTTGTCTAAATTACCAGAACTAAGAGGCAAGCGTGATCACTCTGGGGTGAGAACAGAGTGCGCTGACAATGCTAGGGCCATGTCTGATACTGCGTCACAGCTCGCAGAGCATGAGGACGGAGAGCTTCATTCTGTGGGTGACGGTTCTGATCCAAACAGATTGGACTCAGATATTTCAAATTTTAAATTTAAATTGGAGAACCTCCGTGTACTACTAGGGGAGGTCTTAGCAGCTCTCAACGATTGTAACACCGTTGCAATACCAGAGAAACTGTGTAGGTTGGATAAATACTTTGCGGTACCGGCGAGTACTGACGTTTTTCCTATACCTAAGAGACTAACTGAAATTGTTACTAAGGAGTGGGATAGACCCGGTGTGCCGTTCTCACCCCCTCCAATATTTAGAAAGATGTTTCCAATAGACGCCACCACTAGGGACTTATGGCAAACGGTCCCCAAGGTGGAGGGAGCAGTTTCTACTTTAGCTAAGCGTACCACTATCCCGGTGGAGGATAGCTGTGCTTTCTCAGATCCAATGGATAAAAAATTAGAGGGTTACCTTAAGAAAATGTTTGTTCAACAAGGTTTTATATTACAACCCCTTGCATGTATCGCGCCGATTACGGCTGCGGCAGCATTTTGGATTGAGTCGCTTGAAGAGAACCTTAGTTCCTCTACGCTAGACGACATTACGGACAGGCTTAGAGTCCTTAAACTAGCTAATTCTTTCATTTCGGAGGCCGTAGTACATTTAACCAAACTTACGGCTAAGAACTCAGGATTCGCCATACAGGCACGCAGGGCGCTGTGGCTAAAATCCTGGTCAGCTGATGTTACTTCTAAGTCCAAATTACTTAATATACCTTTCAAGGGGCAGTCCTTATTCGGGCCCGGTTTGAAAGAAATTATCGCTGACATTACGGGAGGTAAGGGCCACGCCCTACCTCAGGACAAGGCCAAAGTTAAGGCTAGACAGTCTAATTTTCGTCCCTTTCGGAATTTCAAAACAGGAGCAGCATCAACCTCCACTGCACCAAAACAGGAAGGAGCTGTTGCTCGTTACAGGCAAGGCTGGAAGCCTAACCAGTCCTGGAACAAGAGCAAGCAGGCCAGGAAACCTGCTGCTGCCCCAAAGACAGCATGAACCGAGAGCCCCCGATCCGGGACCGGATCTAGTGGGGGGCAGACTCTCTCTCTTCGCCCAGGCCTGGGCAAGAGATGTTCAGGATCCCTGGGCACTAGAGATCATATCTCAGGGATACCTTCTAGACTTCAAATTATCTCCCCCAAGAGGGAGATTTCATCTGTCAAGGTTGTCAACAAACCAGATAAAGAAAGAAGCGTTTCTACGCTGCGTACAAGATCTGTTAACAATGGGAGTGATCCATCCGGTTCCGCGGTCGGAACTAGGACAAGGGTTCTACTCAAACCTGTTCGTGGTTCCCAAAAAAGAGGGAACTTTCAGGCCAATCTTAGATTTAAAGATTCTAAACAAATTCCTAAGAGTTCCATCGTTCAAAATGGAAACTATTCGGACAATCCTACCCATGATCCAAGAGGGTCAGTACATGACCACAGTGGATTTAAAGGATGCTTACCTTCACATACCGATCCACAAGGATCATCACCGGTATCTAAGGTTTGCCTTCTTAGACAGGCACTACCAGTTTGTAGCTCTCCCATTCGGATTGGCTACGGCTCCAAGAATCTTCACAAAGGTTCTGGGTGCCCTTCTGGCGGTACTAAGGCCGCGAGGGATTTCGGTAGCTCCATACCTAGACGACATTCTAATTCAAGCTTCAAGCTTTCAAACTGCCAAGTCTCATACAGAGTTAGTTCTGGCATTTCTAAGGTCGCATGGATGGAAAGTGAACGAAAAGAAGAGTTCTCTTTTTCCTCTCACAAGAGTTCCATTCTTGGGGACTCTTATAGATTCTGTAGAAATGAAGATTTACCTGACAGAGGACAGGTTAACAAAGCTTCAAGATGCATGCCGTGCCCTTCATTCCATTCAACACCCGTCAGTAGCTCAATGTATGGAGGTGATCGGCTTAATGGTAGCGGCAATGGACATAGTACCTTTTGCACGCCTACACCTCAGACCGCTGCAATTGTGCATGCTAGGTCAGTGGAATGGGGATTACTCAGATTTGTCCCCTACTCTGAATCTGAATCAAGAGACCAGAAATTCTCTTCTATGGTGGCTTCATCGGCCACACCTGTCCAGGGGGATGCCATTCAGCAGGCCAGACTGGACAATTGTAACAACAGACGCCAGCCTACTAGGTTGGGGCGCTGTCTGGAATTCTCTGAAGGCTCAGGGACTATGGAATCAGGAGGAGAGTCTCCTTCCAATAAACATTCTGGAATTGAGAGCAGTTCTCAATGCCCTTCTGGCTTGGCCCCAATTAACAACTCGGGGGTTCATCAGGTTTCAGTCGGACAACATCACGACTGTAGCTTACATCAACCATCAGGGAGGGACAAGAAGCTCCCTAGCAATGGTGGAAGTATCAAAGATAATTCGCTGGGCAGAGTCACACTCTTGCCACCTGTCAGCAATCCACATCCCGGGAGTGGAGAACTGGGAGGCGGATTTCTTGAGCCGCCAGACTTTTCATCCGGGGGAGTGGGAACTTCATCCGGAGGTCTTTGCCCAAATACTTCGACGTTGGGGCAAACCAGAGATAGATCTCATGGCGTCTCGCCAGAACGCCAAACTTCCTCGCTACGGGTCCAGATCCAGGGATCCGGGAGCGGTTCTGATAGATGCTTTGACAGCACCTTGGAAATTCGGGATGGCTTATGTGTTTCCACCCTTCCCGCTGCTTCCTCGATTGATTGCCAAAATCAAACAGGAAAGAGCATCAGTGATTCTAATAGCGCCTGCATGGCCACGCAGGACTTGGTATGCAGATCTAGTGGACATGTCATCCTGTCCGCCTTGGTCTCTACCTCTAAGACAGGACCTTCTGATACAGGGTCCATTCAAACATCAAAATCTAACTTCTCTGAAGCTGACTGCTTGGAAATTGAACGCTTGATTTTATCAAAACGTGGTTTTTCTGAGTCAGTTATTGATACCCTGATACAGGCTAGGAAGCCTGTTACCAGAAAAATTTACCATAAAATATGGCGTAAATACCTATACTGGTGCGAATCCAAACGTTACTCCTGGAGTAAGGTTAGGATCCCTAGGATATTGTCTTTTCTACAAGAAGGGTTAGAAAAGGGTTTATCAGCTAGTTCATTAAAGGGACAGATTTCAGCTCTGTCCATCTTATTACACAGGCGTCTGTCAGAAAATCCAGATGTCCAGGCTTTTTGTCAGGCTTTAGCTAGGATCAAGCCTGTGTTTAAAGCTGTTGCTCCGCCATGGAGTTTAAACTTAGTTCTTAACGTTTTACAGGGTGTTCCGTTTGAACCCCTTCATTCCATTGATATAAAATTGTTATCTTGGAAAGTTCTGTTTTTAATGGCTATTTCCTCGGCTCGAAGAGTCTCTGAGTTATCAGCCTTACATTGTGATTCTCCTTATCTGATTTTTCACTCAGACAAGGTTGTTCTGCGTACTAAACCTGGGTTCTTACCTAAGGTAGTCACTAACAGGAATATCAATCAAGAGATTGTTGTTCCATCCTTGTGTCCAAATCCTTCTTCAAAGAAGGAACGTCTTCTACACAATCTAGATGTAGTTCGTGCCCTCAAGTTCTACTTGCAGGCAACTAAAGATTTTCGCCAAACTTCTTCCCTGTTTGTCGTTTATTCTGGACAGAGGAGAGGTCAAAAAGCTTCCGCTACCTCTCTCTCTTTTTGGCTTCGTAGCATAATACGCTTAGCCTATGAGACTGCTGGACAGCAGCCTCCTGAAAGAATTACAGCTCACTCCACTAGAGCTGTGGCTTCCACTTGGGCTTTTAAGAATGAGGCCTCTGTTGAACAGATTTGCAAGGCTGCAACTTGGTCTTCGCTTCATACTTTTTCCAAATTTTACAAATTTGATACTTTTGCTTCTTCGGAGGCTATTTTTGGGAGAAAGGTTCTTCAGGCAGTGGTTCCTTCTGTATAATGAGCCTGCCTATCCCTCCCGTCATCCGTGTACTTTTGCTTTGGTATTGGTATCCCAGAAGTAATGATGACCCGTGGACTGATCACACATAACAGAAGAAAACATAATTTATGCTTACCTGATAAATTCCTTTCTTCTGTTGTGTGATCAGTCCACGGCCCGCCCTGTTTTAAGGCAGGTAAATATCTTTTAAATTATACTCCAGTCACCACTTCACCCTTGGTTACTCCTTTCTCGTTGATTCTTGGTCGAATGACTGGGACTGACGTAGAGGGGAGGAGCTATATGCAGCTCTGCTGGGTGAATCCTCTTGCATTTCCTGTTGGGGAGGAGTTATATCCCAGAAGTAATGATGACCCGTGGACTGATCACACAACAGAAGAAAGGAATTTATCAGGTAAGCATAAATTATGTTTTTTCCCATTCCTGAAACTGCTATTTTGAGGAAATTTGATATTTCTTCTATAAGGTACGACGAGTCCACGGATTCATCCTTTACTTGTGGGATATTATGCTCCTGCTAATTGGAAGTGGCAAAGAGCACCACAGCAGAGCTGTCTAATATAGCTCCTCCCTTAGCCCCACCCCCAGTCATTCTCTTTGCCTGCTCTAAGTACTAGGAAGGGTAAAGTGAAAGAGGTGATAAAATATTAGTTTTTAATTTCTTCAAGCAAGAGTTTTTTTGTTTTAAATGGTACCGGTGTGTACTAATTTACTCTCAGGCAGCAGATGGATGAAGACTTCTACCTGGAGGATGATGATCTTAGCATTTGTAACTAAGATCCAGTGCTGTTCCCACAGAGGCTGATTGGTACAAGAAACTTCAGTGTGAGGAACGTTTTCATGCTATATATCAGTGAGGTATGTTCAGTCATTTTTTCTGGAGAGACTGTGTATTTCAGAAAGGCTTACTGTATCCCCATGAGGGTAAGGGTAAGCAGTAATCCTAAGAGCTATAGAAAGGCATTACTAAGCTTGCATAAGGGGCTAATTAAAAATGGTTGACACTGAGTTTTGAAACATGAAAATTTTTCTAACAGAGGTCAGGAAATCAAGGATTTTAACCACCTGCCACGCTCTTCATTCCATTCCTCGGCCGTTAGTGGCTCAGTGTATGGAGGTAATCGGTCTAATGGTAGAGGCAATGGATATAGTTCTGTTTGCTCGCTTGCATCTCAGACCACTGCAACTATTCATGCTCAATCAGTGGAATGGGGATTATGTAGATTTATCTCCTCAGATAAATCTGGATCAAGAGACCAGAGACTCTCTTCTTTGGTGGTTGTCACAGGATCATCTGTCCCAGGGAATGTGTTTCCGCAGGCCAGCATGGATCATAGTGAGGATGGACGCCAGCCTATTGGGCTGGGGTGCAGTCTGGAATTTCCTGAAAGCTCAGGGTTTGTGGATTCAGGAGGAGGCTCTCCTCCCGATAAATATTCTAGAAGTAGTGGGAACTCCATCCGGAGGTGTTTGCACAATTGATTCAGCAATGGGGCACACCAGAATTGGATCTGATGGCGTCTTGTCAGAACGCCAAAATTCCTTGTTACGGGTCCAGGTCAAGGGATCCTCAGGCAGTACTGATAGATGCTCTAGCAGTACCCTGGTCATTCAACCTGGCTTATGTGTTTCCACCATTTCCTCTCCTTCCTCGTCTGATTGCAGAATCAAACAGGAGAGAGCCTCAGTGATTTTGATAGCACCTGCGTGGCCACGCAGGACTTGGTATGCAGACCTGGTTGACATGTCATCTCTTCCACCATTGACTCTGCCACTGAGGCAGGACCTTCTGGTTCAAGGTTCGTTCCAGCATCCAAATCTAGTTTCTCTGTGGCTGACTGCTTGGAGATTGAATGCTTGATTTTATCCAAGCGGGGTTTCTCTGAGTCGGTCATAGATACCTTGATTCAGGCTCGAAAGCCTGTCGCTAGGAAATTTATCATACGATATGGCGTAAATATCTTTATTGGTGCGAATCCAAAGGTTACTCATGGAGTAAGATCAGGATTCCTAGGATTTTGTCGTTTCTCCAAGAAGGATTGGAGAAGAGGCTATCAGCGAGTCCCTTAAAGGGACAGATATCTGCTTTTTCAATTCTACTGCACAAACGTCTGGCAGATATTCCAGACGTTCAGTCATTCTGTCAGGCTTTAGTTAGAATCAACCCTGTGTTTAAACCTGTTGTTCCGCCATGGAGTTTGAATTTAGTTCTTAAAGTTCTTCAAGGGGTTCCGTCTGAACCTACGCATTCCATAGATATTAAGCTTCTATCTTGGAAAGTTCTATTTTTAGTTGCTATCTCTTCGCTTGAAGAGTTTCTGAACTATCTGCATTGCAATGCGACTCGCCTTATCTTGTTTTCCATGCTGTTAAGGTGGTTTTGCGTACCAAACCTGGATTCCTTCCTAAGGTTGTTATTAATAGGAATATTAATCAGGAAATTGTTTTTCCTTCTCTGTGTCCTAATCCTTCCTCTAAGAAAGAGCGTCTGTTGCACAACTTGGACGTGGTTCGTGCTTTGACGGAAATCTTTGGTTGCTTGCAAGTAAAACTTCAAACATCTTTTTTGTTTGTTGTCTATTCTGGAAAACTTAGAGGTCAAAAAGCTACGGCTACCTCTCTTTCTTTTGGGCTGAAAAGCATCATCCGTTTGGCATACGAGACTACTGGACAGCAGCCTCCTGAAAGGATTACAGCTCACTCTACTAGAGCGGTGGCTTCCACATGGGCTTTTAAAAATGATGCTTCTGTTGAACAGATTTGTAAGGCTGCGACTTGGTCTTCGCTTCATACCTTTTCCAAATTTTACTAATTTGATACTTTTGCTTCTTTGGAGGCTATTTTTGGGAGAACAGTTCTTCAAGCAGTGGTGCCTTCTGTTTAACCATCTGTCTTGTTCCTCCTGTTCATCCGTGTCCTGTAGCTTTGGTATTGTATCCCACAAGTAAAGGATGAATCCGTGGACTCGTCGTAGCTTATAGAAGAAAAGTAAATTTATGCTTACCTGATAAATAAATTTCTTCTATGGTACGACGAGTCCACGGCCCGCCCTGTCATTTTAAGACAGATTATATTTTTTTATTTTAAACTTCAGTCACCTCTGCACCTTTTAGTTTCTCCTTTTTCTTCCTGTACCTTTGGTCGAATGACTGGGGGGTGGAGCTAAGGGAGGAGCTATATAGACAGCTCTGCTGTGGTGCTCTTTGCCACTTCCTGTTACCAGGAGGATAATATCCCACAAGTAAAGGATGAATCCGTGGACTCGTCGTACCATAGAAGAAATTAATTTATCAGGTAAGCATAAATGTACTTTTTGTTTAAAAAATTTTTTTTTCATTTTTGTTACATTTTGCAAGATGTCTCAAACTGATCCTGCCTCTGATGTTACTGTAGGAACTAAGGTGCCTGAACACAATTCTACCAAAGCTAAGTGTGTTTGTTGTAAATTAGCTGATCTTATTTCTTCAGCTCAAATATGTAGCACTTGTTATGACAAATTATTACATGCTGATAATGTTTCTAAAAGTACAAATACATCTACTGTTAGTAGTAAGAGTATGGAGGTTATGTAATACTTTTTTGATGGGTGGACATGCCCCTTTCTCCTCCCCTAATCCCGCCCCTTTCCACTCCCACTTTTATGCCCCCATTTTTGATATTAATTTGATATAAATTGATATAAAAAGGGGATTTTGATACGAATTTGATATAAAATCGATATTAAAAAAGTGTTTTTAATACGAATTTGATATAAAATTGATATGCATATTTATTAGGATTTGGATTAAAAGGTTATAAGAGGTTATTAAGCGTAATTATTTTGATAATGTTGATTGGGAGCTTTATAAAAGACTATAAAGTTTATTTAATTAAAAAAGGTGTAAATTATACTTTGATATTGTATTCTATTAAAAGGGGATATAAAATCTTAATATATATATCCTCTATAATGTTCAATAGGTTTAATAAGGCATGTCAGGACTTGCTATGAAAAAAAAGATATAAAATGTAATAGGATTAAAAGGGTGTTATAAGAGTGTATAAAACTCAATTGTTTTGATATTTTCTTTTATTAGGAGGTTATTTAAAAAAAAGAAAAAAAAAAAGTTTTAACATTTGTTATAAGTTTTCTGTGAATGAAATAATTGAATTCAGTATTGTACATATTAGTTTAATAAGGCATGTCAGGACTTGTCTTTTGCCAGAAATTCTAACATTATGTTAGGGGCGTGTCTTTTAACCAAAAACAATGAGGCGTGCCAGAACTTATCTTTTTGTCACAAAAAAAACGTGGCATGTTAGGACATGTATTTTACTCAAAAAAAGACTAATATCTCACACGTATTTCGTAAAAATCATATAAATCAATGTTAGCTGCTTTGTACAGATTTTCAACACCGCCTAATGACCCGGGGTTTGTAGGTTTATGATATAATTCTCTTAATACAAGTCCACGATTGCCGTTAGCAGACTCCATTCTTTAGGCAGTATACAGCTATTTTTTTCATTAAACATTGATTTATATGATTTTTACGAAATACATGTGAGATAGTTTGTTTTGAGTAAAATACATGTCCTAACATGCCACGTAACATTTTTTTGTGACAAAAAGATAAGTCCTGACACGCCTCATTGTTTTTGGTTAAAAGACACGCCCCTAACATAATGTTAGAATTTCTGGCAAAAGACAAGTCCTGACATGCCTTATTAAACTAATATGTACAATACTGAATTAAATTATTTCATTCACAGAAATCTTTTTTTTTTAAATAACCTCCTAATAAAAGAAAATATCAAAACAATTGAGTTTTATACACTCTTATAACACTCTTTTAATCCTACTACATTTTATATCTTTTTTTTCATAGCAAGTCCTGACATGCCTTATTAAACCTATTGAACATTATAGAGGATATATATATTAAGATTTTATATCTCCTTTTAATAGAATACAATATCAAAGTATAATTTACATCTTTTTTTAATTAAATAAACTTTATAGTCTTTTATAAAGCTCCTAATCAACATTATCAAAATAATTACGCTTAATAACCTCTTATAACCTTTTAATCCAAATCCTAATAAATATGCATATCAATTTTATATCAATTTTATATCAAATTCGTATTAAAAACACTTTTTTAATATCGATTTTATATCAAATTCGTATCAAAATCCCCTTTTTATATCAATTTTATATCAAATTGATATAAAAAAGAGGCGTAAAAGTGGGAGTGGAAATGGGCGGGTTTAGGGGAGGAGAAAGGGGCGTGTCCACCTGTCCAAAAAGTTTGACATAACCTCCATACTCTTACTACTGGCGGTGTTGAAAATCTGTACAAAGCAGCTAAAAAATATGGATTCCACAGAAAAATAAATTGTAAAATGTTTAAATCAGCAAGATGTTTATACGCTACATAAACCAGCCAGACGTATTTTTGAAAGAAATAAAATATATGCACCTTCATTAGATATACAATGGCAAGCTGACCTGGTGTCCATGATAGATTACCATAAATATAATGACGGTATAAAGTATATTCTAACCGATATAGATTGTTTTTCTAAATACGCTTGGGGCGTTGGATTACTACCTTCGATAGACTCATCAGCTAAATCTTTCACTTTGTAAAGAGGTTTAAATCCTCTTGTATTCAGACCTTCAATTATAAAAATTTAATCTTTGAAATTTTGCTCATAACCTTTTGTGAACGTGCCCTTATGTTTCGAAATCCTGACGTGGTCACCGATTTTTAAAACAGGTTTAACCTTTTTAGTTTTTGGAGCGGAACCGTAAATATTTTTCCAGACGACGAGTGAATTTTCTTGCGTCACTTCTACCGGTTTACAACATATGGTTCTGTGGTATGTATTATTATAACTATGAATTAATTTGTTCAATATGTTTATATATATCTCTGTGTGTTGTGATGTGTAAAATAGCGCCACATTCTAGTCTTTAAAGTACGATTAAATCGTTCTACGATTGCTGCTTTAACACAGTTGTTTGCGACAAAATGTTGAATTTTAAATTTTTTCAACAACTTCTGTACTGTTCCATTTAAAAATTCTTTGCCTTTATCAGTCTGTATTTTCATAGGTACACGACCATCTTTGAATATTGTTTCAAACCCCTTTGCGATGCTTGGTCCAGTTTTATTATGTAATCCAACGCCCCAAGCGTATTTAGAAAAACAATCTATAACGGTTAGAATATACTTTATACCGTCATTATATTTATGGTAATCTATCATGGACACCAGATCAGCTTGCCATTGTATATCTAAAGAAGGTGTATATATTTTATTTCTTTCAAAAATACGTCTGGCTGGTTTATGTAGCGTGTAAACATCTTGCTGATTTAAACATTTTACAATTTTTTTTCTGTTGAATCCATATTTTTTAGCTGCTTTGTACAGATTTTCAACACCGCCTAATGACCCGGGGTTTGTAGGATTATGATATAATTCTCTTAATACAAGTCCACGATTGCCGTTAGCAGACTCCATTCTTTAGGCAGTTTACAGCTAGTTTTTTCATTAAACATTGATTTATATGATTTTTACGAAATACGTGTGAGATATTAGTCTCTTTTGAGTAAAATACATGTCCTAACATGCCACGTAACATTTTTTTTTGCGACAAAAAGATAAGTCCTGGCACGCCTCATTGTTTTTGGTTAAAAGACATGCCCCTAACATAATGTTAGAATTTGTGGCAAAAGACAAGTCCTGACATGCCTTATTAAACTAATATGTACACTACTGAATTTAATTATTTCATTCACAGAAATCTTATAACAAATGTTAACAAACTTTTTTTTTCTTTTTTTTTTTAAATAACCTCCTAATAAAAGAAAATATCAAAACAATTGAGTTTTATACACTCTTATAACACCCTTTTAATCCTATTACATTTTATATCTTTTTTTTCATAGCAAGTCCTGACATACCTTATTAAACCTATTGAACATTATAGAGGATATATATATATATATATATATATATATATATATATATATATATATATTAAGATTTTATATCCCCTTTTAATAGAATACAATATCAAAGTATAATTTACACCTTTTTTAATTAAATAAACTTTATAGTCTTTTATAAAGCTCCTAATCAACATTATCAAAATAATTACGCTTAATAACCTCTTATAACCTTTTAATCCAAATCCTAATAAATATGCATATCAATTTTATATCAAATTCGTATTAAAAACACTTTTTTAATATCGATTTTATATCAAATTCGTATCAAAATCCCCTTTTTATATCAATTTTATATCAAATTGATATCAAAAAGGGGCATAAAAGTGGGAGTGGAAAGGGGCGTGTTTAGGGGAGGAGAAAGGGGCGTGTCCACATGTCAAAAAAGTTTGACATAACCTCCATACTCTTACTACTACTGTTATTCCTTCACAGTCTAATGTACATGATATTCCTGCAGATATGAAAAATTCTATTGCTGCTATTCTGCCTTCAAATAAACGTAAAAGGTCTTTCCAAACTTCTCATAAATCTGATGAAATTTGTATTGACCGACAGCATACTGAAGTATCCTCTGCTGATGAGGATCTTTCTGGCTCAGAGGATCCTGCATCAGAGACTGAAATTGACAAATCTTCTTTTCTTTTTAAGATTGAATTTATTTGTTCTTTATTAAAGGAAGTATTGTTTACTTTGGGTATTGAGGAGTTTTGTCCTATTGATAACAAAACTAGTAATCGTTTGAATTCTGATTTTAAACTTCTAAGGTTACTCCTGAAGTTTTTCCTACTCCAAATGCCATCTCTAATATGATTACTAAAGACTGGTCTAAAGCCTGGTACTTCTTTTAACCCTTCTTCTAGGTTTAAGAAGCTGTATCCTTTTCCTGTGGCCAATTTAGAGTTTTGGATAAAGTCCCTATGGTTGATAGGGCTATTTCCACTCTTGCCAAACGTACTATTATTCCTATGGAATATAGTACTTCTTTTAAGGATCCTTTAGATAAGAAATCTGTTCATTGTCCCAAAGAAAGAAGATTTGTTCAGACCAATCCTGGATCTGAAAATTTTAAAACGTTTTGTTAGGGTCCCATCTTTCAAGATGATGACTATAACAACTATTCTGCCTTTTGTTCAGCAAGGTCATTTCATGTCCACAATAGACTTACAGGACGCTTATCTTCACATTCCGATTAATCCGGACCACTATAGTTTTCTGAGATTCTCTTTTCTAGACAAGCATTAAAATTTGTCGCTCTTCCGTTTGGCCTAGCAACAGCTCCAAGACTTTTCTCGAAGGTTCTTGGTGCCCCTCTATCTGTAGTGAGAGGGTATTGTGGTGTTTCCTTATTTGGACGATATCTTGGTAATAGCTCAATCTTTTCATTTAGCAGAAGCTCACATAAAACAACTAGTGTGGTTTCTTCAAAGACATGGTTGGAGGATAAATTTACTAAAGAGTTTCTTTAATTCCTCAGACAAGGGTCACCTTTTTAGGTTTCCAGATAGATTCATTGTCCATGACTATTTCTCTAACAGACAAGAGACGGATGAAGTTGTTTTTAGCTTGTCTAAACCCTCAGTCTATATCATTCCCTTCAGTGGCTAGTGAGCTATTACCAAGATATTGTCCAAATAAGGAAACACCACAATACCCTGCTCTCTCACTACAGATAGAGGGGCACCGAGAACCTTCGAGAAAAGTCTTGGAGCTGTTGCTAGGCCAAACGGAAGAGCGACAAATTTTTATGCTTGTCTAGAAAAGAGAATCTCAGAAAACTATAGTGGTCCGGATTAATCGGAATGTGAAGATAAGCGTCCTGTAAGTCTATTGTGGACATGAAATGACCTTGCTGAACAAAAGGCAGAATAGTTGTTATAGTCATCATCTTGAAAGATGGGACCCTAACAAAACGTTTTAAAATTTTCAGATCCAGGATTGGTCTGAACAAATCTTCTTTCTTTGGGACAATGAACAGATTTCTTATCTAAAGGATCCTTAAAAGAAGTACTATATTCCATAGGAATAATAGTACATTTGGCAAGAGTGGAAATAGCCCTATCAACCATAGGGACTTTATCCAAAACTCTAAATTGGCCACAGGAAAAGGATACAGCTTCTTAAACCTAGAAGAAGGGTTAAAAGAAGTACCAGGCTTTAGACCAGTCTTTAGTAATCATATTAGAGATGGCATTTGGAGTAGGAAAAACTTCAGGAGTAACCTTAGAAGTTTAAAATCAGAATTCAAACGATTACTAGTTTTGTTATCAATAGGACTAGACTCTAAATCCCAGTCTTGTGGCATGTTAATTATATTGGTGGGATTGAAACAATGGCAGGGAATAACTAGATAAGACTATATGGTGCAAGAGTGTGTAATGAATTATGGGGATTTAATAGTTTAATTAAGGGAAATATTGTGGCAGTGCTTGGTTAATGCTGCAGGAAGAAGGGTGACACAGGGCCTTGTTAAGGCCTTTTTAGAGAGGGTACTAATGTCATCCAATGTTTATTATCTGATGTATTGTTGTGGTCTGAAGCCAGACAAAAAGCTTTAAATATTAAAGGGACAGTCAAGTCCAAAAAAACTTTCATGATCCAAATAGGGCATGTAATTTTTACTTTTATCACCAATTTTGCTTTGTTCTTTTGGTATTCTTAGTTGAAAGCTAAACCTAGGAGGTTCATATGCTAATTACTTAGTCCTTTAAGGCCGCCTCTAATCTAAATGCATTTTGACAGTTTTTCACCACTAGAGGCCGTTAGTTCATGTGTTTCATATAGATAACATTAAGCTCATGCACGTTCATTTTCCGGGGAGTGAGCACTGATTGGCTAAAATGCAAATCTGTCAAAAGAACTGAAATAAGGGGTCAGTCTAGAGAGGCTTAGATATAAGGTAATTACAGAGGTAAAATGTGTATTATTATAACTGTGTTGGTTATGCAAAACTGAGGGAATAGGTAATTAAGGGATTATCTATCTTTTAAAACAACAAAAAATCTGGTGTTGACTGTCCCTTTAAAGGGACATTCCAACCAAAATTGCAATTTACACGGTTGCAACTGCATTTCACTTTCGAATAGAAGCATTTTTTGCAGTATACATTAAATGCTTCTAGTAAAATCTATAACTGTTTCAAGAGTGTATTTAAGTATGCTCCATGCACCAGAATTTTAAAACCGCACTTGCTCAGAGAATCCAAGGTGCTTGTACCATCTGGTAATGATTCATTGCTGACTTGACACAAGCTCCACTGGCGCTCTGAGCAGCTGCAGTATTTATAATGCTGGTGCACTGAGAATATCTAGCTATGTTTCACGTGCATGTGCAGAGAAAAATGCTAACACTAAAACAGTTATAACTTTTACTAGAAGCATTTTTGCCAATATGTAATTCATCCATGTGCATTTCAATTTTGATTGGAATGTCCCTTTAAGCTTAATGTAATCTATTGAATTTGGCAGCTCAGAATCTGAAAATGGCTTGTGTTAAACCAAACAGATATGTCTGAAATAATGACGGGCAAACTGGAATGTTAAAAAAATAAATAATCAATACAAATAACATTCACATTTACGGCCGTTGACTACATAAATACTTATCTATCAAGTAATAAGGAATTAGTCTGAGATTAAAAAGTCTAGTTTTTAAAAAAAATAATAATATATCTTTGTGTGTGGGGGACTTTTTTCAACACACGCAAACTTAATGATGTGTCAGAATGCAGCAAACGTCCCTAGCATTGCATATGCGTTGGACATACTCATAACGTCTCTAAAATGCAGTGCACTGCAGATTTATTTTTTCCATGTAAATAACTTAGAAATCAACATTTTTTTTACCCAGAAAGAGACAAAGAGAAATAATTAGCATGCAGAAGGATGGCCTGCTAACCAGCTGCTGAAGCTTGTCCTATTATCTTAAGACATTTGAATACCAGTTTTATCTGCTCTTCGGAGTAGGCTGGCCCTGCACTGAAGTCACGCTCCAAACACCTTCAATAGGACCATACCCATCCTATTACCTGATCAGCCTGCAGGCGAAAACTGCCAATTCTGATTACATTATGTGCCCTGTGTGTCTCCTCCACTCTATAATCAAATCATTTTATTTTATTGTATGAGAGGGGGAAAACATGATCTAATCCACAAGTCCAAAAACTGCTATATTAACAATAAATATTCAAGCTTTGTCGGGCATACAATTACCATTTTTCATTGCCACTGCAGTTATTTTACTGGGATATTCGAAATAGCATTTGTTTACTTAAATAAAATGTATGCACTTAGTAAAAAATAATCTCCTTTTTTCTGATGTCCAGATTCAGTTGTTTCTTTTTTTTTTTTTTTTAACCTGATTGAGTAAATTGATATTTCTGGTTAAATAATATTCCAGGATCTTTGGAGGATCAGAAGTCCATGTGGGACCTGCGAGGGATTTGATGTCAGCATCATGGATGATATGATTAAGGTACACTTCTATGGCCGTCATTAGACATAGATGTAATGTACACTAGGGATGTGCATGTATTTGTTTGCAGTCTGCAGCACTCCGCTCCGAATTTATTATATGCAAAACATTTTTTTGTTACACTTTTTTTGCAGCAGCCGTTTAGTTACATAAATACAGAAAACAAATATGTGCACATGCTCACTGAGCACTGTATGATACTAGTTGACCATAGTTTGCTGGGATAAAATCCTTATTCAAAAAAGGGATTTATTCACTACTTCCATTAAACTTGAAGCAACGTTTTTTTTGTTTTTATAGTTTTTAAAACAAAATTCTATTAAAAATAAGATATGCTGTTTTGCTAGAGCATTTTATTTTTAAAAGCAATTCCTTGCAAAAGGGTAAAGAGTCATTTACTTGTCATCCTGCAGGGGTTAAATGCACAAAAAGAAAATCAGTTTCATATAAAACATTGTAATGAAATAGTCATTCTAAACTGGGATGACCCTTTAAATATTTTTACTTATGTTGTGGTCTCTTTATTTGCTATCCGTCTTGTCTGCTGCTAGTGTTTCCCTTTCTTTTGTCCCGCTCCCCTTGCCACTTTTTACCTAATCCTATTTTTCATTTAATTTTTTCCTGTATTTCCTCTCATTCACACTTTTTTCATTTATCGTCATTTCCTTCATCATTCCCCTGTTCTAATTCCTGTCCCTCCTAAGGGGACATTAAAGGGACACTAAACCCACATTTTTTGCTTTCATGAATCAGATAGAGCATGCAATTTTAAGCAACTTTCTAATTTACTCTTATCAATTTTTCTTCGTTATTTGAAAGGCAAGAATGTAAGCATAGGAGCTGGCCCATTTTTGGTTCAGCACTTGGATCGCGCTTTCTGATTAGTGGCTAAATGTAGCCACCAATCAGCAAGCGATATCCAGGGTGCTGCTCCAAGATATGCTTTTCATCAAAGGATAGCAAATTGAAAATGTGATAATAGATCATGCAATTTTAAGAGACTTTTTAATTTACTTCTTTCATATCCATTTAATGCACTATTTAGCCTATTGCTCGTTCCTTTAATCTGTCCTTTCCCCTTGCACCCTTCCTCTATTTATACATTATCTTCCCTCCTTTTTCTTCTCTCCTTTCTCTTCTATATTACATCCTTTAACTATTTTCCCCATGTCCTCTATCTTTTTTTCTGGTGTCCACAATCTATTCCTTACCTCGTATTTCTCACCCAAGCAGGGGTTTTTCTAGACCATAACATTTGTGGATACTAACAAAGGTGACCACAATCCTTTATAACAATGTCAGAACCTTATTATGGACTACCTTTTCCTGCCTTTATGTTTTTTAACCCACCCCTTCTCTCATTTAGCTCTCTCTCCCAAGTTGAGCTCTGAGCAAGCACAATTTCAAGGCAGCTGGGAAATAGGCACCTTTAATGGTTTAGGGGTGTTATAGTAATAAGCAATTATTTTATGCTGAACTAGTATATGGGTAGATTGTTAATAACATATTTTATTATTAAAATGGATCTTTATTGTAAAAAAAAATGTATATCTATAAATGCTTTGAGAAGTGATGTCCTTACAGTCCTTTAAATGGCATAGTGTAATTGTTATCTCACACTTAGCTGTTAGGTCAGACAAGAGACAGTTGAGAATGCATTATTTCTCTGGCCACACTTATTGAATTCCCAAAGTCATTCCTTGTTTAGAAGTGTCCCCTGTATTTACAATTGAAACTTTATAGCAAATTCTAATTCCTATTATAAAACTGTCAGGGAGCCTGTGCTGTTCTCTGCTTTCTTTTGTCTCAGCAACTGACAACTATCTCTTTTTCTTTGTTAAATCACATTAAGCTCCCCCTGAAACCACCACTGTACACCAGTTTCTCCTCTCTTCCTCTACATACCATTTGTTTTACCATCTCTTTTTTTACCTATCTTATTTCCCCACCCTCCTACTTCTTTATCCTGTTCTTTCCCTCTTTTTCTAATAAGGGAGCATTTACCTTACACTATTTCCCAGCTGGGCCTCTAGTAAAAACAGTATTTTTTATTGAAATAAAACTCTGTTGTTGTTGTTGTTGTTACATTACACCGGCCTTCTTCATTTCTTTTCTCCACTGTGCTTTAGAATTCTCTAAACTTTCGTGAATCTCATGAGGCTGAACCACACCCACTCTGGGAATACCCCTGTCGGGCTTTGTCAGACCCAATTATGGTCATGACGTTTGACTTCAGGGAACCTGTCCCGGCAGAGGAGATGAGGTCAGAAGGTAGTCTGAATCTGGTGAGGTGAGTGAGCATGTAAAGAGGGTGGTACGTTGAACAATGTTGTAGTGGTGATTTGATCTATAAATATTAACAAGTATAGGGTAATATAAATGACCCTACGGCAGAGGCTATCAAATTAATCCTGTAATTCGCTCCCCCAGACAGGGTCAGTGTCATGGGACAGTCCTGTGGATGGAGTACCAACTCACTGAGGAATTCACTGTCAGTACCGGGCTGCTGCAGGTCTCACATGAGCGGGTCAGTGATATTTAACATACTGTATAAGCTGTCGGCTTCTGATATCTGCATTTTAGGAAGAATGAATGTCAGATGGTTGGCAAGTTGAGCATTTGCTGCTTAAAAAATGAGCAGCTCATTAAATGAAGCAAATTAGCAATGAAGAAATAATTGGGTCCTTTGACAGAAAATATTCACTGCATGCATCTCCTTAGTGTTTAATTTCAGGATGCCTTATGCCCCTGGCTTTGTGTTTATTCTTTCCTGGCAATATATTCACATCCCAACAGTTTGTATAACTACCTCCTTTTTCATCCTCTCTGTTGCTACTGATGTTTTCTAATAAACTTCTAAACTCTTTTTTTCCATCTTTTTTTATCCTTCTGCTTTCTATTTTTTCACACGTTCTCTCTTCTTGCAGGGTGACTGCCAGTGGTATCCGCACCGCAAGCAAGGAGTCTATTTCTTCACTTCTCCCTTGGATCCCGCAACTGATCTGACACAAAGCCCGAGCTCTGTTACTTATTCTCTAACTTTTAGCCCTAAGGAGGGCGAAATCCGCATGTGCTTCACATCTGTTTCTTAACAGTGACCCATCCAGTTGACTTTCTATTGTTCTCAATGCATATTGTCTTCCCCTTAAGATTCTCACCTTCTCTACCTACTTTCTTACTTTTATTTCTCTCTTTGCTCAACACTTTTTTCTCATATCAGTTTCTCCCATTGATCCTCCTTCATTTCAGATTTTTTCCCTCTCCTTGTTTTTTCCCCTCCTCCTCATATTCTATCACCTATGCTCTCTTTGTTACAGACCCTCTCTAAGCCACCCCCTTCATTGGCACTTTTCTCCTCCACTAAGTCATTTATGGATAATTCCCACTTTGTTTTAGTAAATCCACCTGTGCTTTCTACAAGTCACTCTATATATGATTGTGGGTCCCTAGAATTAGTGAGTGTTTTATTGGGAATGGATATTACAGGTATTTTAGTAATCCTATATTATAAAAGGCCAAGTGTTTGTCTGAAGCCGTCATGCGCAGTAGAGACAAACACTTGGCCTTCCTGCACGTGCACCTCCGCTGTTTAAACAGCCCACAGCTGAGAGACCTTCGCACGCGCACCCACCCGATGTCGCACGCGCACCTCCGCTGTTTAAACAGCGCACAGCTGAGAGACCGCACGCGCACCCACCCGACCTCGCACGCGCACCTCCGCTGTTTAAAGAGCAGCACGGGGAGCAGGAGAACTTAACAGCAGCGCAGGGAGCAGGAGAACTTAACAGCAGCGCAGGGAGCAGGAGAACTTAACAGCAGCGCGGGGAGCAGGAGAACTTAACAGCAGCCTTAACAGCAGCGCGGGGAGCAGGAGAACTTAACAGCAGCCTTAACAGCAGCGCGGGGGGCAGGTACAGGAGGAGAGAGAGACAGGGGAGAGAGAGACAGGGGAGAGAGACAGGGGAGAGAGAGAGAGACAGAGGAGAGAGAGAGAGAGAGACAGGGGAGAGAGAGAGAGAGAGAGACAGGGGAGAGAGAGAGAGAGAGACAGGGGAGAGATAGAGAGAGAGAGACAGGGGAGAGAGAGAGAGAGACAGGGGAGAGAGAGAGAGAGAGACAGGGGAGAGAGAGAGAGAGAGACAGGGGAGAGAGAGAGAGAGATAGGGGAGAGAGAGAGAGAGAGACAGGGGAGAGAGAGAGAGAGAGACAGGGGAGAGAGTGAGAGAGAGACAGGGGAGAGAGTGAGAGAGAGACAGGGGAGAGAGTGAGAGAGAGACAGGGGAGAGAGTGAGAGAGAGACAGGGGAGAGAGTGAGAGAGAGACAGGGGAGAGAGTGAGAGAGAGACAGGGGAGAGAGTGAGAGAGAGACAGGGGAGAGAGTGAGAGAGAGACAGGGGAGAGAGTGAGAGAGAGACAGGGGAGAGAGTGAGAGAGAGACAGGGGAGAGAGTGAGAGAGAGACAGGGGAGAGAGTGAGAGAGAGACAGGGGAGAGAGTGAGAGAGAGACAGGGTGAGAGAGAGACAGGGGAGAGAGTGAGAGAGAGACAGGGGAGAGAGTGAGAGAGACAGGGGAGAGAGAGAGAGAAGACAGGGGGGAGAGAGAGAGAGAAGACAGGGGGGAGAGAGAGAGAGAGAAGAGACAGGGGGGAAAAAGAGGGGAGAGAGAAGAGACGGGGGGGAGAAAGAGGGGAGAGAGAAGAGACGGGGGGGGGAGAAAGAGGGGAGAGAGAAGAGACGGGGGGGAGAAAGAGGGGAGAGAGAAGAGACGGGGGGGAGAAAGAGGGGAGAGAGAAGAGACGGGGGGGGAGAAAGAGGGGAGAGAGAAGAGACGGGGGGGAGAAAGAGGGGAGAGAGAAGAGACGGGGGGGGAGAAAGAGGGGAGAGAGAAGAGACGGGGGGGGAGAAAGAGGGGAGAGAGTGAGAGAGAGACAGGGGAGAGAGTGAGAGAGACAGGGGAGAGAGAGAAGACGGGGGAGAGAGAGAGAAGACAGGGGGGAGAGAGAGAGAGAGAGAAGAGACAGGGGGGGAAAAGAGGGGAGAGAGAAGAGATGGGGGGAGAAAGAGGGGAGAGAGAAGAGACGGGGGGGAGAAAGAGGGGAGAGAGAAGAGACGGGGGGGAGAAAGAGGGGAGAGAGAGAAGAGACAGGGGGGGAGAAAGAGGGGAGAGAGAGAGAGAGAAGAGACAGGGGGGGGAGAAAGAGGGGAGAGAGAGAGAGAAGAGACAGGGGGGAGAAAGAGGGGAGAGAGAGACGGGAGAGAGAGAGGGGAGAGAGTGAGAGAGACAGGGGAGAGAGTGAGAGAGACAGGGGAGAGAGTGAGAGAGACAGGGGAGAGAGTGAGAGAGACAGGAGAGAGAGTGAGAGAAGACAGGGGGAGAGAGAGAAGAGACAGGGGAGAAAAAGTGGGGAGAGAGAAGAGACGGGGGGGGAGAAAGAGGGGAGAGAGAGAAGAGACGGGGGGAGAAAGAGGGGGGGGGAGAGAGAGAAGAGACGGGAGGAGAAAGAGGGGAGAGAGAGAGAGAAGAGACAGGGGGGGAGAAAGAGGGGAGAGAGAGAGAGAAGAGACGGGGGGAGAAAGAGGGGAGAGAGAAGAGACGGGGGGGGAGAAAGAGGGGAGAGAGAAGAGACGGGGGGGAGAAAGAGGGGAGAGAGAAGAGACGGGGGGGGAGAAAGAGGGGAGAGAGAAGAGACGGGGGGGAGAAAGAGGGGAGAGAGAAGAGACGGGGGGGGAGAAAGAGGGGGAGAGAGAAGAGACGGGGGGGGAGAAAGAGGGGAGAGAGAAGAGACGGGGGGGAGAAAGAGGGGAGAGAGAAGAGACGGGGGGGAGAAAGAGGGGAGAGAGAAGAGACGGGGGGGAGAAAGAGGGGAGAGAGTGAGAGAGAGACAGGGGAGAGAGTGAGAGAGACAGGGGAGAGAGAGAAGACGGGGGAGAGAGAGAGAAGACGGGGGAGAGAGAGAGAGAGAGAGAAGAGACAGGGGGGGGAAAAGAGGGGAGAGAGAAGAGATGGGGGGAGAAAGAGGGGAGAGAGAAGAGACGGGGGGGAGAAAGAGGGGAGAGAGAAGAGACGGGGGGGGAGAAAGAGGGGAGAGAGAGAAGAGACAGGGGGGAGAAAGAGGGGAGAGAGAGAGAGAGAAGAGACAGGGGGGGAGAAAGAGGGGAGAGAGAGAGAGAAGAGACAGGGGGGAGAAAGAGGGGAGAGAGAGACGGGAGAGAGAGAGGGGAGAGAGTGAGAGAGACAGGGGAGAGAGTGAGAGAGACAGGGGAGAGAGTGAGAGAGACAGGGGAGAGAGTGAGAGAGACAGGAGAGAGAGTGAGAGAAGACAGGGGGAGAGAGAGAAGAGACAGGGGAGAAAAAGTGGGGAGAGAGAAGAGACGGGGGGGGAGAAAGAGGGGAGAGAGAGAAGAGACGGGGGGGAGAAAGAGGGGGGGGGAGAGAGAGAAGAGACGGGAGGAGAAAGAGGGGAGAGAGAGAGAGAAGAGACAGGGGGGGGAGAAAGAGGGGAGAGAGAGAGAGAAGAGACGGGGGGAGAAAGAGGGGAGAGAGAGAGAAGAGACAGGGGGGGAGAAAGAGGGGAGAGAGAGACAGGGGAGAGAGAGAGGGGAGAGAGTGAGAGAGACAGGGGAGAGAGAGAGAGAGAGACAGGGGAGAGAGAGAGGGGAGAGAGTGAGAGAGAGAGGGGAGAGAGAGAGAGGGGAGAGAGAGAGAGAGAGAGGGGAGAGAGTGAGAGAGAGAGGGGAGAGAGTGAGAGAGACAGGGGAGAGAGTGAGAGAGACAGGGGAGAGAGAGAGAGAAGACAGGGGGGGAGAGAGAGAGAGAGAAGAGACAGGGGGGGAAAAAGAGGGGAGAGAGAAGAGACGGGGGGAGAAAGAGGAGAGAGAGACAGGGGAGAGAGCGAGAGAGACAGGGGAGAGAGCGAGAGAGACAGGGGAGAGAGCGAGAGAGACAGGGGAGAGAGCGAGAGAGACAGGGGAGAGAGCGAGAGAGACAGGGGAGAGAGTGAGAGAGAGACAGGGGAGAGAGTGAGAGAGAGACAGGGGAGAGAGTGAGAGAGACAGGGGAGAGAGTGAGAGAGACAGGAGAGAGAGTGAGAGAAGACAGGGGGAGAGAGAGAAGAGACAGGGGAGAAAAAGTGGGGAGAGAGAAGAGACGGGGGGAGAAAGAGGGGAGAGAGAGAAGAGACGGGGGGGGAGAAAGAGGGGGGGGGGGAGAGAGAAGAGACAGGGGGGGAGAAAGAGGGGAGAGAGAGAGAGAAGAGACAGGGGGGGAGAAAGAGGGGAGAGAGAGAGAAGAGACAGGGGGGAGAAAGAGGGGAGAGAGAGAGAGAGAGAAGAGACAGGGGGGGGAGAAAGAGGGGAGAGAGAGAGAAGAGACAGGGGGGAGAGAGAGAGTGAGAGAGACAGGGGAGAGAGAGAGAGAGAGACAGGGGAGAGAGAGAGGGGAGAGAGAGAGAGAGAGAGAGAGAGAGGGGAGAGAGTGAGAGAGAGAGGGGAGAGAGTGAGAGAGACAGGGGAGAGAGTGAGAGAGACAGGGGAGAGAGTGAGAGAGACAGGGGAGAGAGAGAGAGAAGACAGGGGGGAGAGAGAGAGAAGACAGGGGGGGAGAGAGAGAGAGAGAAGAGACAGGGGGGAAAAAGAGGGGAGAGAGAAGAGACGGGGGGAGAAAGAGGAGAGAGAGACAGGGGAGAGAGCGAGAGAGACAGGGGAGAGAGCGAGAGAGACAGGGGAGAGAGCGAGAGAGACAGGGGAGAGAGTGAGAGAGAGACAGGGGAGAGAGTGAGAGAGACAGGGGAGAGAGTGAGAGAGACAGGAGAGAGAGTGAGAGAAGACAGGGGGAGAGAGAGAAGAGACAGGGGAGAAAAAGTGGGGAGAGAGAAGAGACGGGGGGGAGAAAGAGGGGAGAGAGAGAAGAGACGGGGGGGGGAGAAAGAGGGGGGGGGAGAGAGAGAAGAGACAGGGGGAGAGAGAGGACAGGGGGGAGAAAGAGGGGAGAGAGAGAGAGAAGAGACAGGGGGGGGAGAAAGAGGGGAGAGAGAGAGAAGAGACAGGGGGGAGAAAGAGGGGAGAGAGAGAGAGAGAGAAGAGACAGGGGGGGGGAGAAAGAGGGGAGAGAGAGAGAGAAGAGACAGGGGGGAGAGAGAGAGAGAGAGAGACAGGGGAGAGAGAGGGGGGAGAGAGTGAGAGAGACAGGGGAGAGAGTGAGAGAGACAGGGGAGAGAGTGAGAGAGACAGGGGAGAGAGTGAGAGAGACAGGGGAGAGAGTGAGAGAGACAGGGGAGAGAGTGAGAGAGACAGGGGAGAGAGTGAGAGAGACAGGAGAGAGAGAGAGACAGGGGGGAGAGAGAGAGAGAGAGACAGGGGAGAGAGAGACAGGGGAGAGAGAGAGAGACAGGGGAGAGAGAGAGAGACAGGGGAGAGAGAGAGAGAGAGACAGGGGAGAGAGAGAGAGAGACAGGGGAGAGAGAGAGAGACAGGGGAGAGAGAGAGAGACAGGGGAGAGAGAGAGACAGGGGGAGAGAGAGAGACAGGGGGGAGAGAGAGAGACAGGGGGGGAGAGAGAGAGACACAGGGGGGATAGAGAGAGAGACAGGGGGGATATAAAGAGAGACAGGGAGGAGAGAGAGAGACAGGGAGGAGAGAGAGAGACAGGGAGGAGAGAGAGAGACAGGGAGGAGAGAGAGAGACAGGGGGGAGAGAGAGAGAGACAGGGGGAGAGAGACGGGGAGAGAGAGTGAGAGAGGGGGGAGAGAGAGTGAGAGAGACAGGGGAGAGAGAGTGAGAGAGAGAGACAGGGGGGAGCAAGAGGGGAGAGAGAGAATATAAAAATAAACCACACGGCCCGTGTGAACGGGCTTTAGGACTAGTTACCTATAATTCATTATCTTGTTTGTAGTTGCTGTATGAGACTTGTTCTCTGAAACTCTATATTTGATGTGAATTCTGCAACTTCTAGTATATGATGATAAAGATACCATATTGTTTTACTTGTGCATGCCCAGTGTATGTATGCATCATATGTCTTCACTCTTGGCAAATTGTTCATTGTCACTACAAATAGCACTGTGATATCCCTAGTGAAATTTTCAAAAGTCAGATTTTGCTTTACTTCTCCAAGGGGTGTTCCATGTATTTCTGTATGTGAAGGAGACACAAACCCAGTGCAATATAGCACTGCATTACATGAGAGTTCTGAATCATTTACACTGCGTGCTTTGTATCACTTTACACTTCAGATTAACTTTTATAACATTTAAACTTTGCACGTTGTATTTTGTATTTTATTTTGTTTACAGCAGTGTATTTATGATTGTGATTTTATGAATTTGGGTTATGCTTTGACAGTTTTTGTGTAACTTTAACAAATTAGTCTCATACTTTGTATATTTATGTGTATATTTTACAAATTACATTGCACTTTGCATTTCTTCTATTTAAATTAAATCTGAAAAACTGTCAGCTTCCAGAGAGCTTTATTACTTTCTATGGGCTAGATAATCCAACATTCTCTAGTTTGACATAGATTATAGTGCAGACTTCAGAGGGCTGAACTCAATGAGTCAGAGACATGAGAGATGACTTCTATAGAAAGTAATGAAGCTCTCTAGAATTTTACATTTTCGTTTTCATGAATTACAAATGAAACTGAAATGTTTTGTCTATTTTATTATATATTACTTTTTTGTTAGTTAAGTCTATTGTGAATTTTTAGCAAACTTCACCTGAATACAGCTGGCAAGATAATTCAGTGAGACCAGCTTGTGTAAACTGCTTACAAAATTTCACAAGACTGGTGAGAGTGATTCAGATATACTCTGGGAAATCCCCTGTTCAGGCCAGGAAGCTGCCCTGCCCTGTCCCACTATTTTACTGTCGGTTTTAATTTGCAGTGCAGCAAAAACAAGGTAATGCAGTGTAATTTGTAAAAGCTACACCGAAATATACAAAGTATGATCCTATTTTGTTAAAGGAACATACAAAATTTCAAAACATAATCAGAATTTGTAATATCAGTGCTAGTGCTAAATCTAAATTTATTAAAATATAAATGAGAGTGCAAATAATACTGAAAGGACCCAATCTGAAGTGTAAAGTAATATAAATACAAAGCACAAATTGTAATTGTAACAAAAACTCTCATATCTTGCACTTGGCTTGTCTCTCATTCACATACATAAACGAGAGAGATATCGCCGTGCTGAAGAGTTCCCCCCTTTTTCTTTTGCATATTCAGTGAGTTCATCGTCCCCTGTGAAGTCTGAACTGCAATTTCTCTCCAAGCTGGGGAAGTCTTTGAATATCAGGGCTGTCATCATACCAAACAATGTTTTTTATGATTACTGAACATATACTTGAGTAGGGTGTTCTTTGTTAATGGATATATAATAATTATTCATTTAAACTATTCTTTATCAGTGAACCACGGCATTATATGGGGGCTTAAAGGGGACATGAAACCCAGCATTTTTCTTTCACGATTCAAATAGAGAATACAATTTTAAACAACTTTTCAGTTTACTTCTATTATCAGCTTAATTCGCTTGGTGTGAAACCGCAATGAACTAGATGAGCCAATAAAATGAGGTATATAAGTGCAGCCACCAGTCGGCAGCTCCTGAGCCTACCTAGGTATGCTTTCAAACAAAGGATATCAAGAGAATGAAACAAATTTAGTTAACAGAAGTAAATAGGAAAACTGTTTAAAATTGCATGCTCTCACTGAATCATGATAGCTAAATGTTGTGTTTCATGTCCCTTTAATTAACACTGTATAATATATAGTTGGCCAGAAATACTATGCATCAGTATATTAAAAAAAAAACTATTCGAATACTCCATGAATAGATTCTTAGCCTAATAATTCAGTACAACTCTTTCATATTATTTCAGATTTAGTCACTAGAATTATACAGTAAATTATGTTCATCATCACTGTAAGTATATTTTTTATACTATTTAAGACAACTTGTTTGTTATCAGTGGATAGACACAAATACATAATCCTTTTTTTTTGTGGCAAAAACTTGACTTGATGCTCTGTATTATTATCTAAACACATTTATTTTAGCTTACAGATTGTCTTTATTGCACAGTATATTTATTAATGATTAAATATCATACTCCAGGTATTATAAAGTGTGTTGCTGTGTATATTTATGACATCCATTACACAGGGCAATGTGTGCATAATACAAGGCTAAATGTACATAGGGGTATTTGTTTTAATAAAAAAATTTGGATGGCTCATTTTTCATCTATAAATGTAATCCTATGTATTATCTAAAAATGTTTGTCTGAATTTGTGATTGTTGCTTTCTGGCTGATAAAATGCACCATATTTTTCTCCTAGGGTTTGACTCTATATCTGGGGAATGTGTGTGTGTTTAAATCTATCTGATGATATACAACACAACATGTGTTTGTGCTGATGTTTTTTTGTAAAAAGGTTTGAGCTTGTGCTTTGTACGAGTTGTTGTGGTTAAATGAGAGAATGTGTCTCATGTCTGTAAGGTATGTATTGTTTGGAGTAGATATGATCAGTGTCTTTGTTCTGATCTTTTATATGTATATGATCCTGCTGTAAGCCTGATGTTTGTGTGGAAGATTCTATGCTTGATATTTATGTGAGTTTGTCCATATGCCTGATGTGTTTGGCCTGACAAAGGGCGCCATGTACTAAATGGCGGGCGGACAGCTTCTCAACTCGCGAAGCTGTCCGCCCGCCTTCGCTACACACGGGCAGCGGATCTGTTCATCCGCTTGCCCATATGTATCATTACACACTGATCGGAGTGTGTGTAATGCCCGCCCCTTCAAACGCGCGACCAATCACGCGACTGAAGGGGCTGTCGATCACCAAGAGCGAGCGTTCTCTCTGTGATTTTGCCTCGCCAGCTAAGAGGTGGCGTAGGGTGTAGGAAGCAGCGGTCTAATGACCGCTGCTTCTTACATTGCGGGAAGCATGCTCGCATATGCGAACCTGCCCCACAAAGGCTCCGGAGCAGCTTTCGCTGCTTCGTACATGGAGCCCAAAATGCTTAAAGGGACACGACACCCAGTTTTTTTTCTCTCAGGATTTATACATACGATTTTAAACAACTTTCCATATTTTACATTCAAATTTTCTTCTCTTACAGGATAATGTACTTGTATTGTAAATAAATATATATTTGGTATATAGATATATTTTACATGAACAGTCTCAGAGATATATAGAAATATATATTTAATAATAATACAATAGTACATTATTTTGTATTTAAAGAACGCGCATCGGAGTTTACAATTTAGGACTAACTCGGTCGGATTAGCGCATGTGAAGAATTGCTATCTTCAATGCGGGTTATTGAAATATTAAAAATAAACTATTAAAAAATATTAAGAAATATTTAAAAAATATTAATAAGAAATATTTAAAATTATTATACATATTGTAAAAAATATAGATATATTTTATGGATTATATAGACTTTTACAGTATGTATAATATTTAAAAATAATTTGTATTAATATTTTTTAATAGTTTATATTTAATAATTCAATAATGCACATTGAAGACAGCAATTCTTTATGTGCGCTAACCCGAAGGAATGGCTGTAAAAAGGCCCCTCTCAAAACTGACATAAGTAACATAATACATTATATTTTAAGCTTTGAATTATATACTATGAATGCTAGTAGTATAAAATAACCACATATCATAGTAGGCATCATCAAACTAAGTTTAATGAAATAAAAATGAACAAGTGAACTTTGTTTTTTATTGCTGCAAAATTACATTTTTCCACATTTATTATTTTTTTTTAAAGGGACCAGAATTTGTGTTGTTTTAAAAGATAGATAATACCTTAATTACCAATTCCCCAGTTTTGCATAACTAACACAGTTATAATAATACACGTTTTACCTCTGTAATTACCTTGTATCTAAGCCTCAGCAGACTGCCCCTTATTTCACTTCTTTTGACAGACTTGCATTTTAGCCAATCGGAGTTGTCTCCATGGTAAATTCACGAGCATGAGCTCAATGTTATCTATATGAAACACAGGAACTAATGCCCTCTAGTGGTGAAAAATTATCAAAAGGCATTTAGATTAGAGGTGGCTTTCAAGGTCTAAGACATTAGCATATGAACCTCCTAGGTTTAGCTTTCAACTAAGAATACCAAGAGAACAAAGCACAATTGGTGATAAAAGTAAATTGGAAAGTTGTTTAAAATTACAGGCCCTATCTGAATAATGGAAGTTTTTTTTTGGACTTGACTGTCCCTTTAATTAAATATTAAACCCCAAACATTTTATTGCCTTTAGCTTCAATATAACAGTCCAGCATGTGTATAGTTTGGTAATTGTGTATTACCAAAACTATACACATGCAATGTAAATAGAAAATTAAGTCTATAACAATTTATTATCTAAAACATTTAGACATCTAAAATAAATAACAGTAGGGTATCAGTTAAAACATAATACATATAACAATAGTGAAAATGGAAATTCAATATATATTGTCCCAGAGTTGGCAATATAAGCCAATGTGCACAAAGATTGTCCCTCAACGTGATGTGAACTTTCTAGGTGAAATTCTAAATGTATGTCCCAACAGGAAAAAAAGATAAAAATACAAGTAAAAAATAATGAAAAATGATAATAGGTAATAGTGTCTGTGTTATCCTTAATAGATTACTTAGTGAAACAAAACCTATAAAGATTACTTAGTGAAAAAAACCTGTTAAAAGAAAAAACATAGTGCAATATCGCAAGTAACAATCCAGCCCTATATTGGAGTAAGGCTTACCGATTTAGGAACTTGAGCAGTTCCCTTCTACGCATTTTGGCCCTAACTTGGATTTTTTCAAGATGGTGACTGCCCTAATTCTCTGAAATAAATAGCCTGTATTGCCAACTCCATTTTTCCATCAAAAGATAGGATATAGACAATCCGTATGGAAAATCTATTTAGCTTCAGCTTGTAATAATTTCTTATTATAATCTCCTCCTCTCCATTGCCTTTTTACTTTGCAAATCCCCATATAGCTCAAACCAGAGTTATTGCTTCCATGTTTCTCTCTAAAATGCTTGTACAGTGGTATGTCATCTCTTTCATGTTTGATGGCTAGGAGGTGTTCCCTAATCCTATCTCTCACACTGCCTGAGGTTTGGCCAATATATTGAAGACCACAGCCGCATTCGATCATGTAGATGACCCCTTTATCCTGGCAGCGAATGACATTATTTATTTTAAAAATCTCTTTATTAACATTGGATGAAAAATGTTACTTTTAATACCATGTTTACATGCTTTACACAAGCCACATGGAAAAAAACCTTTGAGTCTTTTCCCTTTTATATCTATTTCATACACGTGTTTTTTTAAATTATTAGTTTTTCGATAAATGAATTGAGGGATATCTCTCAATTTCTCACCCAAAATATTGTCATATTTCAAAAGGTTCCAGTTTTTTCTAATAATATTTTAAATCAGATGTCTATACTCGCTATATTTGGTTATGAATGGGACATTAATTTCGTCTTTGTCATGAATTTTCTTCTCTTTATATGTTAAAAGAGAGTCTCTATCTATTTGACTGACGTTCTCAATGGTACTGTTTAATATGTCCTCATCATAACCTCTTTCCAAGAATCTTTTTTTCAATAGTTGTGACTGTTCTAACCATTTTTAGTTTTTGAAACCATTTTTTTTAACATGAAGTAACTGGCCTTTTGAAATATTTGCCTTCCACAGCTTGTGGTGACAGCTATTTTGTTGAATGTAATTATTACAATCGACCTCCTTGAAAAAGGTTGAGGTTTCTACTTTACCTTCATTTATCTCAATCTTCAAATCTAAAAAGGTGATGTTAGTGAAACCGTATTCGAAAGTGAATTTGAGGTTTTATTAATTTCGGTTCATAACGTCAATAGTAAACTTAAGATCTTCCTCGTTACCATTCCATACCATAAAGATATCATCTATATATCTATAATAGAGGACCAGATCCCCATCAGCTGGGCAGGAGTCCCAAAATATTGTCTCCCATTTGCCCATGTATAGGTTAGCATAGCTCGGCGCGAATCTGGTCCCCATTGCCGTTCCACACAATTGATTATAAAATTTGTCAAAGTTGAAATAATTGTGTGTGAGTATATATCAAATACCTTCCAAAATGACATTCTTTTGAGTGTCTACCGTATTTTTATCTTTATTAAGAAAAAACTTTATGGCTTCTATCCCTTCTTTGTGTGGTATCCTCATGTATAGTGATGTGACGTCACATGTGACAAGAATATACTTTTTGTCTCAAGTGATCTTATTTAGTTTATTTAACAGTTGTGTAGAATCCTTTAGGTATGAGGGTAATGCACACACATATTTATGTAAATTTCTGTATATGTTTTGGGATAGATTACTAGTTATTGATCTGATACCCAAAATTATCGGTCTACCTGGGGGATTTGTTAAAGACGTATGGATCTTCGGAAGGTAGTAGAAAACTGGAATTTTTGGATGTTCAACTTTTATATATCTGTATTCTCCTTCATTGAGGACATTATTTTGATTAGCACCTGCCAGAAGTCTATCTTAAGTCGGCTTTAAACCTAATTGTAGGATACCCTTTCAGAATTTCATATGTCTTCGGATCACCAAATATACGTTTAGATTCTGACATATAATCTTCTGTATCTAGTAACACAATCCCTCCCCCTTTGGCAGCTGGGTTGATTATGACATTTTTGTTACCCTCAAGTTCTCTAATTGTATCAGTGTGTGCTCTTGTTAGGTTATGTTTAAACTTTTGTATCCTTCCTGGTTAAAATTTTTTAATTTCATCATAGACTATCATTTCAAAAGCTATCACTCCACATTTTTTGTGTATGAGGGTAGAACATGGATTTCTTTTTGAGGTCTGTATGTAGAATGTAATTCTCTCTCGGTCCATCAATATTGCTTTTTTGTGTTTTAATTACACTACTATTTTGATTTGCTTCTACGGGGGTTTTTAGGAAATAACTCTTAAGGGTCAGTTTTCTAACCAACTCCTTGGTGTGTGTATATGTTTGAAATGTATTCAAACCCCTTGATGGTGCATAGGATAGGCCTTAGTTCAAGATCTGTGTTTCTTTAACCGTCAGAGTGATTGTACTTAAATTATAAATACCCATTATTAATTTGTGTTGTTATTTCTTGGACACTTATTATATTTCCTCACCTTTTTGTTCTTCTTCCTCCTTTCCTTCCTCTATGAGTTGTCTTTTTTTTTTTCGTGGAGTATCTACATTTTCCATAAAACCCATGTTTCTCTGTTCCCCAAGTTTATCCATTTCTCTGGGAAAGTTCTCATACCTATTTCTAAAAAAGAAACCTTTGAGGTTGAACAATGTTCATCTGTTCTGGTATCTGTACTCTCTTTTTGGTGGCTTGATGTGTCTGGCTTATGTCTCTTAAAGGGAAGAATCTGTTTGCTGTGTTTTTAAATGTATTCCTTCAATGTGTATCTGGCATTTTTCTATCCCAGCTATGATGTCTAGAGTAGTTATGATTATGTGGATTTCTAGAGTTATACAAATTAAAATAGCTGTTCCCCACATAGCCTCTATTGTGTTGTGTATAGCTGGGCATTACGTATTGGTTATGTGGGTTATTCCTATTTGAACAAATTATTTCTTCTTTTACCCCAGTTACTCTTACATATTTGATTAACTCCATTATTTCCCCAATTGTTATAATCATTGCGTTTTCTTGGGTAATCATATTGGGTTGTTGGATTAGCTTCCTTTTTTCCCCAATTATTGTAATTTTTATGTTGTCTTGGGTAATCATTTTGCTGTATTTTTGGTGTGTATGTGGGGTGGTAATTCCCCATATCCGCATTTATACGGTTTAGGGGTTCCCTTGTTCTATTTGTGTTTGTGTTATTCCAACTGTTCAATCTTCTTCTAGTATTGGGTTGTCTGTTATATGAAACAGTCTTCCAATTTTGGTTTTCCCCCATCACTGTTTGTCTTTTAGATTCCAAAATATTAGAGGGGTTTTCATTGTCTTAATTACTTCCTTTGTGTTCAGGTTTAAGATCTTGTTAATTTTTTTTGGATTTTTTAAGGATAATGTCATCATCCTTTATCTTTTTAACCCTAACTCAAAGTTGTTCTTGTTTTAGTTTGTATATGTTAGTATGTTTTAAGGATTCTACCTTATTTTCCTCCTCTTTTATTTCTGTATCTATGTTCAATAACATCTGATCTCTATATTCTATTATAATTCTCACCAGTTTCTGTGAGGTTTCTAATATGGTTTTTTTCCCATTTATCTAAGAGGCCTTTTGGGGCAATGACTAATTCAATGCATTTTTTAAGAAATTAAAGCCTTCTATATTTATGGAGTTAGTTTTTGTTCACTATTTTGAAATAGAGCATCTTTTATATCTAGTCCCATATTTGCTCTTAAAGAGCTTAAGGAGGGTAGATTGTCCTCCATTACAAGAAATTGGTGAACTATACTCTAAAAATATATATATGAGTATAAATAATATGCGAAGAAGTATATAATGTAAAAATAAATAAAGAACGTATAACAAGTGTGTAAAAATACTTTAAAAATGTTAAATAGTATGTAAAAAAAGGAGTGTCAGCTAGTAATAATAGGGATAAAACAGAATGTGTATAGTTACGTAATTACAGCGCCTACACCTATTAAACCACAAGGTCCTAAAAAAAGTCCCTAAAACCTTTAAAAATATACAATAATACAGATGGAGGGAGCGCCAAAGAGGCTAAAGTGGTTAATAATATGCAACTGTACATAGAAACTTAAGTCTATAACAATTTATTATCTAGAACATTTAGACATCTAAAATAAATAACAGTAGGGTACCCTATCAGTTAAAACATAATACATATAACAATAGTGAAAATGGAAGTTCAATATATAATGTCCCAGAGTTGGCAATATAAGACAATGTGCACAAAAGATTGTCCCTCGATGTGATGTGAACTTTCTAGGTGAAATTCCTAATGTGTGGGGCTACCACATTTTTTAGGTTTCTATTCCTTCTGAAAATCACTGTTTTTTCCGCAATGTTTTCCTTCAGAAGGGGATCTCTCATTAGTATTTGCCAATGCTTGTTCATAATCTTTTTTATATTTGAGTACTCCCCATTATATGTGGTTACAAAGCTCAAACCCCTTTTGATTGTACCTTGTTTATATTTCATCATTTGTTGATGATCATTTGTACTATTTGCTGTTGTTTTTTTTTTTACCAAATAGATGGTCTCTAGCCAGATTTTTTGCTCATTTATACGCCTTATCCACTACTCTATCTGAAAAATGTTTAGCTTTAAAGCGTTCCTTTAATATTTTTGATTCTTCCTCAAAGTCATGTGTCAGGGTACAATTTCTTCTTATTCTCTGAAACTGACCGAATGGGATATTTTCAATCCAACTTGGGTGATGTCCACTTCTGGCATCCAAATATCCATGCGTGTCAGTTTCTTTCCGAAATATTCTTGTATGTATATTCCCATCCATGTGGAAGAGTACTACATCTAAGAATTGTATTTCTTTCTGACAGACATTTTCAGTGAATCTTAGATTCAGGGAATTAGAGTTTTATTCTGCTGTGAATTCTGACCAGCTGGGATCATCCCCATCCCAGATGATCAGAATATCATCTATATATCTCCGCCAAAAAATAAGATGTTTATTCTTAAATCCACCCTCATCATATATCATACAATCCTCAAAATAGCCCATGTACAGGTTTGCAAAGTTCGGTGCGAACTTCGTCCCCATGGCGGTGCCACTTGTTTGTAAATAAAATTTGTTCTGAAAAAGAAAATAATTCTTCTCCAGAACAAACCTTATTGAATCTAGGATGAAAATCTGTTGCACATCCTGCAATTGTGTGAGCTCTACTAGGAAATGCTTTACTGCTTCAATGCTACAGAGACTGGTGCTTTTTCATTATCCTTCAGGGATTTCAATATCTATAGCGCTAATACTCTCCCCTTGTCCCATAATTGTATCCTGTATATTGCATGTTTTTTTATTCCTTCCAGGTTTAAAAGGTATTTTGATATATAGAATTTTTGTATTTAGCTGCTGCAGAGATGGAATCCCAGGGATATGGGGTATATTTTGATATGACCAATCGCAAACGTTCCTTATCTATTAATTAATCTGACAATAATGGGGGTACAGATGTAGACACCAGTACTAATCCAAGGGAATTATTTAGAAGAATTGAAAAAATAATTAAGATACAAATCCTGAATTGGTGTGACATTATAGGTTTAGAGACCTATTTAAAGGCAAGGATCACACCTAAGGGTCTCACTCTAGCAACAGTCCCCATTTTTAACAGTACAGATATATAATTACTTACAGAATGAGACTCCATTTTGGGAGACTGTTCAGTTCGGCTTATTAAGGTCATTATAAAGTTTAGAGAGCAAAACATAGAAAAAGTAACAACAGAGCTGAAAAAACTTGAAGCTCTTGTTTCTGTATATAAAGGGGAGACCCAATATGATAGAATAGATAAGGAAATAAGGGAACGTTTAGTAAAATTAGAAAGGGACACTAAGACAAAGAAAAAGAAAAAAATTGAGAGAGAGTTTTTGGCCAAACAAAAGGAGGAAGCTGAAATCTTGGAAGCGGATACATCGGTTCCAATGACTCCAATTACACCAGGAAAATATTGGCCAGAAAACTCACTTAAATTTTGATAAGTCCGATCTAACTAAACGGGTAAATAAAACTTTACATCACAAAACCACTATACATAACAAAACGAATGGGAACTCAAAAAAATGGGTAAAGGTTAATAAAAACAATAACTACAAGAATCAATATAACCACAACCATAGGCAAGATAACAAAAGGGAATGGCATACGAATACAAGTAGAGATTTTAGCTACGATCATTATGGGGATAGCACACATTGGGCCAGCCACAGGCAAATTGGAGAGAGCACCCTAGACAACCTAGAAGAACCTCTTTGAACTATGAGAATAGAACAAATTACAGGTTCAAGGAGTTTAGAGATTCAACTAACCATGGGTCTGAATGGGCAGGCCCTATATCCCCTCTTTTAAGAACTAGGGAGAACTGTAACAGAGACTCGATTGGATGCTCCCAAGGACCTCAACAACAACATTTTTTAGAGGTAAGCCCAGGGAACAGATTCAGGTCGAGGGCACTAATAGAGGGTGCAAGGCCAAAACAAGTAAAGTGGGACCTAGAGTGGAGACCCCCACTAGGTCAAAATCAGCAAAGGGGCAGAAAAAGAACCATGGAAATAGAAGAGGATGCAGAGCAGGAAGGAGACTTCAACATAAAGAGAAGGAAACCATAGACGATAGGGCTCAGGATACCATAAAAATTTTTAATATTTCATATACTTTAAATCCAGTAGAGGAGTCTCTTCTAAAGAGAGGTCTTTCATTTGCCCCAGTAAAGATGCCAAACTCATTTGATCTTTTTGTAGACATCAACAAATTTGTGAGGAAATTGACATTGGTACGTCATTTTGAAAAAGAAAGGAACTGTAGAGAGGGAAATGCCCTAACACATGATGATAAAGAAACTTTGGAAGCACTGCTCAATTTAGAACAGGAGAGCAACAGCCAGATGTTAATTTGCCCGGAAGATTGGCCTAATGAGATGACAGGTATCCCCCTAACAGGGGTAGAACAACGGGAATTTCCACATAGTCATTTAAGACCTAGATCCATATTTTTCCCAGTCCAGTCACAGGTAAAGCACATTACACAATTCAAAGATATAGTCTTACAGGAATGTATGGAAATGTGTAAAGACTTCAAGATTAAGAAACATAATCTAAGCCTGAGAGAAAAAGAGGCGCTTACTCTTTTGAAGAATAATGAGAATATCATCATAAGGGTAGCAGATAAGGGTGGTGGGATCGTCATTCAGGACAAGGCAGATTATCTAAAAGAAGCATATAAAATGCTCTCTGATACTGACACCTATCGAATCCGGAATGGCGATCCAACAACTACTTTTTTGAAAGAATATGCGACCCTTATAAATCATGGATTGCGAGATAACGTACTTAATATCAAAGAATGGAGATTTTTGGTGAATGAAGAACACAGCAGAGCGGTGTTCTATCATTTGCCAAAGATCCATAAAAATTCTGAATGCCCCCCGGGTAGGCCCATAATATCGAGATTCTTTGACAGCAAGACTGTCAGAATATGTAGATACATTTCTCAAACCTTTTGTGATCACCTTAAAGTCATATTTGAGGGATACTCCGCAACTATTGGAAATAGTACAAAATGTACCCTGGAATCCAACATATAGATGGGCCACATTGGATGTGGCAGCATTATACACTTCAATTCCCAATGACAAATATTCGATTAATCCTTAAAATTGTTCCCAAAATTATTTTGTTCACAAATATGGATGGAACTGTCCCTATCCTGTTTCCCTGATGTTCCGTGTGTGTGTTCGTATGAGCGAGTTGGGGTTATGACTTTAACCTTACTTGCAATGATTCCTTTTGTACTAAGAGCTGGAAAAAGGAGATCCGATACACTGTACCTCGTAAGAGGTTCAGTGGCGTTGTTCCGCTAAAAATATTGGACTGTGTGCATTTAGTGCCTAAAAGTGATGTAAATACAATTGTGTCAAATGTTTTCAAAGTGATGAATTAAAAACAAAATTAAAAATGAGTATTGGTGCTGATAAATATAAAAAATAAGGTGGTCTCAAAAGTAACACTTAGGAACTAGAGTCTTGAGAAAGGTCAGTGTATGACCGAAACGCGTCGACTGGTGAGTTACAATCCAATTCTTATATTTGTTTGAAAACAATCTGCACTATTATACACTTTTCTTGGCAGAAGGATTAAACACCCGGGTTATGCTGGAGCTGTTACCTGCCTATTAACGCTGAAGCCAAATCCCCGCTACAAGGAATATCACTGCACATAGACTCTTTTGAACCACCTAAAGAGGAATTAATCTTGCAAACTGTCGGGAGAACTCCAACGAACATTTTACCAATTGATTTATTTGTTTTATGATACTTTGTTTATCCACTGTTATTTGGTCCAATCATGCTGGTTACTAGTGGAAATTGTTAAATCGTCCTCCATTGTTTTTTTGTAGTTTTTTGCTTTCACTGAGCACACACTTTTTATTTGGATATATATTACTGCTTATTCGTGAGTGAATTTATACCCACATATTGATCTGTGTAGGAACCTAGTTCCTAAGTGTTACTTTTGAGACCACCTTATTTTTGATATTTATCAGCACCGACACTCATTTTTAATTTTGTTTTTAATTCATCACTTTGAAAACATTTGACACAATTGTATTTACATCACTTTTAGGTACTAAACGCACACAGTCCAATATTTTTAGCGGAACAACGCCACTGAACCTCTTACGAGGTACAGTGTATCAGATCTCCTTTTTCCAGCTCTTAGTACAAAAGGAATCATTGCAAGTAAGGTTAAAGTCATAAAACCAACTCACTCATACAAACACACACACGGAACATCAGGGAAACAGGATAGGGGCAGTTCCATCCATATTTGTGAACAAAATAATTTTGGGAACAATTTTAAGAATTAATCGAATATTTGTCATTGTGTATAAATTTATACTGTTAATGCATGGATCCATGTAAGATGGTCTGTTGTATGTTATAAAACCACTTTTTATATGTGTACCGAATTGTATGATATTGGTATAAGATATTGTACCACCAGCTGTTTTTAGAGGATTGTTTTAGAAATTGCTTTTAATAAACTTTTTATCTTCATTAAGCTGTAAAGTGCTTATGGTTTTATTCTGAACCCTGCGGTATTTGCTGGCGCTTTGATATATATATATATATATATATATATATATATATATTTCTGATTTTCCCACGCCTTGACCACTAGGGGTCATTTATCAGAGCAAAGGGTTTATTAGCAGTAGGCGCTAAGTGTCCACTCCCATTTGTACACTTCAATTCCCCATGGCGGTGGCATTGAAGCAGTAAGGCATTTCCTAGGAGAGCACCCACAATTACAGGATGTGCAACAGATTTTCATCCTAGATTCAATAAGGTTTGTTTTGGAGAAGAATTATTTTCTTTTTCAGAATTTTTTTTATTTACAAATAAGTGGCACCGCCATGGGGACGAAGTTTGCACCAAACTTTGCAAACCTGTACATGGGCTATTTTGAGGATTGTATGATATATGATGAGGGTGGATTTAAGAATAAACATCGTATTTTTTGGCGGAGATATATAGATGATATTCTGATCATCTGGGATGGGGATGATCCCAGCTGGTCAGAATTCACAGCAGAATTAAACTCTAATTCCCTGAATCTAAGATTCACTGAAAATGTCTGTCATGAAGAAATACAATTCTTAGATGTAGTACTCTTCCATATGGACCGGAATATACATACAAGAATATTTTGGAAAGAAACTGACACAAATGGATATTTGGATGCCAGAAGTGGACATCACCCAAGTTGGATTGAAAATATCCCATTCGGTCAGTTCCCTGACACATGACTTTGAGGAAGAATCAAAAATATTAAAGGAACGTTTTAAAGCTAAACATTTTTTAGATAGTGGATAAGGCTTATAAAAGAGCAAAAAATCTGGATAGAGACCATCTATTTGGTAAAAAAACCAACAGCAAATAGTACAAATGATCATCAACAAATGATGAAATATAAACAAGGTACAACCAAAAGGGGTTTGAGCTTTGTAACCACATTTAATGGGGGGTACTCAAATATAAAAATGATTATGAACAATCATTGGCAAATACTAATGAGAGATCCCCTTCTGAAAGAAAAAATTGGGAAAAAAACAGAAGTGATTTTCAGAAGGAATAGAAACCTAAAAAATGTGGTAGCCACTAGTATTATCAGGCAGGAGAAGAAGGAAAGGAGTAAGAGTCTTATACACTCTGCTACACTGACGTTTTTTTTTTAAGTGTTATAGGAAAAATTGTGTTTGTTGTGACCATACACACAACTCTAAGGATTACAACAGAGCCATTGGTCAAGATATGAAAGGAAAAAAACTTAATATCAAGGAAAGATTAAACTGCAAATCAGATTTTGTAGTTTATATGCTGGAATGCAAATGTGATACTCCGCTAAAGTACATTGGGAGAACAAAACGTACATTGAGGCGGGTACACTAAAAAATCCACTTGTTAAACATTTCAAAAATTTTCATAACAGCGACCCATCACAATTTTTTATTAAGGCGATTGAACAAGTTCAACTGGGACCTAGAGGTGGTAGCAGTTTGTTTGAGCTTAGTTTGGAACCATCTGGTCTAAACAGGGACATTGATCTTGCAGCCTTTTTATAGAGACATATTCTCAGACTTATAAGTACCTAGATAGAGTAGGATTTCGTTTCAGGTCATTGGCATTCAAACTAGCATGCACAGATATAGAAATGCTGTGATACAGCAACCAATTAATTGTAATAAGGGTTTCAATCTTGGGCTCTTTTTGATAGGGATTTTATGTACATTATATAGGTGTTAGATTTTATAATTATATTTATATTGAATTTATATTTATATTTTTACTCCTATTTATTATTCATGGAAGTTTTAATTGGTACAACAATATGTTTTATATTATCATATTACTTACATCATTTTATCATGTAATTTTATAAAATGAATTTCAATTGTGGAAAAGACACAGTAACTATATAGATATGTATACTAGGATGCCAAACCATCTCACAAATACAATGTGTGGGAGCTACTTTTTTTAGATTTACTTTTTAGATTCAATTTTCTGTAAGTGCGCATAGCTATAAAACCTGCTTATTTGGGTTATAGCTATGTGTTTTCAAATGCTTAGCGCTTTGAAGTGAAAGCAGTGATGGGGTTAATGATGATGTTAAGATTTTTAGACCACATCTCTAGCTGTTATATTAGTCATACCAATGAAATGTTACACTAAGGTTTTTAAAATGTACTGTTTAATGTGTTTATATTAGTATTGCATATATAGATAGTTTTTACAGGAGTCACTTGCCCTTAAATGGGCATTTTCTTTGTATAAGATTTATCTCTGGGGAGCTGCCATGCCCATAAGGAAGATGGCGGATGGGCGTTTATCAACTCATGAGCCAGGATGCATAAATGAAGAGATGTAGGGGGCGTTACCTACCTCTGAAGAAGCGACCAATAGCGTTGTGAAATGCGTCAGGCCACGCCCCCCGACTCGGACACACAATTTAACTAACTGTGTTTTACAGACTTTTAACAGTGTTTCATCAGTGCTAAGGCACTAAGTGTTATTTTATACACTGAGGTGTGTGAGTGTATCCCACTAATATTATATCGCATGCTGCTTGCAGGCAGTTAATTTTAAGGTCACTATTAACAAGCCTTGTTGTTTGAGCTAATAAAGTGTATAACGTTTTACACCTCCTATTGTTAAGTGCTTTAACCCCTCAGTGCCCGCATTGTCTACTATACAAGTGCTTTTTGACAGTGGGCCAGCCAGCTGGAAAGCTCTCCGTTAACGGTTAAACTTTTGTTGGGAGAGTCTAAAAGGAGCTGGAATAAGAGGATTCGACTGGCTGTGAGAAGCCTCCGTGCCTTCATCATACCTCATAGTGTTGAGGTTGTCACACGTGAGTGAGTGCAAATTTTGCTTGAGTGCTGTATTATGCCTCTGGTTGCCTAACATACTACACCAGGATCCTTGTGTCTGTGCGCCCTTCCCTCTTCTGTTTCATATATATATATATATATATATATATATATATATATATTCTATCCAAGTAAGACACTAACAAACACATCAAATATTAGAAAGACATGGAAAGAAAAAAATAGTCCCTTAACTAGCATTAAATGATCAATTTTACAAGCACATGTCTGCTATTATATATAATTTACTTTGAAATAGCAACACAGCTCCAGCAGATAATGCGTGTTAAAGTCTTGTATTTTACCAAAAGTGAAGGTGGAGATAGATACAGCCATATAATTAATTTTGGTTGTGTGATTTAGAGATGTACAATTCTTAAAATGTTAATTGAGGGTTAATTGTGAGGCTATGCAGTATAATTTAAAATTTTAAATAATATCTGTAAATATTATTATATATTGTCTACATAACTTTTGTTATGTCACTTTTAAGAAATGTGTTGGGTGAACTTGCTAGATTAAAGTCACAGTCTAGCTTAATTTGCTATTTTCATTCTAATATCATTCATGTTTGTAGAAAATTGTAATATATATATATTTTTAAATATATAGCTTGGTTATTATGTTATTGTTAGTTGCAAGATAACATAGGTAGATTAAATGATCTTTAAAGAAAACATTATAGCTAAGTTTATTTTTATATTTAGACAGAACTATTTTTGTATGCCATATTGATGAGTGTTCACTCAAGTGGAGTCATTTAAAGGGACAGTTAACTCAATATCTTTCTCAACTTCAATTTGTTTGCAATTATCCACTTTACCGACTTTAGTGTATTAAATTGTTTACAAGTATTTCCATTCTCCTTATTTTTGCATTTAAAATAGTTGATTTAGCCTGTGGTATTTCCACCTATTCAGAAAATCTTTGGCCTTAAGACCAAGCTGTGTAAACACAGCCATCATTATAAATTACACTCACAGTTGGGTATAGAAGATAAAAGGTAATAAAATGTTAATTGTCAAGTATTGGTGATTGTTTTACAGACAGATATAAGATAAAGAAGCATGTGTATGTACACGTGCTGCTCCTGTCCTCTGGAACTCTACCCAGCTCCATAAGACTGTCTCTAGCCTCGTATAGCTTCAGATTCTCCTTGAAAACTCACCTATTCAGAGTGGCTTACCATCTCTCCTCCATCCCTCATCCGAACAAACTGCCTGCATGAACTGCCTGAATCACTGCTGCATCTACAATCGATGTAACAAGCTACCCCAACCATATGTCTCTGCACCCTAAACCTATAGACTGTGAGCTCTCCGGAGCAGGGCCCTCTTCTTCCTGTACTAGATTTGTTTAGTTTTGTTTTGTTTTGTATTTTATCACAAATCTTTGTCATTGTATACCCCTATCATTGTACCCAGCACTACGGAATTTGGCGGCGCTATACAAATAAATGATAATAATAATACATAATGTGATAAAGTAATGAGATCAGATTATATCTACAATCTCAAAACATATTATTTGGTTGTGGCTTCAAAACAAAAATCAGATAATTCATAAAAAAAAAACCTTAAAAAGCAAATCTCATACACTTTATACTCTGCTGCTGATAAAAAAAAGACTAATTGGAAACACATTAAGGGACACATATATTATAGTATACTGTCCCTTTAAGAGTCTGTACTGATTCATTAACAAGCTCCATCAAAGGAGGGAGATAAGTGGCCAGTTTACATAGGCTTACATACAAGGTCCTCACACAGGTCAAATGTACATTCATATAACAGGGTCGAGTATGCCAAAATGTGCAATGGCTAATAAAGTAAATATCTATTTGGTGGAGACTGACCCTTTTAATGTATATATTCTTTGACGGTGTCTAGACTCCTATATTTAAATGTATTCTTATATTTAGACATGACTTCATCTAAATCTTATTTTCTTAAAACATTACCATTGCATATTTACTATTAGAATAGTGTGTATTACATGCATTTATCAATGAGAAGAACAATGTTCTTAAAGTAAATAAGTAACTAGCTTGTGATGGCTATTTCATTTGTAGTGAAAGGGACATGCAACCCAAAGTAAATCTTCCATGACTCCGATTAAGCAAATTTTAAGAAATCAAACTTATACCTTCGATAATCATATTTGGTTCATTGTTTTGGTATCCTAAGTTGAAAAACCGATCTACATCGGCTCATGAGCAGCAAAGCATTACTGGGATCTATCTGCTTATTTGTGGGTGACCAACAATGTATAGTTGGAATGGTTAGCCAGATGTCTTCAGATACACCACAGTATTGCATATCTACTCCTTAAAATAAAATACATAATGAGAATTTAAAATTAAGTATATGTGAATATTTAATATAAATACATGCTCTATTTGTTTTTTGGTAAATAATGACAATAAAATGGTTTTAAAAATGATGTCCTTTTAATTTATCAAAGTAACGTCTATTTTAAATACAAATAACGCATTTCAATATTAGTGAAATATAGCGTGGTAAACGTATATCTCTCAACACGAGATTCGCATTTCTGAAAAGTCAAATATAATTTCACACACTGTCACTTAGCACACAATCGATGTGCCTTGTTGGGATTGTAAATAAATTAAATAAAAAAGCACTGTCAATACTTGAAAATGAATCACAATATTTATTTATGAACAAAGGAATACATACAATATTAACATTCTGGATTCTAAGAAATTATCAACAGAGTTAAAAATACATTGAACAATGTTACACATCTATTGATCAATATTAAACTTTGAAATGTTTCAATAAAAATTAACTAATGTGACTGAATAATATTTACTTTCTGAATATTAAATAAAATATATTTCAACTGTGAAATGTAAACAAAACTGCTTAATTTTTAATGGATGCCGTATATTATATATGCGTCACATACGCATTACATTCCCATAAATTCTATAGAAAGGGCTGCATACCAAATGTAGTGATAGCACCCCTAGGAGGTATGTGCATGTAAGTTACAAAGATATGAATCCATCAACCATTAAGTAATGGCTAATCAGAGTTCATCACACAAACATGACGACTCAGTATGGCCTTACAGACATGCTAACAAAATTACAATATTTTATCCAATCAGATGTACAGATACCATGTCCCATGGTGTTATCTCATGTTTCCTTCCCTATATAATAGTTTATTACACATTGCCATTTTTGTCAGTTCTCTAATGTCTGTTTGTTTGTCAGGATGTCTACTCCCAGGTTCACTAGAGAGGAAAGTGCTGCACTGGTGTACGCGGTCGAGGAGTTTTATCCGTAGCTCTATGGAGCTCAGAGGAGGTCGACGACTGGGCTGGTAAAAAGAGCCATTTGGGCATTGTCGCCATCACAGTTAATGGGGTGGCAGACGACCAGAGGACACCGGGGCAAATGTGCAAGAGATTCAGGGATATGAGGCTGAGGCTGCGGAATAAAGTCCGCCTCATAAAGGAGTGGACTTGTGCCCGTAGGAGCGGTGAGGATCCAGGCCTACCCCCACGGAAACCTGGGAGAAAGTGGGACAGAGGCTGAACAAGGTAAAGATCAGACTTCATATAATATTTTAATATTTGAGTATATATTTAAGCAATGTGTATACAGTCATATTTTCAACATATATAGAATTCACAACAGATGTTAAGTCGGATGGTATACATCTGAATTTTTAGATTCATCAAACATCATATAGGAATAATGATCTTTATTGCGCAATCACTATTATGCTTCACAGAGATAAAACAGAAGTGCGCATCTGTGAACTCCCAGTCCTCCTCCATTTTATCCATTAAATATCGATTCATACATAACTTTGAAATATTAATTTGCATGATTAAATATTTACAATCATTATATTCGAATATCGTAATACACAAAATGGTTAATTTCTTTTAAAAAGTTAGAAAATATACTCCATATACTACTAGATCCCAATAAATTCATAATCACGGATGCGCAATTACGCTTTTAATTATTACGCAATGCTCATTGATAAAATAAATGCGCAGAAATGTAAACATGATTTCTCCAACATAGGTGTGTCCGGTCCACGGCGTCATCCTTACTTGTGGGATATTCTCTTCCCCAACAGGAAATGGCAAAGAGCCCAGCAAAGCTGGTCACATGATCCTTCCTAGGCTCCGCCTACCCCAGTCATTCTCTTTGCCGTTGTACAGGCAACATCTCCACGGAGATGGCTTAGAGTTTTTTAGTGTTTAACTGTAGTTTTTATTATTCAATCAAGAGTTTGTTATTTTGAAATAGTGCTGGTATGTACTATTTACTCAGAAACAGAAAAGAGATGAAGATTTCTGTTTGTATGAGGAAAATGATTTTAGCAACCGTCACTAAAATCCATGGCTGTTCCACACAGGACTGTTGAGAGCAATTAACTTCAGTTGGGGGAACAGTGAGCAGTCTCTTGCTGCTTGAGGTATGACACATTCTAACAAGACGATGTAATGCTGGAAGCTGTCATTTTCCCTATGGGATCCGGTAAGCCATGTTTATTAAGATCGTAAATAAGGGCTTCACAAGGGCTTATTAAGACTGTAGACTTTTTATGGGCTAAATCGATTCATTATTAACACATATTTAGCCTTGAGGAATCATTTATTCTGGGTATTTTGATATAATAATATCGGCAGGCACTGTTTTAGACACCTTATTCTTTAGGGGCTTTCCCAAATCATAGGCAGAGCCTCATTTTCGCGCCGGTGTTGCGCACTTGTTTTTGAGAGGCATGACATGCAGTCGCATGTGAGAGGAGCTCTGATACTTAGAAAAGACTTTCTGAAGGCGTCATTTGGTATCGTATTCCCCTTTGGGCTTGGTTGGGTCTCAGCAAAGCAGATACCAGGGACTGTAAAGGGGTTAAAGTTAAAAACGGCTCCGGTTCCGTTATTTTAAAGCTTCCAAATTTGGTGTGCAATACTTTTAAGGCTTTAAGACACTGTGGTGAAAATTTGGTGAATTTTGAACAATTCCTTCATGTTTTTTCGCAATTGCAGTAATAAAGTGTGTTCAGTTTAAAATTTAAAGTGACAGTAACGGTTTATTTTAAAACGTTTTTTGTACTTTGTTATCAAGTTTATGCCTGTTTAACATGTCTGAACTACCAGATAGACTGTGTTCTGAATGTGGGGAAGCCAGAATTCCCATTCATTTAAATAAATGTGATTTATGTGACAATGACAATGATGCCCAAGATGATTCCTCAAGTGAGGGGAGTAAGCATGGTACTGCATCATTCCCTCCTTCGTCTACACGAGTCTTGCCCACTCAGGAGGCCCCTAGTACATCTAGCGCGCCAATACTCCTTACTATGCAACAATTAACGGCTGTAATGGATAATTCTGTCAAAAACATTTTAGCCAAAATGAACACTTATCAGCGTAAGCGCGACTGCTCTGTTTTAGCTACTGAAGAGCATGACGACGCTGATAATAATGGTTCTGAAGGGCCCCTAACCCAGTCTGATGGGGCCAGGGAGGTTTTGTCTGAGGGAGAAATTACTGATTCAGGGAACATTTCTCAACAAGCTGAACCTGATGTGATTACGTTTAAATTTAAGTTGGAACATCTCCGCATTCTGCTTAAGGAGGTATTATCCACTCTGGATGATTGTGACAAGTTGGTCATCCCAGAGAAACTATGTAAAATGGACAAGTTCCTAGAGGTCCCGGGGCTCCCAGAAGCTTTTCCTATACCCAAGCGGGTGGCGGACATTGTTAATAAAGAATGGGAAAGGCCCGGTATTCCTTTCGTCCCTCCCCCCATATTTAAAAAATTGTTTCCTATGGTCGACCCCAGAAAGGACTTATGGCAGACAGTCCCCAAGGTCGAGGGAGCGGTTTCCACTTTAAACAAACGCACCACTATACCCATAGAGGATAGTTGTGCTTTCAAAGATCCTATGGATAAAAAATTAGAAGGTTTACTTAAAAGATGTTTGTTCAGCAGGGTTACCTTCTACAACCAATTTCATGCATTGTCCCTGTAGCTACAGCCGCATGTTTCTGGTTCGATGAGCTGATAAAGGCGGTCGATAGTGATTCTCCTCCTTATGAGGAGATTATGGACAGAATCAATGCTCTCAAATTGGCTAATTCTTTCACCCTAGACGCCACTTTGCAATTGGCTAGGTTAGCGGCTAAGAATTCTGGGTTTGCTATTGTGGCGCGCAGAGCGCTTTGGTTGAAATCTTGGTCAGCTGATGCGTCTTCCAAGAACAAGCTACTTAACATTCCTTTCAAGGGGAAAACGCTGTTTGGCCCTGACTTGAAAGAGATTATCTCTGATATCACTGGGGGTAAGGGCCACGCCCTTCCTCAGGATCGGCCTTTCAAGGCAAAAAATAAACCTAATTTTCGTCCCTTTCGTAGAAATGGACCAGCCCAAAGTGCTACGTCCTCTAAGCAAGAGGGTAATACTTCTCAAGCCAAGCCAGCTTGGAGACCAATGCAAGGCTGGAACAAGGGAAAGCAGGCCAAGAAACCTGCCACTGCTACCAAGACAGCATGAAATGTTGGCCCCCGATCCGGGACCGGATCTGGTGGGGGGCAGGCTCTCTCTCTTCGCTCAGGCTTGGGCAAGAGATGTTCTGGATCCTTGGGCGCTAGAAATAGTCTCCCAAGGTTATCTTCTGGAATTCAAGGGGCTTCCCCCAAGGGGGAGGTTCCACAGGTCTCAGTTGTCTTCAGACCACATAAAAAGACAGGCATTCTTACATTGTGTAGAAGACCTGTTAAAAATGGGAGTGATTCATCCTGTTCCATTAAGAGAACAAGGGATGGGGTTCTACTCCAATCTGTTCATAGTTCCCAAAAAAGAGGGAACGTTCAGACCAATCTTAGATCTCAAGATCTTAAACAAGTTTCTCAAGGTTCCATCGTTCAAGATGGAAACCATTCGAACTATTCTTCCTTCCATCCAGGAAGGTCAATTCATGACCACAGTGGATTTAAAGGATGCGTATCTACATATTCCTATCCACAAGGAACATCATTGGTTCCTAAGGTTCGCATTCCTGGACAAGCATTACCAGTTCGTGGCGCTTCCTTTCGGATTAGCCACTGCTCCAAGGATTTTCACAAAGGTACTAGGGTCCCTTCTAGCTGTGCTAAGACCAAGGGGCATTGCTGTAGTACCTTACTTGGACGACATTCTGATTCAAGCGTCGTCCCTTCCTCAAGCAAAGGCTCACACGGACATTGTCCTGGCCTTTCTCAGATCTCACGGATGGAAAGTGAACGTGGAAAAGAGTTCTCTATCTCCGTCAACAAGGGTTCCCTTCTTGGGAACAATAATAGACTCCTTAGAAATGAGGATTTTTCTGACAGAGGCCAGAAAAACAAAACTTCTAGACTCTTGTCGGATACTTCATTCCGTTCCTCTTCCTTCCATAGCGCAGTGCATGGAAGTGATCGGTTTGATGGTAGCGGCAATGGACATAGTTCCTTTTGCGCGCATTCATCTAAGACCATTACAACTGTGCATGCTCAGTCAGTGGAATGGGGACTATACAGACTTGTCTCCGAAGATACAAGTAAATCAGAGGACCAGAGACTCACTCCGTTGGTGGCTGTCCCTGGACAACCTGTCACAAGGGATGACATTCCGCAGACCGGAGTGGGTCATCGTCACGACCGACGCCAGTCTGATGGGCTGGGGCGCGGTCTGGGGATCCCTGAAAGCTCAGGGTCTTCGGTCTCGGGAAGAATCTCTTCTACCGATAAATATTCTGGAACTGAGAGCGATATTCAATGCTCTCAAGGCTTGGCCTCAGCTAGCGAGGGCCAAGTTCATACGGTTTCAATCAGACAACATGACAACTGTTGCGTACATCAACCATCAGGGGGGAACAAGGAGTTCCCTAGCGATGGAAGAAGTGACCAAAATCATTCTATGGGCGGAGTCTCACTCCTGCCACCTGTCTGCTATCCACATCCCAGGAGTGGAAAATTGGGAAGCGGATTTTCTGTGGCCTCTCGTCAGAACTTCAAAGTTCCTTGCTACGGGTCCAGATCCAGGGATCCCAAGGCGGCTCTAGTGGATGCACTAGTAGCACCTTGGACCTTCAAACTAGCTTATGTGTTCCCGCCGTTTCCTCTCATCCCCAGGCTGGTAGCCAGGATCAATCAGGAGAGGGCGTCGGTGATCTTGATAGCTCCTGCGTGGCCACGCAGGACTTGGTATGCAGATCTGGTGAATATGTCATCGGCTCCACCTTGGAAGCTACCTTTGAGACGAGACCTTCTTGTTCAGGGTCCGTTCGAACATCCGAATCTGGTTTCACTCCAGCTGACTGCTTGGAGATTGAACGCTTGATCTTATCGAAGCGAGGGTTCTCAGATTCTGTTATCGATACTCTTGTTCAGGCCAGAAAGCCTGTAACTAGAAAGATTTACCACAAAATTTGGAAAAAATATATCTGTTGGTGTGAATCTAAAGGATTCCCTTGGGACAAGGTTAAGATTCCTAAGATTCTATCCTTCCTTCAAGAAGGATTGGAAAAAGGATTATCTGCTAGTTCCCTGAAGGGACAGATTTCTGCCTTGTCTGTGTTACTTCACAAAAAGCTGGCAGCTGTGCCAGATGTTCAAGCCTTTGTTCAGGCTCTGGTTAGAATTAAGCCTGTTTACAAACCTTTGACTCCTCCTTGGAGTCTCAACTTAGTTCTTTCAGTTCTTCAGGGGGTTCCGTTTGAACCCTTACATTCCGTTGATATTAAGTTATTATCTTGGAAAGTTTTGTTTTTAGTTGCAATTTCTTCTGCTAGAAGAGTTTCAGAATTATCTGCTCTGCAGTGTTCTCCTCCTTATCTGGTGTTCCATGCAGATAAGGTGGTTTTACGTACTAAACCTGGTTTTCTTCCAAAAGTTGTTTCTAACAAAAACATTAACCAGGAGATTATCGTACCTTCTCTGTGTCCGAAACCAGTTTCAAAGAAGGAACGTTTGTTGCACAATTTGGATGTTGTTCGCGCTCTAAAATTCTATTTAGATGCTACAAAGGATTTTAGACAAACATCTTCCTTGTTTGTTGTTTATTCCGGTAAAAGGAGAGGTCAAAAAGCAACTTCTACCTCTCTCTCTTTTTGGATTAAAAGCATCATCAGATTGGCTTACGAGACTGCCGGACGGCAGCCTCCCGAAAGAATCACGGCTCATTCCACTAGGGCTGTGGCTTCCACATGGGCCTTCAAGAACGAGGCTTCTGTTGATCAGATATGTAGGGCAGCGACTTGGTCTTCACTGCACACTTTTACCAAATTTTACAAGTTTGATACTTTTGCTTCTTCTGAGGCTATTTTTGGGAGAAAGGTTTTGCAAGCCGTGGTGCCTTCCATTTAGGTGACCTGATTTGCTCCCTCCCTTCATCCGTGTCCTAAAGCTTTGGTATTGGTTCCCACAAGTAAGGATGACGCCGTGGACCGGACACACCTATGTTGGAGAAAACAGAATTTATGTTTACCTGATAAATTACTTTCTCCAACGGTGTGTCCGGTCCACGGCCCGCCCTGGTTTTTTTAATCAGGTCTGATAATTTATTTTCTTTAACTACAGTCACCACGGTACCATATGGTTTCTCCTATGCAAATATTCCTCCTTAACGTCGGTCGAATGACTGGGGTAGGCGGAGCCTAGGAAGGATCATGTGACCAGCTTTGCTGGGCTCTTTGCCATTTCCTGTTGGGGAAGAGAATATCCCACAAGTAAGGATGACGCCGTGGACCGGACACACCGTTGGAGAAAGTAATTTATCAGGTAAACATAAATTCTGTTTTTGCTGTTACAGTGGCATTACTTTAGACATGTTCAAATGTATATATTAATTTTGATAAATGTTACAAATACAGTATCATGAGTTTCAAGATTCAAAAAGAAATGATCTATACTAGGAATCGAAAAAAAATAATCACAGATAAATGTATAACAATTGATATCATTGCAATAATACATAAAATGACTCAAAGGGATAGTCACGAAAAATTATTAATATTTGAAAACATATTTTGTATTCAGCACCTGGGTACTGCTTGACAGTTGTTGGCTACATTTAGACTACAATTAGAAATTGGTACACAGGTGCTGAATATAAAAAGGAATTTTCTTTCATGTAATTGGCAAGAGTCCATGAGCTAGTGACGTATGAGATATACATTCCTACCAGGAGGGGACAAAGTTTCCCAAACCTCAAAATGCTTATAAATACACCTCGCACCACACCCACAATTCAGTTTTACAAACTTTGCCTCCAATGGAGGTGGTGAAGTAAGTTTGTGCTTGTTTTTTCTTCTATGATAAGCGCTTCTCAGCATATTGAAACCCATTTCCTCTCAGAGTACAGTGTTTGTCAGAGGGATGTGAAGAGAGTATCGCCTATTGATTTTATAGTTTCTCTCACAGGAAATCTTTTCAAGGATTCTCTGTTATCGGTCGTAGGGATTCATCTCCTACCTCCCTTTTCAGATTGACGATATACTCTGCTGATGTATTCAGAACTGATTTGGCTATCTGCTATGGGCGCCATGTACTAAGGCGTCAATTTTTTCGCACAGACCGTATCGAAATAACCCGCCGGCATTCGCACCATGCGGATGGCACTTTGTTACATGAATGTACTAAAAACCAAGCCGTAAAATTTCCTGTCTATTGTGTGTCGAAGACAATCGGATTATTGATAACTTTGAAGCTTCGTTCGGCGCGAAAGAGCAAAGTTAAGAAGCAGTCTGCGACCTGATTGGTTTAGTTCTTTACCCACGTGACGATCTAGGTGTCATAATCGTCAGACAAGCGGCAACGTCTGGCTGCTGACATGTATAAGAATGTGCATTTTCCCAGAAATCTTAGAATATTGTTTATTTACTTTTCGGTATTCACTTTGACAAGATGGCTTGCTCCGGAGATTCTGCTACTTCTAAGAAGACTCGCAACCCTAACTTCTCGCGTCAACAGAATGTTGTACTTGTTGATCTAGTACTCGAATATTATGACAATATTTATGGTAGTCGAGTCAAGCAAACCCCAGGCGCTCGTAAGAAGATTATTTGGGAGAAAATTAGTGACGCAGTGAGTGCTCAAGGACCCACTAAAAAAGATATTGAGTCCTGCAAAAAAAGGTTCAACCATATCAAGCGTCAAACAAAATCCAAAATTGCCAAAGAAAAGCAATATGCTCGAGGTACTGGAGGCGGACAACCTTATGTCGCAGATTTGACAGACTTTGATAGAAAAGTTTTACAGAGGCTTGGCACGGAGGTCATTGAGGGCATAACCGATGACTGTGATAGCGATATTCGTGGTAATTATAATTTATAAATTAATATTTATATTGTTTACTTGTCTGCTCCAAAATTGTTTCTCTTACGTTCACAGCTTGGAATGAACCGGTGGCAAAAAAGTGTAAGGCTGCCAACAGTTTTAATAGTCCGGGTATGGCTTGTGAACGCGCTGTCATAGGTTCCAGGTATTCTGCTATTTCATAGTAAAGTTCCATAATAGCTTCTCTGTCCAAACGGAATCTCTGGATAATCTCTCGATCAGAAATGCTTTCCAAACCCATACGTGGAAGGAAAACTCTAGGGACTCTGATTCTTCTACCTCTCCTTCTTTGCAAGTTGTCAACCGGTGCCTGTATAGCCCTTCTTCCTCGTAATCGAATTAATCGGAAAAGAAACATGTGTAAAAGTGTCTCCATCTTCATTCAGTGATCCAAAAAACAATAACGCTACAATAGTAGTCTAGTCCTTTCACTTAAGTACTTCTACCTGGCGTCAGGTTGAGACGCCCTATAGTTTTCTATTGTATTCGCTACCTAAATGGTCGCGAAGCAAATCACGCGAAGTTACAGTGAAAGTTGGAGCGGACGGATTAGTTGTAACATTCATAATTTCCGATTACAGTGAATTTACGTGCGATCGAACATGTAGTAAGTGGAAAAAGGCTTCGGAACGATCAGTTGCGTAAAATTACGATCGCTGATGAAAATAGTGGTTTTTCGACCAGATCGCAGATTGGTACATACGAGAAGCAGATCGTGAGCGAATTTTGACGCGGAAATACAGACGGACGGTCACTTCGAAGCTTAGTACATGGCGCCCTATATGTGGATGTAGTAAGCAAACAATTCCACAGCACCTTCATTTATAACAAGATTTATTGAACTTCTTTTCCCATGGAGGTACAAACAGGTTACTGCAACGTTTCTGGAGGTTATCCCTTAATCATGCTTAATCATGAGCATGATTAAGGGATAACATTCCGAAACGTTGCAGTAACCTGTTTGTACCTCCATGGGAGAAGAAGTTCAATAAATCTTGTTAAAAAGGAAGGTGCTGTGGAATTGTTTGCTTACTATATTTACAGAAGTTGACAGTCCCTCTTACCACTTGAACCTATCTGATTTACCTGGAAGCTATACACTGTCTTGTCTGTGCTATATGTGGATGGGTATCTTTTGGTAAGTATGTATCATTGTTTAAGACACTCTCAGCTATGGTTTGACGCTCTATGTATTAATATAAAGTTTTAAATATATGTATTTTACTTATATTTGCCATGAGTCAGGTCTATGTATATTTCCCTTTGCAGTCTAAACAGTTTCAGTACAGCAATCATATAAAGAAGCAGAGAAGGCGCCACATAGCATAATTCTGTGAGATATATCAGGTAACGAAATAGAAAACTCAGATGCACTCACGTTTAGCAAAGCACCAAGATGTGATGCAGGCTGGGCATGCCGGAACCTTAGAGTTGTCTGGTAAAACTCTCCTCTCAGGCAAGATCTCCCCCAATGCCAGATGGTAATCACAGGATAATAGTGCTGTTTGAGTCAGTTAGCATAGAGGGCAGTTAATTACATTGAGGTTGAGATTTTATTTGTGCGAATAGCACAATAGAGATTTTCTTTATCAAGTGATATTAACAGATGTATAGATATATATGTTTGGGTAACAATAAGGTGATGTTTATACACACATCTAAGCAACATATTGCTGTTATATATATGAATACACATGTATTTTAACTTGTTGTATACCTATGATGTTAACTAATACATGCATATGGGAAATGCTAACAAAATGTTTTGTATTTACCTGTGAATCATGTGACCAATTAAGGTAAACGAGGGTGTGTCTGTTCAAACAACTTTTTGATTGGCCTTATTTGTGTATATCTAGTAGCAAGTATTGTATAGTTTTATCAGCCTGAGGAAACAGTACTGGATACTGAGAAACGCGTTGCTGTGTTTTTAATGTGTTATAAATAAACACTTTTATTCATACTACTTTCTACTTTGCCTGTCTGAACATCCCTGCTTGGTTTTTACACCTGTTATTGCTGGAGTTGATAATACACCTGACTTCAAACAGCACTATTATCCTGTGATTACCATCTGGCATTGGGGGAGATCTTGCCTGAGAGGAGAGTTTTACCGGACAACTCTAAGGTTCCGGCATGCCCAGCCTGCATCACATCTTGGTGCTTTGCTAAACGTGAGTGCATCTGAGTTTTCTATTTCGTTACCTGATATATCTCACAGAATTATGCTATGTGGCGCCTTCTCTGCTTCTTTATAGAAATTTCTTGATGTGGATGGCCTTATACTTCGTGGAGAGCTGCCAGATATCGTTATAACCTCACCTTGGATACTCTTGTGACTATCTGGTGTATTTGGGACTTTATGTACTCATATATATATGTGTGTGTATATTACCCTTCTATATTTATTTATAGGTTACTTTTTATATTGGTTTAACTCTGCTACTCTGTGGTGAACCATTATATTGTGTGTATATATATATATATATATATATATATATTAATTTTACACTACCATCTGGTGACACCCTTTGAGTTATATATACTGCATATTCTATATGATAGCGCCCCTATATTTTACTCAGTTTGGGTATATTGTATAGTACAGCAATCATGTTTGGGAAGTTTATTTAAACTTTTTTTCTTACCTTGGGTTCAGTCTTTTTCTAATTTGACTTGTTTTTCAAATTTTTTCGTGGGCAAATCTAGGCCTGCCAGGACGCAAAATGCTAGTTTTTTTATTGCGTCATTCTTGGCGCAATTTTTTTTTGCCGCAAAGTTGCGCCTTTGATGGCACAAATTTCATCATTTCCTGCGTTTTTGTTGGCGCTAGTTGTTTTGGCGCAAAATCGCATTTGTTATAACGCGTGTTGTGTCATTTCCTGGTGTTGGTTTTGCTCTAAAAAATTTTTTAACTTCCTTTTGCGTAATGCGTCATTCTTGGCTCCAAATTATTTTTTTTTTACCCCTCTCCTTCTATTGCTCGCTGTTTTCATGATTTTTGAATAACTGCTTTATGATTTTATTTTTTGTTTTAAAAAAAATACTATCTTTCAGCTAGATTACGAGTTTTTCATTTTGAGCTGTGCGGTGCTAACTAGCAGTTTTCCCTCACCGCTCACTTCCCTACAGTGCTGGTATTACGAGTTTTTACAAACCCGTCGTTACATTTTTTTTGCTCATTACCACACTCCAATACCAGCACTGCTTAAGTCAGCGGTGAGCTGGTCGTACGTGCTTGTGCACGATTTCCCCATAGGAATCAACGGTGAGAGCCAGCTGAGAAAAAGTCTAACACCTACAAAAAAGCAGCGTAAAACTCAGTAACGCAGCCCCATTGATTCCTATGGGGAAATAAAATTTACACCCTAACATGAAGCTCGAGTCTAAACACCCCTAATCTTACACTTATTAACCCCTAATCTGCTGCCCCCGACATCACCGACACCTGCATTATATTTATTAACCCCTAATCTGCCGCTCCGGACACCACCGCCGACTACATTATACTTATGAACCCCTAATCTGCTGCCCCAAACATTGCCGCCACCTACATTATATTTATTAACCCCTAATCTGCTGCCCCCAATGTTGCCGCCACCTACCTGCACTTATTAACCCCTAATCTGCCGCCCCCAACGTTGCCGCCACTATAATAAACATATTAACCCCTAAACTGCTGCACTCCCGCCTCGCAAACATTAGTTAAATATTATTAATCCCTAATCTGCCATCCCTAACATCGACACCACCTACCTACATTTATTAACCCCTAATCTGCCGCCACCAACGTCGCCGCCACTATATTAAAGTTATTAACCTCTAAATTTAAGTCTAACCCTAACACCCCTAACTTAAATATAATTTAAATAAATCTAAAGAAAATTACTATCATTACCTAAATTATTCCTATTTAAAACTAAATTCTTACCTATAAAATAAACCCTAAGCTAGCTACAATATAACTAATAGTTACATAGTAGCTAGCTTAGGATTTATTTTTATTTTACAGGCAAGTTTGTATTTATTTTAACTAGGTAGAATAGTTATTAAATAGTTATCAACTATTTAATAACTACCTAGCTAAAATAAATACAAAAGTACCTGTAAAATAAAACCTAACCTAAGTTACACTAACACCTAACACAACACTATAATTAAATAAATTAACTAAATTAACAACAATTAAATCAATTAAATTAAATTAGCTAAAGTACAAAAAAAAACATACACTAAATTACAGAACATGATAAACAAATTACAAGATATTTAAACTAATTACACCTAATCTAATAGCCCTATCAAAATAAAAAAGCCCCCCCAAAATAAAAAAAAATCCCTAGCCTAAACTAAACTACCAATAGCCCTTAAAATGGCCTTTTGCTGGGCATTGCCCCAAAGTAATCAGCTCTTTTACCTGTAAAAAAAAATACAAACAACCCCCCAACAGTAAAACCCAACACCCACACAACCAACCCCCCAAATAAAATACTATCTAAAAAAACCTAAGCTCCCCATTGCCCTAAAAAGGGCATTTGGATGGGCATTGCCCTGAAAAGGGCAGTTAGCTCTTTTGCAAGCCCAAACCCTAACCTAAAAATAAAACCCACCCAATACACCCTTAAAAAAACCTAACACTAACCCCCTGAAGATCGACTTACCGGGAGAAGTCTTCATCCAAGCCGGGCCAAAGTCCTCAACGAAGCCGGGAGAAGTCTTCATTCAAGCCGGACGAAGTGGTCCTCCAGACGGGCAGAAGTCTTCATCCAGACGGCATCTTCTATCTTCATCCATCCAGCGCGGAGCGGGTCCATCTTCAAGACATCCGACGAGGAGCATCCTCTTCATCCGACGACTAAAGACGAATGAAGGTACCTTTAAGTGACGTCATCCAAGATGGCGTCCCTTAAATTCCGATTGGCTGATAGAATTCTATCAGCCAATCGGAATTAAGGTAGAAAAAATCCTATTGGCTGATGCAATCAGCCAATAGGATTGAAGTTCAATCCTATTGGCTGATCCAATCAGCCAATAGGATTGAGCTGGCATTCTATTGGCTGTTCCAATCAGCCAATAGAATGCAAGCTCAATCCTATTGGCTGATTGGATCAGCCAATAGGATTGAACTTCAATCCTATTGGCTGATTGCATCAGCCAATAGGATTTTTTCTACCTTAATTCTGATTGGCTGATAGAATTCTTGGATCCATCTTGGATGATGTCACTTAAAGGTACCTTCATTCGTCGGGTAGTTATCGGATGAAGAGGATGCTCCGCGTCGGATGTCTTGATGGACCCGCTACATGCCGGATATATTAAGATAGAAGATGCCGTCTGGATGAAGACTTCTGCCTGTCTGGAGGACCACTTCGCCCGGCTTGGATGAAGACTTCTCCAGGCTTCGTTGAGGACTTCGGCCTGGCTTGGATGAAGAGTTCTCCCGGTAAGTTGATCTTCAGGGGGTTAGTGTTAGGTTTTTTTAAGGGTGTATTGGGTGGGTTTTATTTTTAAGGTTAGAGTTTGGGCTTGCAAAAGAGCTAAGTGCCCTTTTAAGGGCAATGCCATCCAAATGCCCTTTTCAGGGCAATGGGGAGCTTAGTTTTTTTTTTAGATAGTATTTTATTTGGGGGGGTTGGTTGTGTGGGTGGTGGGTTTTACTGTTGGGGGGGTAGATTGTATTTTTTTACAGGTAAAAGAGCTGATTACTTTGGGGCAATACCCTGCAAAAGGCCCTTTTAAGGGATATAGGTAGTTTAGTTTAGAGTTTTTTTTTATTTTCATAGGGTTATTAGATTAGGTGTAATTAGTTTAAATATCTTGTAATTTGTTTATTATTTTCTGTAATTTAGTGGGGGGGGGGGTTTACTTTAGCTAATTTAATTTAATTGATTTAATTGTTGTTAATTTAGTTAATGTATTTAAAGGGACACTGAACCCAAATTTTTTCTTTTGTGATTCAGATAGAGCATGACATTTTAAGCAACTTTCTAATTTACTCCTATTATCAAATTTTCTTCATTCACTTGGTATCTTTATTTCAAATGCAAGAATGTAAGTTTAGATGCCGGCCCATTTTTGGTAAACAACCTGGGTTGTTCTTGCTGATTAGTGGATAAATTCATCCACCAATAAAAAAGTGCTGTCCAGAGTTCTGAACCAATAAAAAAGGTTAGATGCCTTCTTTTTCAAATAAAGATAGCAAGAGAATGAAGAAAAATTGATAATAGGAGTAAATTAGAAAGTTGCTTAAAATTGCATGCTCTTTCTAAATCGTGAAAGAAAAAATTTGAGTTCAGTGTCCCTTTAATTATAGTGTAGTGTTAGGTGTTAGTGTAACTTAGGTTAGGTTTTATTTTACAGGTACTTTTGTATTTATTTTAGCTAGGTAGTTATTAAATAGTTAATAACTATTTAATAACTATTCTACCTAGTTAAAATAAATACAAACTTGCCTGTAAAGTAAAAATATAATAGCTACAATGTAACTATTAGTTAGGGAAGTATTTCGTTTTAAATAGGAATAATTTAGGTAATGATAGTAATTTTCTTTAATTTATTTTAATTATATTTGTTAGGGGGTGTTAGGGTTAGGGTTAGACTTAGATTTAGTGGTTAATAACTTTAATATAGTGGCGGCGACATTGGGGCAGCAGATTATGGGTTAATAAGTGTAGGTAGGTGGTGGCAATGTTGGGAGCAGCAGATTAGGGGTTTATAAATATAATGTAGGTGGCGCGGTGTCTGGAGCGGCAGATTAGTGCTTAAAAATTTTATTATAGTGTTTGCGATGCGGGAGGGCCTCAGTTTAGGGGTTAATAGGTAGTTTATGGGTGTTAGTGTACTTTTTAGCACTTTAGTTATGAGTTTTATGTTACGGCGTTGTACCATACAACTCTTAACTACTGACTTTAGAATGCGTTACGGATCTTGACAGGATAGGGTGTACCGCTCACTTTTTGGGCTCCCAGGGCAGACTCATAATACTAGAGCTATGGAAGTCCCATAGAAAAAAGACTTTACGAATTTTACCTAAGTCGTTTTGCGGTAAGGCCAAAGAAGTGTGTGGTGACCCTAAACCTTCAAGACTCGTAATAGCAGCGGGCGTAAAAAAAGCAGCGTTAGAACCTCTTAACGCTGCTTTTTTACCCAAACGCACAACTCTTAATCTAGCCATTTGTTTTTCTAGCTACTGAAACTGTTACATTGTGAAAATTGAATGTTTTGCTTAATGTTTTTTTTTTCTTTTCTGTTACATTTTGCGAGATGTCTGATTCTGACTCTGATGTTACTGTAGAAACTTTGATGCCCTGAAACACAATTCTACAAAACTAAGTGGGTTCTTTTCATTATTAAGCTGTTGTTATTTTTCTTCAGCTCAATTATGTGGCATTTATTTATCACAATAATGTTTCTATATGTACAATGACATTTACTGTTCTTACTTACTCAGTTCATGTTTTTTTATTTTTTTCTGCAAACATCACATGTTATTTCTTTTTATCATAAAAGGTTATGACTGATATTATGCCTTTAAGTAAACTTACGAGGTATTTTCAAAATTATTAAGATTTAATTAATTTTGTTCTGACCAACAGCATATTTAAGTTTATTCTACTGATGAAGGTTTCTTTGGCTCAAAGGATCCTGTATCAGACAGTTTGTTAAAAAATTCTCCTTATATTCATTTGAATATTCTTTGTTATTTGTTAAGGAAAATTTGTTATTTTTAGCTTTTAGGAGCCTAGTCCTCCTATGAACTATGTTATTTTAAAATCTGGATTTTAAGATTTTATTTTGCTCCTGAGGTTTTTTCCTATTCAAGATACTATCTGTATTATGTTCTAAAGAATGGTTTATCCTGATTCCCTTTTGGGACTGTACTATTTCTATGTAAATTGGTACTTATTTTAGGATTCTTTAGAGTTTGAATATAACCTTAGTAGAGCATATTCACATACTGTTTATATTTTTAGCTCAGCTTTATATGTGGCTGACATTACTGTTCTTTCATCCTTTTTGTTGTTGAACAGTTAGCATAAGCAGTTTCAGATTCTCAAGTATATAACTCTGTTTATTTACTTCTGATGTATTCATTTTATTATGTTTACTATATCTATTATTATGATTTCAAATATATTTTATTATCTCTAGCTTGATAAGATAATAATTTTTTTGATTTTAATTATCTCCATTATTTCTTGAGGTTTAGAGTTTCTACTGCCCTACTTTTAGTCCGGTGATATAGATCAGTTGGTGAATGTTCTGACTACAAACGCTTGTTCTAGATCTAAGGGTCATAGATTCATATCCCAGCAGGGTTAATACAGCTCTTTGGCCTTTTGAGGTCAATTTATTGTGTACCATTTATTTGGGTAATAATAACTATTTTTTTCAGCTGCTAATTTGGTTAACTCCGAGTGCAAGCACTTAAAAAGCATTTTCTTGTTTCCTTCTGGGAGAAAAACGCTATATAATTACTAGTTATTAGACTAAAGGTGCGGTTCTCAAACCAGTCCTTCTGGTGGGGGGCAGATTAAATTGTTTTTGGATTAATTCAGTCCAAAATCTATATTATTCTTAGGGTTTGAATAGATTTTTAGAAAGAGACCTTCTAGGGGAAGATTCTTTCTTTCTCAGTACACTCTGAAATTTTTTTCAGGAATGATTATACCAGTTCTTTAGCAGGAACATGGATTGTCTTTCTATTAAATTCTATTCTTTGTCCCAAAGAAGAAAGGTTTATTCAGTCCAATCTTGGATCTGAAGACTTTATATTGTTTTGTAAGAATCTCAACTTTCAGGTTGGCGTCTATAAGGACTATTATGCCTTTTGTTCAGCAAGGTCATTTCATGTCCACTCAATTTTACAGGACGTTTATCCTCATATTTTATTTCATTCAGACCACTTTTGGTTTCTGAGATTGTCTTTTTTAGATAAGCTTTACCAATTTATCGCTTTTCCATTTGGTCTAGAGACAGCTTTATGAATCTTTTCAAAGGTTCTGGGTGCCCTTCTTTCTGTAATCAGACAGTGGGGTACTGTGGTATTTCCTTGTTTGGATGATATTTTGGTATTAGCTTAATCTTTTCTTTTATTAGAATCTCTCATGAATCAACTAGTTTTGTTTCTTCAAGACATGGTTAGAGGATTTAATTTACCTAAGAGTTTTGTGATACCTCAGACAAGGGTCAGCTTTTTTGGGGGGTTTCTAGATGGATTCTGTGTTCATGACTTTGTCTTCATCGGACAAAAGGCAATTGTAATTGGTGTTAGCCTGTCTAAATTACAGTCTAGAACATTCCTTTCAGTGGCTATGTGCATGGAAGTTTTAGGTCTCATAACTACAGCATCGGACGTGGTTCCCTTTGCTCGTTTCATCTGAGACCTCTTTTGCTTTCCATACTGAATCAATGGTGCAGGGATTGTTTTCAGATATCACAGTTGATATTCTTAAATTCCAACACTCAACTCTCTGATTTGGTGATTAGACTATCATCTGCTAGAAGAGTTTCTGATTTATCAGCTCTCTCTTGTGTGTCTCCTTATCTGATTTTTTTCATCTAGATAAGATGTTTTGTGTCTTTTTTTTTCCTAAGGTTGTGAATTTGAATAACATTAGTAGAGAAATTGTTGTACCTTCTTTGTGTCCTAATCCTTAAGAATTCTTTGAGAGTTCTTTACATTCTTTGGATGTAAACCTCTGCCATTTCTTTGACATCTTGGTTAAAGCTTTTGTTTCTCAAGGTTTATTTGGAAGCAGGGCAGGCTCTGCCTCAGAGATTTACAGCTCATTCTACTAAGTTCAGTTGCCATTTCTTGTGCTTTTTCAGAATGAAGCTTCGGGTGATCAAATCTGCGAAGCAGTAATTTGGTCTTCTTTGCCATTTTATTTTACCATTTTGATGTATTTGCTTCTTCTGAAGCAGTCTTTGATTGAAAAGTTCTTCAGGCAGCTGTCTCGGTTTGATTCTACTGCTTTTGATTTAATTTTTTTTAAGAAAAACCCTAATCATTTTGTGGATTTAATTTCTCAGTGGAAATTGCTGTTGTTATTGTATCCCTCCCTCTCTAGTGACTTTTCTGTGGACTTCCACATCTTGGGTATTTCTATCCCATACGTCGCTAGCTCATGGACTCTTGTCAATTACATGAAAGAAAACATAATTTATGTAAGAACTTACCTGATAAATTCATTTCTTTCATATTGGCAAGAGTCCATGAGGCCCACCCTTTTTTTGGTGGTTATGTTTTTTTTGTATAAAAGCACAATTATATTTCCAGTTCCTCTTTTTGTATGCTTTTTTACTCCTTTTGTTATCACCTCACTACTTGGGTATTCGTTAAACTGAATTGTGGGTGTGGTGGGAGATGTATTTATAGGCATTTTGAGGTTTGGGAAACTTTGTCCCCTCCTGGTAGGAATGCATATCCCATACATCACTAGCTCATGGACTCTTGCCAATATGAAATACATGAATTTATCAGGTAAGTTCTTAGATAAATTATGTTTTTTTTAGTCTTCTAATTAAGATAGAAAGAGAATTAAATTTCCAAGATGATAGGAAGAAATTATATATTCGATTGAAATTGCATGCTCTATCCGATTCATTACAGTAACATATGGAATAGACTATTCCTTTAGAGGGACAATCTCAAATATTGATATTGTATTTATATCAAGATACTAAATATCTTTCTTACCCATTACACTGTTTTTATGAAACAATACTGTGATTTAAATAACATCTTTCCCTCTAGGATTACCTTTATATATAAGCTTATTTTAAAAGCACCATGATGACATAGTTTTCAATATATCTTGCATTGTGATAAATATGTGTTGCGTCAGCATCATTACTGTACATTGCACAAAGTTATCTACATGTCCCACATGTATTATCCTATAGTTGTCACCAGTTGTTATTCAAAGTGTTAATTGTCTGTCTGGATTGATTTTGAAACAGGGACCAATCAATATTTTGAATTGTTCCATAGATGAATATGATAAGAATCTGATGTCTAATATTTGAAGAAATAGTACATCTGTGTAAGACATCAATCACTTTGATGAACTAATAGATTTAATTTTAATATTAGTGGTCTAGTCTTCACATTTTGGTAGATATTATTTAGACTTGTTTACAATATGTTTTTATTCATGCAAAATATGTATTTTAAATCATATGTACAAATTGTGTGACAAAATTCATATTTATATCATTAATACTTGAAGTTACTTTGACAAACCCTGAGGGATCCGGCATCAGTCAAGCCCTGCATGAGCAGGATGATGGTAAGTCCATTTACTCATTCATACATCATTAAATGTATATTACCCAAATATTTGATGATCATGATTATGATGGAGCATTCAATTTGAATAAACCTTATAATGTACTCCTCTAATTATATATATTTATTTTATTAGTTTTATAGTAAAATCTCAAAGCTTCTTAGTCTATACCTTTGTGCTTCAGAACATGGATAGTATATGTTGATTTGGGTATAAATATAGAGAACAATCATCAAGAGATAAACACATGATAAGCATTAAATGTTCTGTGTACTATGCTTTGGTTCATGATTTACATAATACAGATAATTACATTTAAATATTAATTTAATTTGGGGGGGGGGGCTTTTTATAGGGCTATTATATTAGGGGTAATTGTTTTTATTTTGGATAATTTTTTTTTTTTTTGTAAATTAGTATTTTTATTTTTTGTAATTGTAGATTATTTTTTTTTGCAGTGTTAGGTTTTTTTAATGTGTAATTTATTTTATTTAATTGTAGTTATTTTAATTTTAGTATTATAGTAATGTTAGTTTAATATATAGTTTAAAAAAAAAGTTTTTTTTAATTTCACAGGTGTTTATTTATTTTAAGATAGGGATATTATAATTTTAATTTAAAGTTAGGGGGTTGTTAGGTTTAGCGGTTAATAGTTTCATTTCGTTTTTTTGTGATGTGGGGGGCTGGCAGTTTATGGGTTAATAGGTTTATTTAGTGGCGGTGATGTGGGAGGCCAGAGGTTTATGGGTTAATAACTTTATATAGTGTGGGTGATGTCAGGGAGCGGCGGAATAGGGGTTAATAAGTTTAATTTAGTGTTTGTGATGTGGGAGGGCCTTGGTTTAGGGGTTAATAGATAGTTTATGGGTGTTAGTGTTCTTTGTAACATTTTAGTTATGAGTTTTGTGTAACAGTTTTGTTGCGCAAAACTCATATAACTACTGGTCTCAGATTGCGGAGCGGATCGTGTCGGTATAGGCTAGAACGCAAGCATTTTTGCATCACCGCACAACCTGTAATACCAGCGCTATGGAAATCCCACGCAAAAACATATTTTTTTTGAGTGCAGGACTGACGTTGCGTTACAGGCTAAAATGCTTGGGACGCAAAACTCGTAATCTAGGTGATAGTCTTTTTTATTTTAAGAGCTTTATTTCTCCATTTGGACTAGTGTTGGTTTTGTTTATAGTTTAATAAACCATCCAAGAGAATAGTTGTTTTTCTTACAAACTGTGGCAATTCCAGTAATTTATTAATAATATATATCATGGTTAAATAGCAATAGGTATTTTATTTAGGAAGTTGCCAGCACAGTATTATTAACTTCTAATACAATTTCATAAAATGGTTTTATTTTTAAAACAAATAGTGTTTCCAGACATGACGTGTTTGTGTATGTGTGTGCATGTGTGTGTATGTGTGTGTATGTGTGTGCATGTGTGTGTGTGTGTGTGTATGTGTGTGTATGTGTGTGCATGTGTGTGTGTGTGTGTGTGTGTGTGTGTATATATATATATATATATATATATACATACACACACATTGTGATAATTGTGAATTATAGATTATGAGCAAGTGATTCATTCAAAATAATGTTTTATGTATGTGCTAAAAGATTGATCTCATGGTTTTTACTGTAATGAATCATGCCACATGTATGTAAAGAGAGGTATTAACACCTCTTGCCTATTCCTGTGGGGGTCAAAAAGTCATAGTCATTAAAAAAATGATTTTCCCTTTCATAGTATAGATTAACCCCTTATAGTGATTATCTGCAACTGAGCTGTAGATATTAGTTTTTTAGTACTATAAAGGGCTAATAATTTTTTTTAACCCAATCATGACAGGTGATACAAAAAGTATGCTGCTGTCACTAAGGGGTAGATTTATCATAATGCAAGCAGACATGATACAATGTAGCGGATCATGTCTGCTGCACATCGATAAATTCTGACAGCATACGCTGTCGGCTTTTATCATTGCACCAGCAGTTCTTGTGAACTGCTGATTGGTTTCTGTCCACGGCCTCAGAGCAGGCGGACCAGTTATGGAGCAGCGGTCATGGAAACAAGGAGAACAAGGCCATTCGGCCCTTGTTAAATCTACCCCTAAGTGTCTTAGTTATAGCGTGCGCACATTGTATCAGGCTACCTGTATATAACAAGGGACTCTGCCATACATTGTAAAGTGTTGTGTACAGTTGTGTAATGTAAAAAGTTTTTTTTTTTATTTTGCAGTTTGTTTGCAATACTGGGTTTGTTCATTAATTATTTTTTTTAAATGGTATATTTTTTATCCGATTAATGGGAAAAAAATAATCAGAAATGAATTTTAACCTGTAAGCTACGTCATAAATGTAAATTTAGTTTTCACAATTTATATATTGTGAACCACCATTTGAATTACCCACAAACCGCCACTGACGTCAAAGCTACTCCAGGTAACACTGGAGCCCAAATTTGCATGTGCACTTACCAAAACACAAGCTATCATTTTGTATGTAATTGCACCTCATGTTTTGTTGCACAGTGATTTAGAAAAGACTACATTTCACATCCAGTCACAAAGAGAGAGAGATTTCCTGTGCTTGTCAGATAAAAGCATTGTTTGGTCACTTTAACACTAGAGGAATATGGGTATTACAAAATACAAATCTAGATTTCTTTTATGATATTAAATTTATCAGGGAAACCAGCAAAAAGGACCTGCGGTCCCCTCTCACAGCCCATACAAACAATAGAGCTGATAACTAATTAACTCCGTGTGTTGAGAGGAAAGTTCTCATGTGAAAGTCCAGTTTGGGATTTCTCGCTCTGTTCCACTGCCCTCCTCTCTCATCCACTCGCTTCTCCTCACTACATCACTACACCTCCTACTTGCTCTTCAGTTCTTGTACTCATCCTCTCTTATGCACTGCTATGTAATGGAGACATCTGAATTTGTGTTTACTTAGCTTATTCAAATTGCTTGAAGACATGACTGGCAGATTTCAAATGTTGTTCTTATTATTTTGTAATTGACAGAAACTATTGATATGTATTTCACATCAAATATCTATTTTCTTTTTCCTGTCATATAATTTTCAATAAAAATGAATACATATAAAAAAGCATTGCTTGGTGAAACATCTACTATTGTGAGTGACTGAGTGACTGGTTAACCAAAAATGGTCTAATAGAACAAGTTGTTGGACTGTGCAAAAAGGAAAGGTCAAAACAATGTTTTCAGCAAAATACAGATTAACCTTGGGCATGCTCTGATAGGAGTTGGGTGTGCAGGCCACATCAAACACAATACTGTTCGGGCAGCTACTGATTAGGGATGGGCGAATGTGTAAATTTTCGAATTTTGAATGTAGAACGAATGTTATTACCGAAATTCGAATTATAAATCCGAATGTTGATAAGAACGAATATTCTTAAAAATTCTATAATCGAATGTTATTTACAGTTTTCGAATGTCACTTTCGAATTCGAATGTTTATAATTACAGGGAGTGCAGAATTATTAGGCAAGTTGTATTTTTGAGGATTAATTTTATTATTGAACAACAACCATGTTCTCAATGAACCCAAAAAACTCATTAATATCAAAGCTGAATAGTTTTGGAAGTAGTTTTTAGTTTGTTTTTAGTTATAGCTATTTTAGGGGGATATCTGTGTGTGCAGGTGACTATTACTGTGCATAATTATTAGGCTACTTAACAAAAAACAAATATATACCCATTTCAATTATTTATTTTTACCAGTGAAACCGATATAACATCTCAACATTCACAAATATACATTTCTGACATTCAAAAACAAAACAAAAACAAATCAGTGACCAATATAGCCACCTTTCTTTGCAAGGACACTCAAAAGCCTGCCATCCATGGATTCTGTCAGTGTTTTCATCTGTTCACCATCAACATTGCGTGCAGCAGCAACCACAGCCTCCCAGACACTGTTCAGAGAGGTGTACTGTTTTCCCTCCTTGTAAATCTCACATTTGATGATGGACCACAGGTTCTCAATGGGGTTCAGATCAGGTGAACAAGGAGGCCATGTCATTAGATTTTCTTCTTTTATACCCTTTCTTGCCAGCCACGCTGTGGAGTACTTGGACGCGTGTGATGGAGCATTGTCCTGCATGAAAATCATGTTTTTCTTGAAGGATGCAGACTTCTTCCTGTACCACTGCTTGAAGAAGGTGTCTTCCAGAAACTGGCAGTAGGACTGGGAGTTGAGCTTGACTCCATCCTCAACCCGAAAAGGCCCCACAAGCTCATCTTTGATGATACCAGCCCAAACCAGTACTCCACCTCCACCTTGCTAGTGTCTGAGTCGGACTGGAGCTCTCTGCCCTTTACCAATCCAGTCACGGGCCCATCCATCCGGCCCATCAAGACTCACTCTCTTTTCATCAGTCCATAAAACCTTAGAAAAATCAGTCTTGAGATATTTCTTGGCCCAGTCTTGACGTTTCAGCTTGTGTGTCTTGTTCAGTGGTGGTCGTCTTTCAGCCTTTCTTACCTTGGCCATGTCTCTGAGTATTGCACACCTTGTGCTTTTGGGCACTCCAGTGATGTTGCAGCTCTGAAATATGGCCAAACTGGTGGCAAGTGGCATCTTGGCAGCTGCACGCTTGACTTTTCTCAGTTCATGGGCAGTTATTTTGCGCCTTGGTTTTTCCACACGCTTATTGCGACCCTGTTGACTATTTTGAATGAAACGCTTGATTGTTCGATGATCACGCTTCAGAAGCTTTGCAATTTTGAGAGTGCTGCATCCCTCTGCAAGATATCTCACTATTTTTTACTTTTCTGAGCCTGTCAAGTCCTTCTTTTGACCCATTTTGCCAAAGGAAAGGAAGTTGCCTAATAATTATGCACACCTGATATAGGGTGTTGATGTCATTAGACCACACCCCTTCTCATTACAGAGATGCACATCACCTAATATGCTTAATTGGTAGTAGGCTTTCGAGCCTATACAGCTTGGAGTAAGACAACATGCATAAAGAGGATGATGTGGTCAAAATACTCATTTGCCTAATAATTCTGCACTCCCTGTATATCGAATGTCCACATTGGAAATTTCGAATTTAACATTCTATTTAACAAATGCTATTCAGAAGTTCAATAGTTCATGTGGTAGGGAGGGAATCTAGTAAACTGATACATAATAGATACAAATATATCATTTCGAATGTTTTCTATATAGAATATTGCATAATTTGAATATTACATTTAAAGAAAGCATTAGAAATACTATTACAATCTAAATTCGAATTTTTCGAAAAGAATATTTTCGAATGTAATCATAAAATTCTAAACCGAACATTCGAAAATCGAATGTTAGAATGTTATGTATACATGCGAAATTCGATTTGAACGAACGAATGTGTTAAAATTCATGCCGTTTTTCGAATGTTGCGAAACATTCGCCCATCCCTACTACTGATATTTTGCTTGTTGATGTAGAGATGATCATCTCCAAAATATTTTTATATTTCAAATTTTACACACTCAGGGGCCGAATTATCAAGCTCTGAATGGAGCTTGATGCCCCTGTTTAAGGCTCGCCGGAAACAGAAGTTATGAAGCAGCGGTCTAAAGACAGCTGCTCCATAACTTGTCAGCCTACTCTGAGGCAGCGGGCAGAAATCAACCCGATTGACACCCCCAGCTAGTGGCCGATTGGCCGCAAATCTGCAGGGGGCGGCATTGCACAAGCAGTTCACAAGAACTGCTTGTGCAATGTTAAATGCACAATGGATTGAAAAAAAACTTTCAGGGTCAAGAATCCTACAGCTGGGTAACATTAAACAAAACAAATTCATGGGTAGAAATTGAGAGAACTTCATGTGTTACCATTAAAACTGTACCATCTGCTGAGTTGCCCGAAAATGAGATTTATGATGAGTATGTCTATGTGAAACAGTTTGTAACTGGGGAAAAAAATTGTGAATGGGCTGCAAATAAAACATTGACAGCTCAAAGATGTATTGAAATGGGCTCCCACTTAAAAAAAATAATTCCTTGCTCAAATATTCTTAAATTAGTAGAGTTCCTTTTCTTTCATATAGGTGGCGAGAGTCCACGAGCTGTTACATATGCAGTATACATTCTTACCCGGAGGAGGCAAAGTTTCCCAAACTCCAAAAGCCTATAAAACCCCTCCCAACTCACTCATACCTTAGTTTTTACTTTGTCTCCGTTGGAGATGGTTGAAGCATGTTGATGTGCTTGATTTCTTCAGTGAAAGGTGCTTCAGAGCATATTGAAGCCCAGTTTCCCTCAGAGTACAGTGCTTGTCAGAGGGATGTGATTGGAGTACTGCCTTATGATAAATATGTAAATTCTGTCGCAGGGACTCATCTTCTACCTCCCTTTACAGATCGACGTTACACTCCTATTCCATTACACCTGCTGATATGTTTCAGTACTGGTTTGCTACTGAGTGGACAAGTGTCTATGGGTAAGAATGTTTTGTATTTTTAATAGGCATTCACAGCTATGTTTATGGGCACTCTTAAATGGGCACTCTTAAATGATTAATAGTTAATATATGTATATGTGTTTGTATGGTCCTGGGACAGATTCTAACTATTCCCCTTGCCTTTTTTTGCGTGAATTTTTTTCAACGCCCGTGTCAAATCCAACACATACTAGTCAGCAAGCCAAAAGTACACGCACGTAGGATTAAATTGTCAAAGTTCACTCAAGCCTTCGAAAACAAACAGTGCGTCATAGTTCGCGCACGTCAGACTAACAGTCGGAAGTGCATTAACGGATGCGCACACACTAGCGGGACCTTTTTTTTTTTCTCAAATAAATGCTAGCTGAAAATTGCACACACAGTTAAAGGGATATTAAACCCAATTTGTTTCTTTCATGATTCAGATAGAGCATGCATTTTTAAGTAACTTTATAGTTTACTCCTATTATCAATTTCTTCGTTTTCTTGGCATCTTTATTTAAAAAGCAAGAATGTAAGCTTAAGAGCGGGACCATTTTAGGTTGAGAACCTGGGTTTCACTTGCTTATTGGTTTGCTAACTGTAGCCACCAATCACACGCTAGCCAGGGTGCTGAAACCAAAAATGGTCTCCTTAGCTCACAATCCTACTTTTTCAAATAAAGATACCAAGAGAGCGAATAAAAATTTATAATAGGAGTAAATTAGAACGTTGCTTAAAATTGCATGCTCTATCTGAATCATGAAAGAAAAAATTGGATTTACTATCCCTTTAATGCTTACCTAGTATGCGTTTGCTTAGCGCTTTAACGCCCATGCAATGCTATATAAAGAGGGCACATGTTTTCCTTTCCTCAAAAAGCTTGCCTTAAGGGGGTTATAATAGTAATTACTGCATCAATTTAACTGAAGTTTTTGCCATAATGGAGTAGCACCAATCTGTCCCTAAATTTACCATAGAAAGTTTACTGAGAGAGACTAGAGAGTCTACTGAACACCTTTCTACCAAAGCTAAGTGTGCTTATTGTAAAACAACTGAAGTACCTTCTTCAGCTCATTTATGTGATTAATGTTTAGATTTTCTATTGCATACTCATCAATCTAATGAAGTTTCTATGTGTACTAACGAACCTACTGTCTCCTTCTTACAGATAGATGCAGATGGAGTACCTCCAGCAATGAAAAAATTAATTACTACTGCCATCATGAAGGCCCTGGCTGCACTACCGCCTTCGAATAAGCAAAAAAGGTCAGTTAAAATTTTACCTTCTATGAGTAAGATAAGTCCTGACCTACAAAATACTGAAGTATCTTCAGACGATGAGGATTCCTCTAACAGTGAGGCTCCCTAATCTGATGTAGAACCTGATAATTCCTCCTTTTTATTTATTTGTGTTTTTTTAATGGTATTAAGACAATCTTCTCATTTAACAGAATTTCACACAAAACAACTACTGTTGTCCCACAAAGAAGGTTATAAGACTTCTCCCATAAGACAGTTTGCTCATCACAGCAGTGGTGGATGTTAGCCTTTCACAAAAAAAGAGCCCTGGTTCAAGGCGTAAAGGACAGCAATGAGATTCTATAGAAGCAACCTATATTTACATCTAAAGAATAGAAGCCCCTACTATAGGTACGCTATCATACTTAGGAGTTCATCAATCTAAAAACCCCCACAGGCAACACAGAAACCTCCTAAGTTCTGGACTGACTAACACAGAAAGCGGGTAGTACATTAGGGGCTAAGAGTCTGTAAGTTTTGGCATTTTCCAACCAGATTAACCACTGTACACACTAACTTTTCTAGCAGCTGCCAGAAAGAGGCAATACAGTTGTGCTCATAAGTTTACATACCCTAGCAGAATTTATGATTTCTTGGCCATTTTTCAGAGAATTTGAATGATAACACAAAATCATTTCTTTCACTCATGGTTAGTGTTTGGCTGAAGCCATTTATTATCAATCAACTGTGTTTACTCTTTTTAAATCATAATGACAACAGAAACTATCCAAATGACCCTGATCATAATGAGGCATTCTGTTTGATAACATACTGCATTCATCTTGCCATCAATTCTGACCAAATTTCCTGTTCCTTTGTAGCTCCCACATCCCCAAAACATCAGCGATCCACCTCCGTGTTTCACAGTAGGAATGGTGTACCTTTCATCATAGGCCTTGTTGACTCCTCTCCAAATGTAGCGTTTATGGTTGTGGCCAAAAAGCTCAATTTTGGTCTTATCACTCCAAATGACTTTGTGCCAGAAGGTTTGAGGCTTGTCTCTGTGCTGTTTGGTGTATTGTAAGTGGGATACTTTGTGGCATTTGCGTAGCAATGGCTTTCTTCTGGCGACTCGATCATGCAGCTCATCTTTCTTCAAGTGCCTCCTTATTGTGCATCTTGAAAGAGCCACACCACATGTCCTGTATTTCACCTGAAGTTATTTGTGGGTTTGTCTTTGCATCCTGAACAATTTTCCTGGCAGTTGTGGCTGATATTTTAGTTGGTCTACCTGATCATAGTTTGGTTTCAACAGAACCCCTCATTTTCCACTTCTTTATTAGAGTTTGAACACTGCTGATTTGCATTCTCAATTCCTTGGATATCTTTTTATATCCCTTTCCTGTTTTATACAGTTCAACTACTTTTTCCCGCAGATCCTTTGACAATTCTTTTGCTTTCCCCATGACTCAGAATCCAGAATCGTCAGTGCAGCACTGGATGAAAGATACAAGGGTCTGTCAGGAGTCCAGAAACTCACTGACTTTTTAAACACACACACTAATTACAAGAAAACAGACCACAGGTGAGGTTGGTTACCTTTTATAGCCATTCAAACCTCTTTGTGTCAACTTGTGTGCATGTTATAAGGTCAAAATCACCAGGGTATGTAAACTTTTGATCAGGGCCATTTGGGTAGTTTCTGTTGTCATTATGATTTAAAAAGAGTAAACACAGTTGATTGATAATAAATGGCTTCAGCCAAACACTAACCATAAGGGAAAGAAAAGTTTTTGTGTTATCATTCATATTCTCTGAAAAATGGCCAAGAAATCATAAATTCTGCCAGGGTTTGTAAACTTATGAGCACAACTGTATATAAGGGAACTATCACTGAACAGTTGGAATGATATTTTATACCCAACAGCACACGGCTGCAACCAATTCTCCACAAGTGGTGTTTTCTCTCCTCCCTTTCCCATTAGGCTGTAGCTAGTTGGTCATATGCCCTTATCCTTTTTCCCACATGTTCATAAGGTGACAGACTCCCTAGGAGAGAAGCACAATACTTACGTCTCATCCATCCACAGCAGTTGTTAAAACAAAATGCTTAAGGCCCTAACCCAAGCCTGAAGTAAAATAACATCTTGTGTCCTAAGAAATTTTTATTGCCGGAGTTAGTGTCTAACAATCAGCAACTTTAACATCCTGTTGCGATATGTTCCTTGTCTTAGTCCCACACTGCATGAAATGCATAGAGATTAGGGTACAAGCAGGAAATTATTTGTTAAAAGATCATTGTCTCCATTAGACACCACAATAAAGTTTTTCACTGTGATGTCTACTATACACTAAAAGCTAAGTTTGGAGGTGCGAACATAGTGCAAAATTACAAAAGTTCAACTATTATTCATAGCTCAATGCTGAAGTCCTTTTAAGGGCTGAACCTACTGGCTATAATTTCTGCAAACAAGCTTTCAAGTCTGCAATCATACGGGCAGCTTATATATAATGAAGGGCAACAATCAATCTGTTAAGGACTGTCTAACAAAAGCCCAAGGAAAGAAGAAATCCTTACAGCAAGATATGGCAGCTGCCAGGAAAGATACATTGAGATTTCTATAGTTCTATAGAAAGTAGTCTACTAGAAGGGCAAGAAGAACAACTCACATCTGCATCCTCTACCCTTATCTGACAAATTAAAGAGGTTTTTCAGACAGAACTGAAATATTCACTACATGACCTAAAGAATGACATCATAGGTATAGGACAAAGGGCCTCGACTCTGGAAGATAAAGTAGATTAAATTATTGAAGAACTACCTGCTATTCAGATTACATTCACAGAGCAACAAAGTTGAATACTACAATAAGAAAGAAGACCCTTGAAGACCTTAAAAACAGGTCAAGAAGATCTAATATTCGACTAAGAAATTTGCCAGAATTTTATGACAAATCAAATGAGGTCCTACTCAAAATCTTCCCCATCCTTTTACCAGATACAGAAGATATGTACTTATTGATGGTCAGAGTTCACAGAGCATTAAACAGACCTCAGAACCCTAACACACTTAGGGATACCATAATTAAATTTCATGACTTCACCACTAAAGATCGCCTACTACAAGCTGCTAGGAAAATGCCACAATTTGAATTTGAGGGACACAGGCTTCAGTTCTTCACAGACCTGTCACCTATTACTTTAAAAAAGAAAAGAGAGCTAAAACCAATAATAACCTCTTTACTAAAGGGGCAAATCAAATGTAGATGGGCTTTTCCTTTAAGACTCATCTGTATCCACAATAGTAATACATTCTCCTGTACCAACTTAGAGGAATCACTGGAGATGTTGAGATGTCTTCACCTGCAAGTTGAGGGTGATGCCTCACCATTACCACAAAGACCCCCAAGGAAACCGATCCATCGAATCTGGCACAAGGTCAATAAAGATCCCTCTTCACGCACAAGCCCACAAAATTCCAATAGAAATAGTCCTGAACTATTGAGGCAGCCTGTGACTCTTAGCTAAACAATCTGCTACCAATACAAACTAAATTGTTCTAGTGACAATATTTAATTTTAAACGATTTATGCTCGAAATTTAACCTATTGATGGAATGACTGCTGGAAATAGGAAATGGCTTATTTTAGATTTTCATACAATATGATTTTATGTACCGTTTGAAATGGTTTAATTAGATTTGCTTCCTAAAATAGTTAAATAATATATTCAAGGGGATTAGGAAATATAACACATATTGTTCAATTTATGGTTATAATTTCTTATTAGTCAATTGAGATGAGAAAAGGAATCCTTATTATGAATCCTTTAGTTTATATAACTATGGACGATGAGTCTGTATTATCCTGAACACTTATAGTACACTATGGACTAGCCTCAAGACAGATTACTTTGAATGTATTAGCCAACTCAGAGCCCGCTTCCATTGAGTCGTTATTCAGTTTGCGTGCACTCGCAAACCGTTAAATATGCTGTCGAAAGCAATATCGTTTATCGACTGTTTCCAATGGCGCGTTATACCTCAATATCGGCAGCTGGACTCCGGCTGCCGAAAAGATCTTTGCGTCCCATAGAAAGTAATAGAAGCCGTTAATCGATAAATTATACCAGGTTTCCAATGAAAGCGCTAACCGTTAATACACTGTCGGAGGCTGTCGATACATTGAGACATATTACCCCCAGCTCAACTAGGTGTAAAGGAGGAAAAAGAGCTTTTTTGAGGCCTGTTTCTCATTGAAATTGCAAATCCAAAAGAAATTATGAGTGTTTCAATGTACAAATAACATTATATATGCTACATTTATTGGTCCTATGTATAGGAATATTTGCACCCATGTTGTCATAGAAATATCAATATGTATGTACATATAAAAATATATGCAAGCACCACAATTATGGAGCGACCTCCCGCACACTTTCAAACCTTCCCCATGCCTAATATCCTTTAAGAGATCCCTCTCTACATATCTCAAAACAGAATGCACCTGTCATTGTTGATTATATATTTCCTACCTGTTCTATGTTAAATTTTTGGGCATATGTATTATTATTGTTTTTTATTTTATTGTACCCATTGTATCAATGCAATGTTTTGTGTACCCAGGACATACTCGAAAACTATAGAAATCTCAATGTATCTTTCCTGGTAAATAAAATATCTATCTATTCAAAATGAAACCTTTGCCCAGGGATGCTATATATAATCTCAATACATATAGAAAAATAATTCAAAGGAAATAAGTTGTTTATCATGAAGATGAGTTTTATTAGTACAGATTTACCCTCATTCAAATGTAATTTTCAATGTGAAAATCATATTTATTCAATACAAAACGATGACACATTAAAGTTATGTGTCATAGTACTAATATTTATAAAATATATGTAACGTCATGTCTGCTAAAGCAGATAATACATTTGCAATATTTAGACTATTAACCAAAATACATAAGTGCTTAATATTACATACTTCAAGAGATATGAAGTATTGTCTTTAACATGGAGTTATTGAAACAATTTAAAAGTGCATTGTGCATTGGTCCCAGGGAGAGTCTGTGTCTGTTCATATGATGTCAATTAAAATGTATTAATCACCTCTATATCATGGCAATCACATATATGTTGTGTATACATCAGTGCTTAAATATCATAAAGATACATTTATCTAATTATTCTAAATATTGAATAATAATCTTGACAAAAAGGAGTGCATTAGTCATGATAGGTATTAGTCATGATAGGTATATATTTCTGATATTACATTCCACATAGGACTATAAGAATGAATGCAAGGTATTTGGCCATATCAACAGGAAGGAGTATTTACTTTTCAACTCTTCTATAACTGTATAACCCTTATTAGCTTCATCTGAAGGAGCAAACAACATATGCTTGTGGAATATAAATCATAACATTTACACATGTCACGTTGACTAATGTTAGATAGCATATACTCTATAAATTTCAGACACGTATCCCCAAGTATTCTTAAACGGCATAATATCCTCAATAAAAGGACACATACATTTATCAACAATGTACACCTGCATATTAATTGACATCATGTGAAATAAAAATGAATAAAGCTGTTAATTTTTAGCAGATAAACAGCTATTAGAATAATATTAAGATATATATTCAAATTTGGATTAGAAAAATGGATGCATATTTATAAGATGAAAATCGCACTTAAAAAAGTGCTTTAGTGCAAAAATTAGATATGATATATCTTGGGTGGAAAAAAAAGAATATTAATTAATTCTTGCGGCGGGATTTTGACTTTGGAGGAGAGGTACTTAGGGGGGCAGTGTGGCGTCTTGTGCGACGCCCACCAGCTGAATGTGAGGCTAATAACCGGGATTCAGGGTCCTGCAGGGAGATGACAGAGGATGCAAGGGAGGATGGAGTTTGGGGCCTATCCGAGAGCCTCTCCACTGCCTCTGCCAGGCGGACGAGTGAGGCATTATGGATGTCCATTTGGCTCTGTATCCTCCTGAAATCCTGCTGCTGCTGGAGCCTGGACAGCCTAAGCTCTCTATGTATGAGCCTCAGTAGATCATCCTGCTGGGACTGTGCCGGACCCTGTTGTACAGTTGGTGTCTCAGGAACCAATAATTGGCTGGTTCCAGGGCTGTCTCTCCGTATTGGTGACTGTGAGGTTGTCTGTGATGGCACTGTTGGCAATACATTGGTGGGTGCAGTGGGTGGTGGTGTGGATTCCTGTTGTGCCATAGGAGTGGGAGGCATATAGTACAGATAATGCAGATCTGTATGCTGCTGTGGTGGGTGCATCATCTGCTGCTGAGGATAATGATGTCGTGGTGGGTGCATCATCTGCTGCTGAGGAGGATGTTGTGGGGGGTGCATCATCTGCTGCTGAGGAGGATGTTGTGGGGGGTGCATCATCTGCTGCTGAGGAGGATGTTGTGGGGGGTGCATCATCTGCTGCGGTGGGTGCAGCTGTGGGGGCTGTGCCATTTGTTGCTGCGAAGTATGCATGAACTGCCATTGTTGAGGATGAGTCTGCTGGGATTCAGAACCTAGAACATGAAATGTTGTCTCCGAGGTAGATGGAGAAGGGCATGATACATCCTCCACCTCATATGCCCTAGGCTGCTGCATATCATCTTCTAAGAGGCTGATATAGGAGGTAGTGTCAACATAGATATCCTCATCCTCCTCAGTGAATGTAGGAACATCCTGCTGTGGTGTTGGTGCAGCTTCATACTCCTCCTGTTCGGAACCTACAAATAAATATACTGTATGTTTACATTATCTATCTAATAGAATATATTACTTTGTAGCATAACAATACAGATTATTATATTCCATATTTATGTGTATATATGTACACACACACATACACATACACACACACACACATATAGTGTGTTTGGGATAAAATCCAAGCATATATGACCATAACTGATGAATCTTTATAGACTGTCTTAAAGGAACATTGTTAAAGGGACACTGTACCCAAATATTTTCTTTTGTGCTTCAGATAGAGCATGCAATTTTAATCAACTTTCTAATTTACTCCTATTTTCAAATGTTCTTTATTCTCTTGGTATCTTTATTTGAAATGCAAGAATGTAAGTTTAGATGGCGGCCCATTTTTGGTGAACAACCTAGGTTGTCCTTGCTGATTGGTGGATAAATGCATCCACCAATCAAAAACTGCTGTCCAGAGTCTGAACCTAGAAAAAAGCTTAGATGCCTTCTTTTTCATATAAAGATAGCAAGAGAACAAAGAGAAATTGATAATAGTAGTAAATTAGAAAGTTGCTTAAAATTGCATGCTGTATCTGATTCACAAAATAATAAATTTGGGTACAGTGTCCCTTTAAGGACAATGACACATGATTTATATGAAATGCTTAATATTCTTGGATATTATATAATCAATATTCTTGCTTGTCGGAGTAGATATACAATACAGAGTGCTTGCTGAACATATTAAATACAACTATGTAAATTTAGATTCATAGCTAAACACAGATGGGTATTTATGATATACAACATATATACATCACATATATGGTTATATTTAATATTGAATATTCACCTTCATACACCTCTTCAGGTGGCACAGAGGTGTCCATTGTCCCCTTACATCCGTGAACAGATTCATCCCAGATGACATTGGACAGCATCTCCTCCCATGACCTTAGGTGTATTCTCTTGCTAGGACCACCACCTGTCCCACGTGCATATTTGGCCTGCTGTGCCAGCTTAGCTTTGGTTTCCCTCCTGCAGTCATGATAGCGGTGTTTAATGCTGGCAGTAGAACGATTACGTCCTAAGCAGCTGACTGCCACTCAAATCTCCTCCCACAGCTTATTCCGGACACCCGCCCTCAGGTTAGGGTTCTCCAGCTGAGGTGCCCTCTCCAAGTAGGCCTCAACAAGAGCCTCCTTCTCCTCCTCAGAGTACCTCTCCTCTCTTAGCCTGCCCTTCACACCTGAAGGGCCAGCAGACACAGACTCTCCCTCCTGTGACTGGGGACCAGCCCTCTCTACCTCCTCTGTCCCTGCAGGCTGTGACAGGCTACCACCAGCCCCACCCCCACTTGCCACAGTCTGCCCCACTCTCCCTCTTCTTTTTGTGCCTAGCTGAGGCTGACTCCTCCTCACTCCTCCCACCTCCACTCCTCTTCCACCCTCTCTCCTTCCCTCCTCTGCCAGGGTTTGAGGAAGGACAAATCCTCCACCCAAACCTCGGCCCCTATTCCTGCCCATACTACTCCCTACTTCCCCCCTCCCCCTCCCTCTATCCACCCTCTCCACTGCCCTCCCCCTAGCCACCCCCTTCCCAACTCCACTAGGCCTATTCATCCCTTTCTCCTTCCTCCCTAACTCTAACCTAACACTAAAGTCCCTAGCTTACCTAACTACACTAATTCACCTAACTAAACCCTAAATTAAATATCCCCAAAACTAACTACCTAACCTATCTAGACCCTAACTATCTCTATTCTATATCCATCAAAATAAAAATAAAATGTGGGGGTGAAAATAAACAAAGGGATGTAAATGAAAAAGGAAAAACTAAAGAGGATTATAACAAAATTATCGAAAAATAATAAGGGATGCAAATGAAGAAAGGGGTGGGCTATATAGTCAAATGAAACAAAAAATATGGGATGTAAAAAAAAAAAAAAATAGGATGGGCAAAATGTATATAAAAAAAAGTTATATAGTGAGGAAGGGAAGGGTAGTCAAAGGGGGGATGGGAAGTGGAATAAGGGGATTAATGAAAGGAGTAATAAAGGAAGATGGGGATATGGGGGTTAATGAAATAAAAAAAGATGTGAATGTGTTTGTATCAAATAAAAGTGTGTGTGTGTGTGTGTTTGTGTGTATAAACTAATGTGTGTTAATTAACTAATGTATGGATGTGTGTGTGTGTTCCTAATATTATATGAGGCCTACAATAAGAATATATGAAAATAAAATATCAAACTCTCCACTAACTCTCAAACAACTCTTAAAAACCCAAAACTCCTACCAACGCAACTAGCTCCCGTGTCTTTCTCTCTAGAGGCGATCACAGGTAAAGAGCGCAGGTGCAAACCGTTATTCTTATAGACAGAGGTCGGGTTACCATGGCAATGCACTTGTTATAGCGCGCTTTTCGACAAATCCGACATCGGTTGGCAACGCAAACTTACGTACGGCCGAAAAGAGCGACTGCGCGCAACACGCTAATCATTTCAATGGAAACCTGGTACTAAAATGGAGCCGTAAATTACTTTTAGCTGTCGTCCGCTTCGGTAGCTTACGGCTCCATTTTTAACGACTCAATGGAAGCGAGCTCTCAGAAAGGTTTCAGGTTAGAGATTAGGCTGTCTAAGGAGTCACTAGGCTATTTGGGGGGGGGGAATAATAAGTATTGGTATAGCTCATGATGTTTAAACTACTCAGATGATCCAATAATTCTTATACAATAGGAGGCATATATACTGGTAGATAGTAAAGTAGGTTTAAAATAGAGATCAGTTCTACAAATAGAGTTCAAGAAGAGTAGCATTAGGAACTTTTGTTTGCACTGTTATTGTTTAAAAATATCATTACCCTTGATCAGCAGAATATTACAGAAATATAGGTTGAAATAAACCAGATTTTAGATGCAGGATCAGGAAAAGAGGTATTAAAAACACTTTGTTCGCTCCAGGAGATCAGTTTGAAAAATTATAGAATGTTTGAGCACTATTTAACAGATGCTCTTGTTATGTATTGTTGTTTTGTATCTTAACATGTTTTCTCTAATTCTAGACTTTTCTCTTCTACTTCTGTTCACTCGTGGTCCTCCTTCTATTCCTACCTCTGTGGTGGGGAGTTGTGCTGCTTACCTGAGATGCTCTGCAAAAGCAATGCTAAATGCTCAATGGTTTGTGAGAGATCTACAATTAAGGTTAAATACATTTTGCTTGCAATGTAAGCTTATATTTAAACACAAATATGTCATTTAAGATATTATCACACTAACAGGTAGATTACAAGTTATGCGCGCTATAGGGAATTTAATGAACGCAACAAAAGTTGCGTTATTTCACCCCCTATAGCGCAGCCATTACAAGTTTTGAAACGTGCAATTTGGTTGCGTTAAGCTCCATACCGCACAAAATACAATCACTGTTTTGACGTGCTTGTGCATGCTTTCCCCAGAGACATCAATGGGGAGAAGGTGTCAGAAAAAAAAACCTAACACCTGCGCTCGTGGAATGAAAATCTCCGTAACGCAGCCCCATTGATGTCTATGGGGGAAAAAAAAGATACGTTTAAACCTAACATAAACCCTAAGTCTAAACACCCCTAATCTGCTGCCCCGACGTCTACATAAACTTATTAACCCCTAATCTGCCGCTCCCGATATCACCGCCACCGAAATAAAGCTATTAACCCCTAATCTGCCGCTCCCGATATCGCCACCACTATACTAAAGTTATTAACCCCTATTCACCTGCACCCCAACATCGCCCACACTATAATAAATCTATTAACCCCTGTTCTGCCACTCCCTGACATAGCCGCCACTATATAAAGTGATTAACCCCTAAACCTCTGACTTTCCACATCACTACCACTAAATAAACCTATTAACCCTTAAACTGCCAGTCCCCCACATCGCAACAACCTAAATTAAACTATTAACCCCTAAACCTAACCCTAAACCTAACTGTGATGAACCAAGGTTATCCAACCCTGCGCCAGTCACTTATTTGGCACAGAAAGGGTTATCAGACCCCTTCTACTCTCACTAATAGGTCACAATCTAGCCACACCAGGCCAGCTTGTGATTTAGTTCAGTGGGTGCAAGGGTTAACAACACTCTCCGTAACACTAGACGTAAAAGAAATGCCCCAAAACTCCCCTTTAATGCCACCCACACTAAACTAACTACAATATCTAAGCTGCCACCACTTAGGATCTATTAAAGGGAAAATCCTAAGAAAAACCCAGCCTTACACATTAACTCTCTGAATACAATTTAGCAGAAAATAACCTAAATTATACAGTTCTAATATCCCAGTCTCTTTCAGTAACGTGGTTCAATTATTAGACAAAGGCCAAACTTAATAAAATAATTATTTATTATGCCAAAAATATTATGCACAATGCATTATTAAAAAAAAGTTGGTACAAATAAAATGACACATTAGCAAACAGTGTTTTTTCTCTTGCAAGATGTATCGAGTCCACGGATTAATCCATACTTGTGGGATATTCTCCTTCCTAAAAAGAAGTAGCAAAGAGAGCACCCACAGCAGAGCTGTGTATATAGCGCCTCCCTTAGCTTCACCCCCCAGTCATTCTCTTTGCCTACTCTAAGTACTAGGAAGGGTAAAGTGAGTGTGGTGACAAAAAAAATTTTATTTTCTCAAGCATCAAGGAAAATCCTTGTTCAATGTGTTTAGAAGCCATTGTGGAACCCCCTCTTAGAATGTGTCCCACTTACACTGATATGTCTATAAATTATAAAGAGCATATTATAGCACTTAAAAATATAGCAATAGATGATTCTCAGACAGAAAATGAGGGTATGCCATCTAGCTCTCCCCAAGTGTCACAACCAGTAACGCCCGCACAAGTGACGCCAAGTACCTCTAGTGCGTCAACGTCATTTACTTTACAAGACATGGCCACAGTTATGAATACAACCCTCACAGAGGTTTTATCTAAACTGCCTGGGTTACAAGGAAAGCGTGACAGCTCTGGGTTAAGAACAAATGCTGAGCCTTCTGATGCTTTAGTAGCCCTATCCTATATACCCTCACAGTGTTCTGAAGTAGGGGTAAGGGATTTGCTATCTGAGGGAGAGATTTCTGATTCAGGAAAGACGCTCCCTCAGAAGATTCTGATATGACGGCCTTTAAATTTAAGCTTGAACACCTCCGCTTGTTGCTCAGGGAGGTATTAGCGACTCTGGATGATTGTGACCCTATAGTGGTCCCAGAGAAATTGTGTTAAATGGACAAATACTTAGAGGTTCCTGTTTACACTGATGTTTTTCCAGTCCCTAAGAGGATTGCGAATATTGTTACTAGGGAGTGGGATAGACCAGGTATATCGTTCGCTCCCCCTCCTGTTTTTAAGAAAATGTTTCCCATATCTGACACCATGCGGGACTCATGGCAGACGGTTCCTAAGGTGGAGGGAGCTATTTCTACTCTCGCAAAGTGTACAACTATACCTATCGAAGACAGTTGTGCTTTCAAAGATCCTATGGATAAAAAATTAGAGAGTCTCCTAAAGAAAATTTTTGTTCATCAAGGTTTTCTTCTCCAACCTATTGCGTGCATTTTTCCTGTAACTACTGCAGCTGCTTTCTGGTTCGAGGCTCTAGAAGAGGCTCTTCAGATGGAAACTCCATTAGAGGATATTATGGATAGAATTAAGGCTCTTAAGTTGGCTAATTCTTTCATTACAGATGCCGCTTTTCAACTGGCTAAATTAGCGGCAAAGAATTCAGGTTTTGCCATTTTAGCACGCAGGGTGTTATGGCTTTAGTCCTGGTCTGCTGATGTGTCATCCAAATCTAAACTTTTGAACATCCCTTTCAAAGGAAAGACCCTATTCGGGCCTGAACTGAAAGAGATTATTTCAGACATCACTGGAGGGAAAGGCCATGCCCTCCCTCAGGATAAAACAAATAAAATGAGGATCAAACAAAATAATTTTCATTCCTTTTGGAACTTCAAGGGTGGTCCCGCTTCAGCTTCCCCTGCTGCAAAGCAAGAGGGGAATTTTGCCCAATCCAAGTCAGCCTGGAGACCTAACCAGGCTTTGAACAAGGGTAAACAGGCCAAGAAGCCTGCAGCTGCCTCCAAGACAGCATGAAGGGGTAGCCCCCGATCCGGGACCGGATCTAGCAGGGGGCAGACTCTCTCTCTTCGCTCAGGCTTGGGCAAGAGATGTTCACGATTCCTGGGCTTTAGAAATTGTGTCCCAGGGATATCTTCTGGACTTCAAAGACTTCCCCCCAAGGGGGAGATTTCACATTTCTCAATTGTCTGCAAACCAGACAAAGAGAGAGGAGTTCTTATGCTGTGTAGAAGACCTAAATACCATGGGAGTGATCCGGCCAGTTTCAAAAGAGGAACAAGGGCTAGGGTTTTACTCAAACCTGTTTGTGGTTCCCAAAAAAGAGGGAACCTTCAGACCAATCTTGGATCTCAAAATTCTAAACAAGTTCCTCATTCGGACTATTCTACCTCTGATCCAGGAGGGTCAATATATGACTACCGTGGACTTAAAGGATGCGTATCTACACATCCCTATTCACAGAGATCATCATCAATTCCTCAGATTCGCCTTTCTGGACAGGCATTACCAGTTTGTGGCCCTTCCCTTCGGGTTGGCCACGGCTCCCAGAATTTTCACAAAGGTGCTAGGGTCCCTTTTGGCGGTTCTAAGACCGCGGGGCATAGCTGTGGCGCCTTATCTAGACGACATCTTAATTCAGGCGTCGACTTTCCAGTTAACCAAGTCTCACACAGACATCGTGTTGGCTTTTCTAAGATCTCACGGGTGGAAGGTGAACATAAAAAAGACTACATGTATAGCACTCTGGGGGATTTTAAATAACTATATTATTTTTCAAATTAGGATGACATTTAGACAGTCAAAACAGAGGATGTGCAATAAAGATTGCGGATAGTAACTATAATGGGTTAAAAATTAAATTTTATTACAAGCATAAATAAAATTGGAAAAACACACACTTAAAAACACACTTAGGAGCCTTGAGGTTATTATAATCTCATTCAGATTTTTAAATGCTGGGTATAGCAGATATGCATCCCCACTATTATGGTTATTGTGTGGTATTGAAACCAACAGTAGATAATACCATATTATATATATTTTATTATATCATGTAGAGTGGGTTAATATTCCACTGCTAGTGGGTTTAGTAAATGTATTCTCCTTTAAGGGGTAGGAGTTACTGTGGAACTATAGCATTTCAGTCCCTAACAGGTGATTACCGTATGTTTATATCAAAGTAAGTTTGAATATACTGCTTTAATTCGACAAGATTGAAGCTTATATTAGCCAAGTAACGATGGTTAAATTATTTGCTCCCATTTAAGTTCAAAAATCACAATATTAGTGTTGGATGACTTATGACTTTGTCATCTTATTTCTGGAGTATGTATCGTTCTATTGATTAAGCTTGGTTGACAAATAGCGTTGTATTATTGCAACTGATCTGCCTATGCTAAGTAGCGGTTATCACCTGATCTCTTGTATTCGTGTTTATGTATAAACGTAAAGTATCAGTCACTCACAATAATGATTTATAATGTAGGATTTCATGCAGCCGCGAATGCAGATAGCAAAGTTGTTGCTACAAACAGCTCAATATCCTTATTGTATTGTTTTGACGGATGGCTTATATTTATTATTGTCTTTAACGTTATCTTGATTTAACTTTATTAAGAAGTAATGGTGCTGTATTATAGCAGCTGTTCTGCTTGTGCTGGATATAAGTTGTCACATAAACTCATATGTTCATATTCGTATATAATTATATAGTATCAGTTTCTCCAGGTATTAGTTTTAATGATATATGCTTGCTTTTCAGCTACTGGTAAGGTTAGCTTAGGTATTGCTTCAGGAATTAAATTAACTAAAGATGGAAGTACATTAATTAATTTATGAGTTTGTGTCCTAGATAAAAACCGGACAAGAGTATTGTTATAGTAAGCTTGATTACCATTCAAGGGCGGCACATACGTGAGATTTAGAGCATGTATGCTTATCATGTACTACAATGCTATTGCAGATAAAGTTTGTCTTTTATTATATATATGAGACTATTGCTTATCATTTGTCTGTGGTATAATCACCAATTACTTAACTCAGGGTAGAATACCGCCAAAATCTGTTACACATCTACAACCACCAAAAAACACCCATGCTAAATAGTTTCTAAATTTTGTCCTGAGTTTAGAAATACCCAATGTTTACATGTTCTTTGTTTTTTTTTGCAAGTTATAGGGAAATAAATACAAGTAGCACTTTGCTATTTCCAAACCACTTTTTTTCAAAATTAGCGCTAGTTACATTGGGACACTGATATCTTTCAGGAATACCTGAATATCCCTTGACATGTATATATTTTTTTTTAGAAGACATCCCAAAGTATTGATCTAGGCCCATTTTAGTATATTTCATGCAACCATCTCACTACCAAATGCGATCAAATAAAAAAAATTGTTCACTTTTTCACAAATTGTTTCACAAACTTTAGGTTTCTCACTGAAATTATTTACAAACAACTTGTGCAATTATGCATAAATGGTTGTAAATGCTTCTCTGGGATCCCCTTTGTTCAGAAATAGCAGACATATATGGCTTTGGCATTGCTTTTTGGTATTTAGAAGGCCGCTAAATGCCACTGCGCACCACACGTGTATTATGCCCAGCATTGAAGGGGTTAATTAGGGAGCTCGTAGGGAGCTTGTAGGGTTAATTTTAGCTTTAGTATAATGTAGTAGACAACCCAAAGTATTGATCTAGGTCCATTTTGGTATATTTCATGCCACCATTTCACAGCCAAATGCGAACAAATAAAAAAAAGCGTTACATTTTTCACAATTTTAGGTTTCTCACTGAAATTATTTACAAACAGCTTGTGCAATTATGGCATAAATTGTTGTAAAAGCTTCTCTGGGATCCCCTTTGTTCAGAAATAGCAGACATATATGGCTTTGGCTTTGCTTTTTGGTAATTAGAAGGCAGCTAAATGCCGTTGCGCACCACACGTGTATAATGCCCAGCATTGAAGGAGTTAATTAGGCAGCTTGTAGGGAGCTTGTAGGGTTAATTTTAGCTTTAGTGTAGGTATCAACCTCCCACATGACACATCACACCCCCTGATCCCTCCCAAACAGCTCTCTTCCCTCCCCCACCCCACAATTGTCCCCGCCATCTTAAGTACTGGCAGTAAGTCTGCCAGTACTAAAATAAGAGTTTTTTGGGGATTTAAAAAAAAAATAATAATAATTCTGCTCTGTAGGATCCCCCCTTAGCCCCCAACCTCCCTGATCCCCCCCCAAACAGCTCTCTAACCCCCCTCTCTGCCTTATTATGCGCCATATTGGGTACTGGCAGCTGTCTGCCAGTACCCAGTTTGAAATCAAATGTTTTTTATCAAATTTTTTATTTTATTATTTTAAAACTACTATTTTCTGTAGTGTAGCTGCCCCCCCTCAAACCCCAACCTCCCACCCTCCCAGATCGTTAAAATGTATAATGTTCCCACCCTCTCTCCCACCAAGTACCACCTTACTTGTTGTTCCATAGTGTAGGGTTCCCACTCCCGCGCGCGCACCCGCGCACGCGCGCACACACGCTCACGTGCACGCGCGCGCACTCGATCCCGCCCCCCTTCCCACCGATGGCCACCCACCCGCCTCCCTGGATCATCTCCCACCCACCCACCAACGAACATAGCCATTGATGGCCGATGCAGAGAGGGCCACAGGGTGGCTCTCTCTGCATCGGACGGCTAAAAAATGTTATAGCAGGATGCCTCAATATCGAGGCATCACTGCTATAACATGAAAGCAGTTGGAAGTGATCAGGATCGCTTCCACTGCTTTCAAAGACCAACGACGTACGGGGTACGTCCTTGGTCATTAACTGCATTTTTTTGCAGTACGTACCCCATACGTCGTTGGTCGTTAAGGGGTTAATGAACTTCCTGAAGCAATACCTAAGCTAACCTTACCAGTAGCTGAAAAGCAAGCATATATCATTAAAACTAATACCTGGAGAAACTGATACTATATAATTATATACGAATATGAACATATGAGTTTATGTGACAACTTATATCCAGCACAAGCAGAACAGCTGCTATAATACAGCATCATTACTTCTTAATAAAGTTAAATCAAGATAACGTTAAAGACAATAATAAATTTAAGCCATCCGTCAAAACAATACAATAAGGATATTGAGCTGTTTGTAGCAACAACTTTGCTATCTGCATTCGCGGCTGCATGAAATCCTACATTATAAATCATTATTGTGAGTGACTGATACTTTACGTTTATACATAAACACGAATACAAGAGATCAGGTGATAACCGCTACTTAGCATAGGCAGATCAGTTGCAATAATACAACGCTATTTGTCAACCAAGCTTAATCAATAGAACGATACATACTCCAGAAATAAGATGACAAAGTCATAAGTCATCCAACACTAATATTGTGATTTTTTAACTTAAATGGGAGCAAATAATTTAACCATCGTTACTTGGCTAATATAAGCTTCAATCTTGTCGAATTAAAGCAGTATTTTCAAACTTACTTTGATATAAACATACGGTAATCACCTGTTAGGGACTGAAATTCTATAGTTCCACAGTAACTCCTACCCCTTAAAGGGGAATACATTTACTAAACCCACTAGCAGTGGAATATTAACCCACTCTACATGATATAATAAAATATATATAATATGGTATTATCTACTGTTGGTTTCAATACTACACAATAACCATAATAGTGGGGATTCATATATGCTATACCCAGCATTTAATAATCTGAATGAGATTATAATAACCTCAAGGCTCCTAAGTGTGTTTTTAAGTGTGTGTTTCCCAATTTTATTTATGCTTCTAATAAAAGTTAATTTTTAACCCATTATAGTTACTATCCGCAATCTTTATTGCACATCCTCTGTTTTGACTGTCTAAATGTCATCCTAATTTGAAAAATAATATAGTTATGTAAAATCCCCCAGAGTGCTATACATGTAGTCTTTATCAAGATACGGCTAACTCAGCCTATCTTGTAGGTTGTTCATACATTCTCTCACTACATAGCACCAATCCTCCTTTACCTCATTATTAATGTGACTGAGCTCACACTTTGTACCAGAGAATACAGGGGAATAAATAATATTGCTAATAAGTAGTGCCATTGGTATCTTTCTCCCTTTTTTCAGAACATAAAAAAGAGTTCTCTCTTCCCTCTCACAAGAGTTTCCTTCCTAGGGACTCTGACAGACTCGGTAGAAATGAAAATATTTCTGATGGAAGTCAGAAAATCAAAACTCCTAACCACTTGCCGAGCTCTTCATTCCATTCCTCGGCCATCAGTGGCTCAGTGTATGGAGGTAATCGGACTCATGGTAGCGGCAATGGACATAGTTCCTTTTGCCCGCCTATACCTCAGACCACTGCAACTATGCATGCTCGAACAGTGGAATGGGGATTATGCAGATTTATCTCCTCAAATACATCTGGATTAGGAGACCAGAGATTCTCTTATTTGGTGGTTGTCTCAAGACCACCTGTCTCAGGGAATGTGTTTCCGCAGGCCAGAGTGGCTCATAGTAACGACAGATGCCAGCCTGCTGGGCTGGGGTGCAGTCTGAAACTCCCTGAAAGCACAGGGCTTATGGTCTCGGGAGGAAACTCTCCTTCCGATAAACATTCTAGAACTGAGAGCAATATTCAATGTGCTTCAGGCGTGGCCTCAGCTAGCTGCGGCCAAATTCATCAGATTTCAGTCGGACAACATCACGACTGTAGCTTATATCAACCATCAAGGAGGAACAAGGAGTTCTCTAGCGATGATGGAGGTAACCAAAATAATCTGATGGGCGGAGATTCACTCTTGCCATCTTTTGGCAATTCATATCCCAGGGGTAGAGAACTGGGAGGCGGATTTTCTAAGACGTCAGGCTTTTCATCCGGGGGAGTGGGAGCTCCATCTGGAAGTATTTGCCCAGCTGACTCAGCTATGGGGCACACCAGAATTGGATCTGATGGTGTGCCGTCAGAATGTCAAGCTTCCTTGTTACAGGTCCAGGACCCGGGATCCCCAGGCAGTACTGATAGATGCTCTAGCAGTGCCCTGGTTCTTCAATCTGGCCTATGTATTTCTACCGTTTCCTCTCCTCTCACGTCTGGTTGCCAGAATCAAGCAGGAGAGAGCTTCGGTGATTCTGATAGCACCTGCGTGGCCACGCAGGACTTGGTATGCAGACCTAGTGGACATGTCATCTGTTCGACCGTGGACTCTGCCGATGAAACAGGACCTTCTAATCCAAGGTCCATTCAAGCATCCAAATCTAATTTCTCTGCGTCTGACTGCTTGGAGATTGAACGCCTGATTTTATCAAAGCGTGGTTTCTCTGAGTCGGTCATTGATACCCTGATTCAAGCTAGAAAGCCTGTCACCAGGAAAATTTATCATAAGATGTGGCGAAAATATCTTTGTTGGTGTAAATCCAAGGGTTACTCATGGAGTAAGATTAGCTCCTTAAAAGGACAGATATCTGCTTTGTCTATTCTTTTACACAAGCGTCTGGCAGATGTCCCAGACGTTCAGGCGTTTAGTCAGGCTTTAGTCAGAATAAAGCCTGTATTTAAACCCGTTGCTCCCCCATGGAGCCTAAACTTAGTTCTTAAAGTTCTTCAAGGGGTTCCGTTTGAACCTATGCATTCCATAGATATTAAGCTTCTATCTTGGAAAGTTCTGTTTTTAGTAGCTATCTCTTCGGCTCGAAGAGTTTCTGAGTTATCTGCTTTACAGTGTTACTCACCTTATCTTGTTTTCCATGCAGATAAGGTGGTTTTGCGTACCAAACCTGGATTCCTTCCTAAGGTTGTTTCTAATAAGAATATCAATCAGGAAATTGTTGTTCCTTCACTGTGTCCTAATCCTTCTTCAAAGAAGGAACGTCTGTTGCACAATCTTGATGTGGTTCGTGCTTTAAAGTTCTACTTACAAGCAACTAAAGATTTCCGTCAAACATCTTCATTGTTTGTTGTTTATTCTGGTAAGCGGAGAGGTCAAAAGGCTACGGCTACCTCTCTTTCTTTTTGGCTGAAAAGCATCATCCGTTTGGCTTATGAGACTGCTGGCCAGCAGCCTCCTGAAAGGATTACTGCTCATTGTACTAGAGCAGTGGCTTCCACATGGGCTTTTAAAAATGAGGCTTCTGTTGATCAGATTTGTAAGGCGGCGACTTGGTCTTCGCTTCATACTTTTTCCAAATTTTACAAATTCGATACTTTTGCTTCTTCGGAGGCTATTTTTGGGAGAAAGGTTCTGCAAGCAGTGGTGCCTTCCGTTTAAGTTCCTGTCTTGTCCCTCCCTTCATCCGTGTCCTAAAGCTTTGGTATTGGTATCCCACAAGTATGGATGAATCCGTGGACTCGATACATCTTGCAAGAGAAAACAGAATTTATGCTTACCTGATAAATTTCTTTCTCTTGCGATGTATCGAGTCTACAGCCCGCCCTGCCTCTTTAAGACAGGTAGTATATTTTTATTTAAAAAACTTCAGTCACCTCTGCACCTTATAGTTTCTCCTTTTTCTTCCTAGCCTTCGGTCGAATGACTGGGGGGGTGAAGCTAAGGGAGGAGCTATATAGACAGCTCTGCTGTGGGTGCTCTCTTTGTCACTTCCTGTTAGGAAGGAGAATATCCCACAAGTATGGATGAATCTGTGGACTCGATACATCGCAAGAGAAAGAAATTTATCAGGTAAGCATAAATTCTGTTTTTTTTAAAAAAAAGGAGAAAACAGATTGAATACTTTCCTAGTTTCAAGATCTGTGCCAGGGGCTGGCATGAAGCGATGGGTTCTTACTCTGTAGGACAGCTCCCCTTGTAAGAATGGCCAATTTCAGTGTTAACACACAAGACCCTTATACCTTTCTTCCATAGATCAGGTTGCCTGACCACACCCTCATGGGCGGGCTAAGAAACCCCCTGTCTTTAAACACATATAGGCATTAGACCAATGTCCTTTTAGTGACCTTATCAGTTTCTGTGACTGAGGCTCTGTTTTGCATCATGTATTCTACTGACAGTCATAAAACTCTATCATGTGTATCTCTGGAACTAAAAGCTTTGAGTGGCTTTATGACTCAATGTATACACAATAACATCTGGAGGAGTGAGCCTTAGAAACTTTTTGAGGCTCCTGGCACTTCAAAGAAAACACAAACAAACCCAGTACACAGCTATTTTAAAAAAACAAACAACTGTTCTTAGTTCACAACTAAACAGAATTAACCCCTTAGCAGCTACATCCTGAGATATTCGTGAAACTAACCCTAACCGTAACCCTAACACCCCCTAACTTTAACATAATTAAAATAGAGCTAAATTAAAGTTATAGTTATTAACTAAATAATACCTATTTAAAAATAAATACATACTTACCTGTGAAATAAAACATAAGCTAGCTACAATATAACTAATAGTTACAGTATATTGTAGCTAGCTTATGTTTTATTTTTATTTCACAGGTAAGTTTGTATTTATTTTAACTAAGTAGACTAGTTAGTAAATAGTTATTAACTATTTACTAACTACCTAGTTAAAATAAATACAAACTTACCTGTGAAATAAAACCTAAGCTGCCTTACACTAAAAACTAACATTACAAAAAATAACAAACACTAAAATTACAAAAAATAAAAAAACCTACCATTACAAAAAATAACAAACAAAATTTTCCAAAACAATAAAAATTATTCCTATTGCCCTAAATTTAACAGCTCTTTGGCTACAAAAGAAAACAAACATCCCCTAACAGTATACAAACCCCCACCCCCCAAACCCACAAAATAAAAATAAAGTAAAACCTAATCTACCAATTGCCCTGAAAAGCGCATTTGAATGGGCATTGCCCTTAAAAGGGCATTCAGCTCATTTTCCTGCCATTAAAAGGGCATTCAGCTCTTTTATGAAATGCCCAACCCCTAATCTAAAAATAAAAACCCACCCCAAATGAAATAAAAACATTACACAAAATAACAAACAAATTATCAAAAATAATAAAAATGATTACTATTCTAATACCCATTTAAATAAAAAAAGCATCCCCAAAATAAAAAACCTAATCTAGAATAAACTACCAATAGCCCTTAAAAGGGCCTTTAGTAGGGCATTGCCCTAAGTTAAACAGCTCTTTTACCTGAAAAAAAATTACAAAGACCCACTAACATTACAAACCCCCACCCGCCAAACCCACAAAATAAAAAAACTATCTAAAAAACCTAAGCTACCCATTGCCCTGAAAAGGGAATTTAGCTCTTTTACGAAAATTCCAAACCCTAAATTAAAAAAAAAAACACCCAAAAAACATTAAAAAAGATTTAGTATACGGTGGCGACTATATGAAGAGGATGCTCCCCCGGATGTCTTAAGGATGGACCCACTCTGCGCCACCGGGATGAAGATAAAAGATGCTGCCTGGAAGAAGATGGAGCTGCCGGGATGAAGATCCTTCAAGCAGGACTTCAGCAACTGTAAGTGGATCTTCAGGGGTTAGTGATAGGATTTTTTTAAGGTTTTTTGGGTGTTTTTGTTTTTAGTTTAGGGTTTGGACTTTTCGTAAAAGAACTAAATGCCCTTTTCAGGGCAATGCAAAATAGCTAAATGCCCTTTTAAGGGCAATGCCCATACAAATGCCCTTTTCAGGGCAATGGGTAGCTTAGGTTTTTGTTAGAGTTAGGTTTTTTATTTTGGGGGTTGGTTGGGTGGTGGGTTTTACTGTTGGGGGTCTTTGTATTTTTTTTTTTACAGGTAAAAGAGCTGTTTAACTTAGAGCAATGCCTTACAAAAGACCCTTTTAAGGGCTATTGGTAATTTATTGTAGGCTAGGTTTTTTTGTATTTTGGGGGGCTTTTTTATTTTTATAGGGCTATTAGATAGGTGTAATTCTTTTTTATTTTTGATAATTTCGTTTGTTATTTTTTGTAATTTAGTGTTAATTTTTTTTTGTAATTTAGTCTTTTTATTTTTGATAGTTTCGTTTGTTATTATTTGTAATTTAGTGTTAATTATTTTTTATAATTTAGTCTTCTTTATTTTTTGTAATTAAATAGTTTGTAATTTTTAGAGTAGTGTTTTTTAATGTGTATTTTAGTTTTCTTTAATTGGTAGTTAGTTTAATTTTAGTTTAATAGTTATATTAGTTTAATTGTTAGTTTAAACTTGGGCCTAGATTTAGAGTTCGGCGGTAAAAGGGCTGTTAACGCTCCGCGGGTTTTTTTCTGGCCGCACCATAAATTTAACTCTGGTATCGAGAGTTCAAACAAATGCTGCGTTAGGCTCCAAAAAAGGAGCGTAGAGCATTTTTACCGCAAATGCAACTCTCGATACCAGAGCTGCTTACGGACGCGGCCGGCATCAAAAACGTGCTCGTGCACGATTCTCCCATAGGAAACAATGGGGCTGTTTGAGCTGAAAAAAAACCTAACACCTGCAAAAAAGCAGCGTTCAGCTCCTAACGCAGCCCCATTGTTTCCTATGGGGAAACACTTCCTACGTCTGCACCTAACACTCTAACATGTACCCCGAGTCTAAACACCCCTAGCCTTACACTTATTAACCCCTAATCTGCCGCCCACGCTATCGCTGACCCCTGCATTACACTTTTAACCCCTAATCTGCCGCTCCGTAAAACGCCGCCACCTACGTTATCCCTATGTACCCCTAATCTGCTGCCCTAACATCGCCGACCCCTATGTTATATTTATTAACCCCTAATCTGCCCCCCACAACGTCGCCGACACCTACCTACACTTATTAACCCCTAATCTGCCGAGCGGACCTGAGCGCTACTATAATAAAGTTATTAACCCCTAATCCGCCTCACTAACCCTATCATAAATAGTATTAACCCCTAATCTGCCCTCCCTAACATCGCCGACACCTACCTTCAATTATTAACCCCTAAACTTCCGATCGGAGCTCACCGCTATTCTAATAAATGGATTAACCCCTAAAGCTAAGTCTAACCCTAACACTAACACCCCCCTAAGTTAAATATAATTTTTATCTAACGAAATAAATTAACTCTTATTAAATAACTTATTCCTATTTAAAGCTAAATACTTACCTGTAAAATAAATCCTAATATAGCTACAATATAAATTATAATTATATTATAGCTATTTTAGGATTAATATTTATTTTACAGGCAACTTTGTAATTATTTTAACCAGGTACAATAGCTATTAAATAGTTAAGAACTATTTAATAGTTACCTAGTTAAAATAATAACAAATTGACCTGTAAAATAAATACTAACCTAAGTTATAATTAAACCTAACACTACACTATCCATAAAATAATTAAATAAACTACCTACAATTACCTACAATTAACCTAACACTACACTATCAATAAATTAATTAAACACAATTGCTACAAATAAATACAATTAAATAAACTAGCTAAAGTACAAAAAATAAAAAAGAACTAAGTTACAGAAAATAAAAAAATATTTACAAACATAAGAAAAATATTACAACAATTTTAAACTAATTACACCTACTCTAAGCCCCCTAATAAAATAACAAAGCCCCCCAAAATAAAAAATTCCCTACCCTATTCTAAATTAAAAAAGTTACAAGCTCTTTTACCTTACCAGCCCTGAACAGGGCCCTTTGCGGGGCATGCCCCAAGAATTTCAGCTCTTTTGCCTGTAAAAGAATAAATACAATACCCCCCCCCCCCCAACATTACAACCCACCACCCACATACCCCTAATCTAACCCAAACCCCCCTTAAATAAACCTAACACTAAGCCCCTGAAGATCTTCCTACCTTGTCTTCACCATCCAGGTATCACCGATCCGTCCTGGCTCCAAGATCTTCATCCAACCCAAGCGGGGGTTGGCGATCCATAATCCGGTGCTCCAAAGTCTTCCTCCTATCCGGCAAGAAGAGTACATCCGGACCGGCAAACATCTTCTCCAAGCGGCATCTTCGATCTTCTTCCATCCGGTGCGGAGCGGGTCCATCTTGAAGCAGGCGACGCGGATCCATCCTCTTCTTCCGATGTCTCCCGACTAATGACGGTTCCTTTAAGGGACGTCATCCAAGATGGCGTCCCTCGAATTCCGATTGGCTGATAGGATTCTATCAGCCAATCGGAATTAAGGTAGGAATTTTCTGATTGGCTGATGGAATCAGCCAATCAGAATCAAGTTCAATCCGATTGGCCGATCCCATCAGCCAATCAGATTGAGCTCGCATTCTATTGGCTGATTGGAACAGCCAATAGAATGCGAGCTCAATCTGATTGGCTGATTGGATCAGCCAATCGGATTGAACTTGATTCTGATTGGCTGATTCCATCAGCCAATCAGAAAATTCCTACCTTAATTCCGATTGGCTGATAGAATCCTATCAGCCAATCGGAATTCGAGGGACGCCATCTTGGATGACGTCCCTTAAAGGAACCGTCATTAGTCGGGAGACATCGGAAGAAGAGGATGGATCCGCGTCGCCTGCTTCAAGATGGACCCGCTCCGCACCGGATGGAAGAAGATCGAAGATGCCGCTTGGAGAAGATGTTTGCCGGTCCGGATGTCCTCTTGTTGCCGGATAGGAGGAAGACTTTGGAGCACCGGATTATGGATCGCCAACCCCCGCTTGGGTTGGATGAAGATCTTGGAGCCAGGACGGATCGGTGATACCTGGATGGTGAAGACAAGGTAGGAAGATCTTCAGGGGCTTAGTGTTAGGTTTATTTAAGGGGGGTTTGGGTTAGATTAGGGGTATGTGGGTGGTGGGTTGTAATGTTGGGGGGGGGGTATTGTATTTATTCTTTTACAGGCAAAAGAGCTGAAATTCTTGGGGCATGCCCCGCAAAGGGCCCTGTTCAGGGCTGGTAAGGTAAAAGAGCTTGTAACCTTTTTAATTTAGAATAGGGTAGGGAATTTTTTATTTTGGGGGGCTTTGTTATTTTATTAGGGGGCTTAGAGTAGGTGTAATTAGTTTAAAATTGTTGTAATATTTTTCTTATGTTTGTAAATATTTTTTTATTTTCTGTAACTTAGTTCTTTTTTATTTTTTGTACTTTAGCTAGTTTATTTAATTGTATTTATTTGTAGCAATTGTGTTTAATTAATTTATTGATAGTGTAGTGTTAGGTTAATTGTAGGTAATTGTAGGTAGTTTATTTAATTATTTTATGGATAGTGTAGTGTTAGGTTTAATTATAACTTAGGTTAGTATTTATTTTACAGGTCAATTTGTTATTATTTTAACTAGGTAACTATTAAATAGTTCTTAACTATTTAATAGCTATTGTACCTGGTTAAAATAATTACAAAGTTGCCTGTAAAATAAATATTAATCCTAAAATAGCTATAATATAATTATAATTTATATTGTAGCTATATTAGGATTTATTTTACAGGTAAGTATTTAGCTTTAAATAGGAATAAGTTATTTAATAAGAGTTAATTTATTTCGTTAGATAAAAATTATATTTAACTTAGGGGGGTGTTAGTGTTAGGGTTAGACTTAGCTTTAGGGGTTAATCCATTTATTAGAATAGCGGTGAGCTCCGATCGGAAGTTTAGGGGTTAATAATTGAAGGTAGGTGTCGGCGATGTTAGGGAGGGCAGATTAGGGGTTAATACTATTTATGATAGGGTTAGTGAGGCGGATTAGGGGTTAATAACTTTATTATAGTAGCGCTCAGGTCCGCTCGGCAGATTAGGGGTTAATAAGTGTAGGCAGGTGTCGGCGACGTTGAGGGGGGCAGATTAGGGGTTAATAAATATAATATAGGGGTCGGCGGTGTTAGGGGCAGCAGATTAGGGGTACATAGGGATAACGTAGGTGGCGGCGATTTGCGGTCGGAAGATTAGGGGTTAATTATTGTAAGTAGCTGGCGGCGACGTTGTGGGGGGCAGGTTAGGGGTGAATAAATATAATACAGGGGTCGGCGGGGTTAGGGGCAGCAGATTAGGGGTACATAAATATAACGTAGGTGGCGGTCGGCAGATTAGGGGTTAAAAATTTTAATTGAGTGGCGGCGGTGTGGGGGGACCTCGGTTTAGGGGTACATAGGTAGTTTATGGGTGTTAGTGTACTTTAGGGTACAGTAGTTAAGAGCTTTATAAACCGGCGTTAGCCAGAAAGCTCTTAACTCCTGCTATTTTCAGGCGGCTGGAATCTTGTCGTTAGAGCTCTAACGCTCACTGCAGAAACGACTCTAAATACCGGCGTTAGAAAGATCCCATTGAAAAGATAGGCTACGCAAATGGCGTAGGGGGATCTGCGGTATGGAAAAGTCGCGGCTGAAAAGTGAGCGTTAGACCCTTTAATCACTGACTGCAAATACCAGCGGGCGCCCAAAACCAGCGTTAGGAGCCTCTAACGCTGGTTTTGACGGCTACCGCCAAACTCTAAATCTAGGCCTTAGTTTTTTTAATTTGACAGGTAAGTTTTAATGTAATTTAAAATAGGGAAATTGTAATTTTAATATAAAGTTAGGGGGGCGTTAGGTTTAAGGGTTTCTAGTTTAAATTTGTTTATTGTGATGTGGGGGGCTTTCAGTTGAGGGGTTAATAGTTTTATTTAGTATATTTCATTGTGGGGGGCTTTCGGTTTAGGGGTTAATAGGTTTATTATAGTGGCGGTGGAATTAGGGGTTAATAACTTTAGTATAGTGGGGGCGATGTGGGCGGACGGCAGATTAGGGGTTAATAATATTTAAGTAGTGTTTGCGATGCGGGAGGGCGGCGGTTTAGGGGTTAATAACTTTAGTATAGTGGCGACGATATTGGGGAATGGCGGAATAGGGGTTAATAATTTTTATTAGTGGCGGCGATGTCAGGAGTGGCAGATTAGGGTTAATAAATTTAATTTAGTGTTTGCGATGCGGGAGGTTTAGGGGTTAATAGGTAGTTTATGGGTGTTTAGTGTACCTTGTAACAGTTTAGTTATGAGTTTTGTGTAACAGTTTTGTTGTGTTAAACTCATAACTACTGCTCTCAGATGGCGGTACAGATCTTGTCGGTATAGGGTGTAACGCAAGCTTTTTAGCCTCACCGCAAAACTCGTAATGGCAACGCTATGGAAGTTCCATGAAAAAAACTTAATTTTTACGAGTGCGGGACTGACGTTGTATTACAGGCTAAAAGGCTTGCGATACAGCTATACTGACAAGACTTGTAATGGCTGCGTTGCTGTTTTAACGCTGAAATGACCATATTTTTTAACGTTAAAAGATGAACGCATTCTACCTGAATGTTTGAGGGCTACATTCACACATCAAAAGAAAAAAAGCCATAGCAGAATATAAAGCCACTATAGCCCATGTTATTATGCTACAAGAAACACACTTCACATCTGCTCATACTCCAAAATATTGGGATAATGTTTTCCCTGTCCAGTACCATGCTATTAGCCAAAAAAAAAGAGAGGGGTTTCCATTATTTTATATTCAGCTCGTAATTTCCAGGAAGAGGAAGTAATCAGGGATCCTGAAAGCATATTTATTATCCTCTATTTTAGGAAATCTATATGCTCCAAATGAAAACCAAGAACCAAAATTAGCAAATTGTTAACCTCTTGGAAAAAATATAAAATAATACTAGCAGGCGACTTTAATTTAACAATTAATGATCACTTCGACAGATTACCTTCTCCAACTACCCCTGGTAAAAAAATACTGAGTGGTTTTATTTTAGACCACAATCTTATAGATTGTTGGTGGATTTGTAATAGAAAACCCAAAGATTTTACGTATTATTCTGCGGCTCATGGGTCCTTCTCCAGGATTGATTATATTTTCATTAGTCAGATTATGCCCTCTTCTAACGAATACTGCAATAACACAAGCAACTTGGTCTGACCATTCCATGGTTGAGGTCTCTTTAAGAGGGTTCTTTGACACATGACAAATTAGATCTTGGTCCCTTGATCCATCCCTGTTACGTAATGATTTAGTATGCCAAAAACTCACAAAACACATTAGAGATTTTGTGACTGATAATAAGGCTTCAACAGATAACCCATTATACGTATGGGGAGCACTTAAAGCCTACCTTAGAGGTATACTAATTGAGGAGAAAGCCTCAATTAATAAAGCAAAAATAGCCTAATTACCCCAAAAAAATTGAAATATAAAACCTTCATAAGTAATATATTGAAAGCAGATAAGAAAAGTGATAATAAGATGCAACACTCTGTCTCTAATAAGCTTATCCCAGATTAGGTAAACCAACCTCAAGTGTTTACCTGTTGCAAAATAGAAAAGAGAAAGTTGGGACAGCGCTAAGACTTAGATATAAAAATGGCAAAGAACAATAATCCACTATGTAGTGTTCATAGATGAATAGTTAATAAATCCATGCAAAAGGCTAATAAAAAAGGGAATTCATTAATATTAATAGGATATGATAAAAGATAAATTGATTTAAATGAACGAAAAAACGTCCAAATTTATAACAAGGGATATATGAATTGATTATAAGTAGATGTGCTTTCAAAAACCCTGATGGAACCACTAAGGCCAGTGAAGCGTGCCTATTACCATTGACGTGTAAATATTATAAGGAGGTCTAAAGTATCAAACAAATTCATTTATTAAATAACAATTAATTGATACATTTGAAGTAATATAAATAAACTTATAAAACCTAAAATGAAGATGCCGGCATCAAAATTAATTAAAACAAGCTTTAAAGAGTAACAATATTATGTAAAAACAATATATGAAATGTAAATAAATACAAATATGTTAAAATGTAACAAGGCTAAAATACAACAGATTCTATAAACCAAGTACCCAGCATTAATAACAAACGGATACTGTCTCTTGTATATTATGAACCTGTGTCCTTTATATCGCAACAGTGTTTTCTCACAATTTGGACATTTCCTATGAATCAAAAGTAGCAGATAGAACCTGGTTTGTAAAGGTGAGATCCTCTTCGTATATCTGCGTTTTTAAGACTCTATCCAACAGATCAAATAGCTCTTTAATGTTCCCTGCAAGCGGTTAGGGTAATGAACCTCTCTGTTTCTGATATCCGCAATCCAAGAGGCGGTTTGGGGTTATCCGTTAGAGCTGCAATCCTCTCTGTGTTAGCAATAGATCCGGGTTAGAGTTCAGGAATGATTCCTATCATTTCCAATTGCACTTTCAAAGGTTTTGCAGGTTTTTTCAATGAACAGGTGAACAGAGGTGGGTTTATAACAGTAGGTCCTGGGACAGGAATTACACATACAGAGACAGCTCAGTATATTGTAGTGACTGCTCAATGTACCTGTCCTACCTACTGACGTGACCGCACCAATGTAGTAATAATAATACACAAGAAGTGGGCAAATTCTACGCGTTTTAGCCGCCAGGGGCCTTTATCAAGATGCCTACTCAATGTATCTAGTGATTCAAATAGCCCACGATCTCTTTCCATTGGATAAAACCCAGCCTATCAGATCTCTCAAAATGGTGGGTACAATGCACTATGTGAAAACAAAATATACAATTCTATTTATAGCCTTATTGACAATTTAGTATCTAAAATGCTATTCACATTAAATTAAAAAATAAAAATATAAATATCATTTTATTCTATTTCATTTATTTGATACATCAAACCTCAGCTTCATTTTCTTCACTGGAGATAGAGATCGCTCCATAGAAATCAATCACCCAAAAACAACACATAGCGGTTGTTTCAAATGAAATGTATATTAACTGTTTCGTATGCATGGATTTAACTATAGCCGATTTTAATATAATAATAGTATGGGTTAGTTTCTTAAGGGGATATTAGACAATTTATTCAAACGGAAGGGCTACAAAGTTGCAGAATTGAGAAGTAATGCAAAAACATTTTTAAAAAATTTCAACAAAAAAAATTTCAAAAATTAATAAATTTTTAATTAAGCGAAACTCTTACATCTAGAAATAGTGTGATAGGTAAATGTAAGGGTCTATACAAAACATCTCCATATATATGAATGTAACATAATCTATGTGTGTATAACTCGATATATGTATTAACAGATAGAAAGAGTGAATTACTGATGCACTGTAATATTGACAGATTGGGAAGGTAAAATAGTAAGAGTGACATTTTTTGAATGCAGATGGAATAGTAAATCCTATATTAAATCTCTGATTTGTTTAGTAACTCAGATATGGATTTCAATATGATAGAAATTGAGCATATTAAAGTGAAGTAGATATGCAATTGTTTGTGGCAATGGTATTAGAACAGCATGCTTAGATCCATTTCTGAATTTAAGCCATGTGGGTAGAGGGTCATGAAATTAAATATAAATTCTGCTTCTTTCTTAAGTAAAATATTGTTAATATTTCCTCCCCTGATACCTAGGTTAATTTTCTTTATGCCCCAATACCTAAAATTCTTGAGATTTCCAGCATTTACTTCTTTAAAGTGAGTATATAATTTTATTTCTGTAGATCCATGTTCTATTTTTAGAATATGTTCACGGATTCTGTCCCTCAGAATCCTGCTTGCCTGTCCAAAGTAAAGAAAATTACATGAACATTTAATGCAATAAATTATATTTCTATTGGAGCACCTAATTAGTTGTTTAATTTTAAATCTAAAACCATTATTTTGTGATGTTATTTCCTTCATTTTATGGCTATACCTGCAGGATTTGCATGTGTTACCTGGATAAAATCCATTTAGTTCCTCTCCTTTCAAATCTTTATACTTTACATTATGTTTTTTTTTCTTTATATTCACTAGGGGATAATATACTCTTTAGGTTTTTGGCTTTTTTGAAGATAATATCAGGCTGGTTTTTTACTTTATTACCAAGTATATGGTCTTGTTTTATCAAATACCAGTGTTTCCTTAAAATATTTCTCACTTTATAGTGTTGCGAACTGAATTCGGTAATAAAGGGCACAAAAAATTAATTACTATTAGAGATGTCATCACTTCTTCTCTTGTTATTTGACAATAGCGTACTTCTATCCATTTTGGCAACCTCCTGTTGTACTTTTGTTATGTGATTACTATTATAGCCTTTTTCTACAAATCTGTCTGTTAATATTTGTGATTGTAAATGGTAGCTTTCCATAGAGGAGCAGTTTTTTTTTAATTCTCATGTATTGGCTCTTAGGGATATTCCGTTTCCATTGGTCAAGATGGCAGCTTTTTGAGTGTATATAATTGTTAGCATCAATAGTTTTGAAATGGGTCTTAGTGTGTATTTGATTCTCAATAATTTCTATCCCAATATCCAGAAAATTTAATTTTTCACAACTGTATTCGTGGGTGAATGTTATACCTAATCCATTAGTGTTTAAGTCTATTAAAAATGTATCCAATAGTTCAACATCTCCACGCCATAAGATAAAAATGTCATCTATACATCTGCAAAAGAGCACAAGGTTCGCCTCCCAGGGGCCATTATGGATGTAGATGTTTTCAAAGTAGCCCATAAACAGATTAGCGTAACTGGGGGCAAACCTTGTACCCATTGCAGTACCCTTGGTTTGTAAAAATACTTCATTATTAAACAGAAAGCTATTATTCTGTAATATAAAACTAATACATTCTAAAATAAATTTATTTTGTACATTTGGTAAATCAGTGTCATGGTCTAAAAATGATTTCATTGCCTCTTTTCCAATCTCATGAGAAATGTTTGTGTACAACAAATTCACGTCACATGTGGCTAAGATATAGTTTTCACACCAATTCAAATCCTTAATTTTATTCACAAAGTGAGTGGAATCTCTTAAGTAAGCTGGTAAAGTAATAACGTATTTCTGCAGAAAGAAATCAATATATTGGGATAGGCCTGATGTTAAAGAACCTATCCCAGAAATAATAGGGCGGCCGGGAGGGTTTTTTAAATCCTTGTGAATTTTTGGTAGGAAGTAAAAAGTTGGAATTTTTGGATATGATATATGTAAAAAATTATATTCAGATTCACTGATAATACCTTCCTCTTTTGCTTTCAAAAGTAAATTTCCCATTTTCAATTCCTGTTTTTTTAATGGATTCTGTTTAAGTTTGATATAGGTGGTTTCATCACGTAATATTCTGTTAGCTTCTGCAATATAGTAATTTTTGTCCATTATGACAATCCCCCCACCCTTGTCCACCAGTTTCACTATTATATAAGCATTATTCTGTAGTTCTTTTAATGATTCAGTTTCTTTCCTACTTAAGTTCCTTTTTATGGGTTTGCTTTGATCCAGTAGTTCTAAATCTTTTTTTATGTTCTGTTCAAATAATTTTATATGTTCACTCCTTTCTTGTACAGGTTAAAAGGTGGATTTAGCCTTTAGATTAGTATGAATATAACTGTTATGTATCGTTCTATCTTGTATGGGTTTTTTTTTTAAATGTCTTTTTAACGTTAATTTTCTGATGTACTGGTTGATATTAATTAAAGTTTCAAACTTATTGAGTCTACAGGTTGGTGCAAATGTTAAGCCTTTCCCTAGCACTTTTTCTTGTTCTTTACTTAGAGGGACCTTGCTTAAATTGAATATTCCAGCTGTATTTTCCTTTCTTACCTCTTTAGAGATTTGTTTAGAGGTTCCTCTCCCTCTTCTACCTCTAGTCTTCTTTTTCCTTGCATAATTCTTTGTGGTTTTATGGTTTCTGGGAAATCTCTTCAGGTCCCCGCTTTTGCGGGGGTATCCTCTAAAAAATGTGTATTATACATTGTGTCTTCTGATACGCTAGGATTGAATTGTTTCCTGTATTGGTGTGTTCTTTGAGGACTCTGTTCCTGTTGTAATGGTGTAAATCTGTTCTGTAATGGTATTCTCCAGTTTTGATGGTCATTATGTGAATTTTTATGAAATTCTCTATAAGTATTATAAGATGGTCTAGGGTATTCTCTATGGCCTAGATTTGGAGTTTGGCGTTAGCCGTGAAAACCAGCGTTAGAGGCTCCTAACGCTGGTTTTAGGCTACCGCCGGTATTTGGAGTCGTGTAGGTAAGGGTCTAACGCTCACTTTTCAGCCGCGATTTTTCCATACCGCAGATCCCCCTACGCCATTTGCGTATCCTATCTTTTCAATGGGATCTTCCTAACTCCGGTATTTAGAGTCGTTTCTGAAGTGAGCGTTAGAGCTCTAACGACAAAACTCCAGCCGCCGAAAAAAAGCAGGAGTTAAGAGCTTTCTGGGCTAACGCCGGTTCATAAAGCTCTTAACTACTGTACCCTAAAGTACACTAACACCCATAAACTACCTATGTACCCCTAAAATGAGGTCCCCCCACATCGCCGCAACTCGATTAAAATTTTTTAACCCCTAATCTGCCGACCGCCACCTACGTTATCCTTATGTACCCCTAATCTGCTGCCCCTAACACCGCCGACCCCTGTATTATATTTATTAACCCCTAACCTGCCCCCCTCAACGTCGCCGCCAGCTACTTACAACAATTAACCCCTAATCTGCCAACCGCAAAGCGCCGCCACCTACGTTATCCTTATGTACCCCTAATCTGCTGCCCCTAACACCGCCGACCCCTATATTATATTTATTAACCCCTAATCTGCCCCCCTCAACGTCGCCGACACCTGCCTACACTTATTAACCCCTAATCTGCCGAGCGGACCTGAGCGCTACTATAATAAAGTTATTAACCCCTAATCCGCCTCACTAACCCTATCATAAATAGTATTAACCCCTAGTCTGCCCTCCCTAACATCGCCGACACCTAACTTCAAACATTAACCCCTAATCTGACGACCGGAGCTCACCGCTACTATAATAAATGGATTAACCCCTAAAGCTAAGTCTAACCCTAACACTAACACCCCCCTAACTTAAATATAATTTACATCTAACGAAATTAATTAACTCTTATTAAATAAATTATTCCTATTTAAAGATAAATACTTACCTGTAAAATAAATCCTAATATAGCTACAATATAAATTATAATTATAGCTATTTTAGGATTAATATTTATTTTACAGGCAACTTTGTATTTATTTTAACCAGGTACAATAGCTATTAAATAGTTAAGAACTATTTAATAGTTACCTAGTTAAAATAATAACAAAATTACCTGTAAAATAAATCCTAACCTAAGTTATAATTAAACCTAACACTACCCTATCAATAAATTAATTAAATAAAATACCTACAATTACCTACAATAAAACCTAACACTACACTATCAATAAATAAATTAAATACAATTTCTACAAATAACTACAATTACATTAACTAACTAAAGTACAAAAAATAAAAAAGAACTAAGTTACAAAAAATAAAAAAATATTTACAAACATAAGAAAAATATTACAACAATTTTAAACTAATTACACCTACTCTAAGCCCCCTAATAAAATAACAAAGGCCCCCAAAATAAAAAAATGCCCTACCCTATTCTAAACTACTAAAGTTCAAAGCTCTTTTACCTTACCAGCCCTGAACAGGGCCCTTTGCGGGGCATGCCCCAAGAAATTCAGCTCTTTTGCCTGTAAAAAAAAACATACAATACCCCCCCCCAACATTACAACCCACCACCCACATACCCCTAATCTAACCCAAACCCCCCTTAAATAAACCTAACACTAAGCCCCTGAAGATCTTCCTACCTTGTCTTCACCTCACCGGGTATCACCGATCGGTCCTGGCTCCGATATCTTCATCCAACCCAAGCGGGGGCTAGACATCCACTGAAGAAGTCCAGAAGAGGGTCCAAAGTCTTCCACCTATCCGACAAGAAGAGGAAATCCGGACCGGCAAACATCTTCATCCAAGCGGCATCTTCGATCTTCTTCCATCCGGTGAGGAGCGGGTCCATGTTGAAGCATCCGACGCGGATCCATCCTCTTCTTCCGGCGTCTCCCGACGAATGACGGTTCCTTTAAGGGACGTCATCCAAGATGGCGTCCCTCGAATTCCGATTGGCTGATAGGATTCTATCAGCCAATCGGAATTAAGGTAGGAATATTCTGATTGGCTGATGGAATCAGCCAATCAGAATCAAGTTCAATCCGATTGGCTGATCCAATCAGCCAATCAGATTGAGCTCGCATTCTATTGGCTGTTCCGATCGGATTGAACTTGATTCTGATTGGCTGATTCCATCAGCCAATCAGAATATTCCTATCAGCCAATCGGAATTCGAGGGACGCCATCTTGGATGACGTCCCTTAAAGGAACCGCCATTCGTCGGGAGACGCCGGAAGAAGAGGATGGATCCGCGTCGGATGCTTCAACATGGACCCGGTCCGCACCGGTGGAAGAAGATCGAAGATGCCGCTTGGATGAAGATGTTTGCCGGTCCGGATGTCCTCTTCTTGCCGGATAGGAGGAAGACTTTGGACCCTCTTCTGGACTTCTTCAGTGGATGTCTAGCCCCCGCTTGGGTTGGATGAAGATATCGGAGCCAGGACCGATCGGTGATACCCGGTGAGGTGAAGACAAGGTAGGAAGATCTTCAGGGGCTTAGTGTTAGGTTTATTTAAGGGGGGTTTGGGTTAGATTAGGGGTATGTGGGTGGTGGGTTGTAATGTTGGGGGGGGGGTATTGTATGTTTTTTTTTACAGGCAAAAGAGCTGATTTTCTTGGGGCATGCCCCGCAAAGGGCCCTGTTCAGGGCTGGTAAGGTAAAAGAGCTTTTAAATTTATTAATTTAGAATAGGGTAGGGAATTTTTTATTTTGGGGGTCTTTTTTATTTTATTAGGGGGCTTAGAGTAGGTGTAATTAATTTAAAATTGTTGTAATATTTTTCTTATGTTTGTAAATATTTTTTTATTTTTTGTAACTTAGTTCTTTTTTATTTTTTGTACTTTAGTTAGTTAATGTAATTGTAGTTATTTGTCGAAATTGTATTTAATTTATTTATTGATAGTGTAGTGTTAGGTTTTATTGTAGGTAATTGTAGGTATTTTATTTAATTAATTTATTGATAGGGTAGTGTTAGGTTTAATTATAACTTAGGTTAGGACTTATTTTACAGGTAATTTTGTTATTATTTTAACTAGGTAACTATTAAATAGTTCTTAACTATTTAATAGCTATTGTACCTGGTTAAAATAATTACAAAGTTGCCTGTAAAATAAATATTAATCCTAAAATAGCTACAATGTAATTATAATTTATATTCTAGCTATATTAGGATTTATTTTACAGGTAAGTATTTATCTTTAAATAGGAATAATTTATTTAATAAGAGTTAATTAATTTCGTTAGATGTAAATTATATTTAAGTTAGGGGGGTGTTAGTGTTAGGGTTAGACTTAGCTTTAGGGGTTAATCCATTTATTATAGTAGCGGTGAGCTCTGGTCATCAGATTAGGGGTTAATAATTGAAGTTAGGTGTCGGCGATGTTAGGGAGGGCAGATTAGGGGTTAATACTATTTATGATAGGGTTAGTGAAGCAGATTAGGGGTTAATAACTTTATTATAGTAGCGCTCAGGTCCGCTTGGCAGATTAGGGGTTAATAAGTGTAGGCAGGTGTCGGCGACGTTGAGGGGGGCAGATTAGGGGTTAATAAATATAATATAGGGGTCGGCGGTGTTAGGGGCAGCAGATTAGGGGTACATAGGGATAACGTAGGTTGCGGCGGTGTACGGAGCGGCAGATTAGGGGTTAATAATAATATGCAGGGGTCAGCGATAGCGGGGGCGGCAGATTAGGGGTTAATAAGTGTAAGGGTAGGGGTGTTTAGACTCGGGGTACATGTTAGAGTGTTAGGTGCAGACGTAGGAAGTGTTTCCCCATAGGAAACAATGGGGCTGCGTTAGGAGCTGAACGCTGCTTTTTTGCAGGTGTTAGGTTTTTTTTCAGCTCAAACAGCCCCATTGTTTCCTATGGGGGAATCGTGCACGAGCACGTTTTTGAGGCTGGCAGCGTCCGTAAGCAACTCTGGTATCGAGAGTTGCATTTGCGGTAAAAATGCTCTACGCTCCTTTTTTGGAGCCTAACGCAGCATTTTTTGGGACTCTCGATACCAGAGTTAATTTTATGGTGCGGCCAGAAAAAAGCCCGCGTAGCGTTAACAGCCCATCTACCGCCAAACTCCAAATCTAGGCCTATGTGTATTATATGGTTGTTTATAATGGTCTCTATGTGTATTATCAAATTGTCTATTATATTGTCTATTATCAAATTGTCTGTCATTGTGCCTATTTCTATCGTGGTTATATTGATAATTAGAAGATTCATTCTCTGGATGTTCATAATTATGCTTTCTATTCTGGTGTCTATTGTAATGCCAATTTTGATGATTACTATATTTCTGTGTGTTATTAAATCCTCCCCTATTTCTATTATTGATGTATCCATTGTATTCTCTTTTTGGGGATGTGTATTGTCTGTCCCGTGTGTACCAATTTTTTGTGTCTCTTAAAGGTGTTCTATTCGTCATATTCATAGTCTCTTCATTCCACTGATCTTTATTATGACTGTAATGGTGCTCTCTTCTCATTTTAAATTGTCTATTAGTATTATTACTTCTATTCTGGTGTTGATACGTTTCATTCTGTTTATCATGTACATAATTGTGCTGATTAGTTTTAATTTTACTATTCGTCTTTTTTCTAAATATATGTGCTAATTCTTTTCTAGTATTATCTATAGTAGCATTGTCACTTATAATTTCCTCAGTGTTATTTTCTGGATCTATTTGTTCACCATTTATTGGTGTATCATCATCCTCATTTGTCTTATAGTCTGTGATGTCTCTTTTAAATTTAGAATTCTTTTGCAGAATAATATTACCTTTTAATTCTGATATTCTCTTTATTATTTCTCTTTGCATATTTTTATGTTCCTCACTTGATTCTATTTTATTAATTTTATTCTTAACTTTTTCTATATAATTTTTTACCTTTGTAAGTTGCAAATTTCTTGCTTTAACTATAATGTTCATGAAATTTAAAGATGCTGTTTCTAATGCCTCGAACCATTCTATTTGTAATTGGTCTGGTAGCAGGAAAGTATAGTCTTTTTTTTAATCTGAGGCCTCTCTGCACCATTTTGAAGTCTAAATACTTCTGTATATATTTAATTTCTAAAGTATGTTTAATTTCTTTAGAAAGTATATTTTTTAAATCTATGTGGATATCCGCTATGTCCTCAAAGTCACTATTCAGTTCAGTCTCTGAATTGGTATTCATTGTAATATCTCTAAGGATTTTATCTCTGTGAGAAAATATATCCATCTCTTTAATAAAATAGTGAAGGTGTTAATAAGTGTATACGCTAATATAATATTTAAAATTAATCAATGAGTGTCTCAAAAAAATTTTACGTGCGAAAATTAGAAAACAGTGATGAAATATATATAACTAAATTAATATAAATTACAATGTGAATTTAAAAAAATATATAAAAAATATGGACTAATGGTGATTACTAAAGGTGATGCAAAAAATGTGTTTTAAAGTGTGGTTAAACAATAAAACCAATAAAGAAGCTGAGTGTGTAAATTGCAAAAAATCTACAATAAATCTAAATATCAATTGAGATCGAAAAAACAAGTACAGTTCAAAAATTATATAATGAAAAAGAGAAAAATAGAATGTATATGTGATGATATTATTAATCAGGACAAGTTAATACGAATTGAGTGTATCTTAAAAATCAGAGGTTAATTACAAGTAGACAAGAAAAGTGATAATAAGATGCAACACTCTGTCTCTAATAAGCTTATCCCAGATTAGGTAAACCAACCTCAAGTGTTTACCTGTTGCAAAATAGAAAAGAGAAAGTTGGGACAGCGCTAAGACTAGCTTAGAGATAAAAATGGCAAAGAACAATAATCCACTATGTACTGTTCATAGATGAATAGTTAATAAATCCATGCAAAAGGCTAATAAAAAAGGGAATTCATTAATATTAATAGGATATGATAAAAGATAAATTGATTTAAATGAACGAAAAAACTTCCAAATTTATAGCTAGGGATATATGAATTGATTATAAGTAGATGTGCTTTCAAAAACCCTGATGGAACCACTAAGGCCAGTGAAGCGTGCCTATTACCAATGACATGTAAATATTATAAGGAGGTCTAAAGTATCAAACAAATTAATTATTAAATAACAATTAATTGATACATTTGAAGTAATATAAATAAACTTATAAAACCTAAAATGAAGATGCCGGTATCAAAATTAATTAAAACAAGCTTTAAAGAGTAACAATATTATGTAAAAACGATATATGAAATGTAAATAAATACAAATATGTTAAAATGTAACAAGGCTAAAATACAACAGATTCTATAAACCAAGTACCCAGCATTAATAACAAACGGATACTGTCTCTTGTATATTATGAACCTGTGTCCTTTATATCGCAACAGTGTTTTCTCACAATTTGGACATTTCCTATGAATCAAAAGTAGCAGATAGAACCTGGTTTGTAAAGGTGAGATCCTCTCCGTATATCTGCGTTTTTAAGACTCTATCCAGCAGATCAAATAGCTCTTTAATGTTCCCTGCAAGCAGTTAGGGTAATGAACCTCTCTGTTTCTGATATCCGTAATCCAAGAGTCGGTTTGGAGTGATCCGTTAGAGCTGCAATCCTCTCTGTGTTAGCAATAGATCCGGGTTAGAGTTCAGGAATGATTCCTATCATTTCCAATTGCACTTTCGAAGGTTTTGCAGGTTTTTTCAATGAACAGGTGAACAGAGGTGGGTTTATAACAGTAGGTCCTGAGACAGGAATTACACATACAGAGACAGCTCAGTATATTGTAGTGACTGCTCAATGTACCTGTCCTATCTACTGACGTGACCGCACCAAGGTAGTAATAATAATACAAAAGAAGTGGGCAAATTCTATGCGTTTGAGCCGCCAGGGGCCTTTATCAAGATGCCTACTCAATGTATCTAGTGATTCAAATAGCCCACAATCTCTTTCCATTGGATAAAACCCAGCCTATCAGATCTCTCAAAATGGTGGGTACGATGCACTATGTGAAAACAAAATATACAATTCTATTTATAGCCTTATTGACAATTTAGTATCTAAAATGCTATTCACATTAAATTAAAAAATAAAAATATAGACAGGCGGAGCTAGCCAGCCTGGGAGATGGCTGCTGTGTGACTGAGCTCCTGATCCCTTGCTAAGTGAGAACATAATTGGCGATAGCCACTTTGCACTACTGGGCTATAAACCCTTACGATGTGTCCCGCTTATCATGGACTTTGATTTGTAGCCCTTACTTTGCCCACCACAAAGGTTTAACCTGCACAGTCGACGCTCCAAGCACACGCAGGCCCAATGTGTACCGGGCCTCATCGGAAGATAACCGCACAGCTCTAGCTACCTAAGACAACAAGAATGTGAGGCTTCATAAAAGGGCAGCTCCGGTAAGATCACTGAACACACACAACACCTACCCTTTTGCAACCGGAGGCTTATACAGAGCAACGGCAGATCCGTAACAGACCGCATGCTGCGCTAGAGTTTGTTGCGCACCTACAACAACAAGTTTCGATGCGATCTCCCCGCAATAGCAAAAATACATCAAAGAGCGAAAAGGAAAATCCAGTAAAGCACCCTCTAAAAAGGGGATATCTAAAACCAGTAGCTAAGAAGCTTAAGTAGAAAGCCCACAATAAAGGTAAATAGTATGAACACTACAAATACCGCATTATATGTGCAATCACAGTGGAACTTGGGACTGTTTGCCAAATAATCCCTATTCAAACATCTATGTGAATATAAGCTTGTACCACTCGTCTCTGTTGAATAGGAATATTACTCTCAGCCTTATGTAACCGTAGCTGCTATCTCTATTGCCTTCATCTGCTGCACACAATAGCTAAGAATAAAGGATTCCCTTATAACATAACAGTTCTATCAAACATCTTTTAAAGCTACAGTGCCCGCAGCTAGACTATACCACACTAAATATTCTAGCTATGTCTCAAAAAAAAATCATCAAATCTGGCAAAAACACTAAGCATTTGAAAGCGACTACTCATTCAGTAAATAACTTCTTCAAAGCATTAGAAACCAAAACAACTGCTCCCATGGAGGAATCCCTTCCAGAACAAAGATCAAATCAAAGCTCATCTGATTCTGAAAGTGACCAGGTTCCAGATAACATCACAATACCTTCAGCTCTGTTCAGATCAATTCCATCAAAGAAGGATTTTTCTTCCCTTGTAGCTGAGGTCAAGCAATGCATTAAAGAAGAAATATCAGAGCTCAAAAAGGACATATCAGATATAGGTAATAGAGTTGAGTCACTTGAAAATATACAGGATTCACAGGCGGAGGCTATCTCTGAACTCCAAAATACTATACATAAACAAGACACCACCATCAATGAGCTTGAAGATAAGATAGATGATGTCGAAAATCGCAGTAGACGTCATAATATTAGGCTGCGGGGAATACCTGAATCTGTTTCACCATCTGACATCGAACAATATCTCCAGGAATTTTTCAGTACACTTAAAAAAGAGGACACCCCCTCAAAAATCAGCCTGGACAGAGCACACAGGGCATTGCGCCCCAAGCCACTGGCTGGGCAACCACCAAGGGACGTTATAACCCGCATCACGAATTTTCAAGAAAAAGAGGAGCTGATGAGGTTAGCCAGAGGGCAGCAACCTATTAAGTATGAAAATGCTGAAATCCAAATGTTTGCAGACCTATCACAAAGGACCCTCACAAAAAGGAGGGAGCTCAAACCGCTTACAATGCTACTGAGGAAATTTAACATCCCATATAGGTGGGGCTTCCCCTTTCACCTACAGGTCCTCTGGAAGGGGAGACGCATCACCTGCTCTTCCATTAAAGACATCCCAAACATCTGTAAAGACCTGGACATTCCAAGGCCTCAAATGGATGACACCTCCACACCTCAAGAAGATGGCACTAACCCAAGGAAAGCACCACCATTGCCTCAGCGGGGAGAATGGAGACAGGCATCCCAGAGAAAAACACGTAAACCCCCACAATCAGAATCCCCAACACTTGGCGACAAGGGGTGATGAAACCCCGGCTTTCGTTTGGACATATCTTTGCCTGATCACAACTCTTATGAGGAAGAAATTGACCTGAAAAAGGTTCTGGTAAACCTATATATTTTGTATCTTAGAGCTCCTAGAGCTGCTAACATAGCCTATTTAAGGTTAAGGTTAGACTGCTTATTGTTATCTGATGTTGACTTTTAATGTTATTGTTCTCACTTAGTTGGGAGTATGTCTCCCTATTGATAGAGATATGTTGTTTACACTGCTGTCTCTAACTACTGTGTTCTATTCTTTCTCCCTTTTATATCTATTCCCTCCCCTCTTTCTTTCTCTATATTCCCCTCTTCTCTCATATAAGCTCAAACTGCCATTTTTGAATGCCTCAGAATGTTACGTATATCAATACATATCAGGTTCACCAACACTCTAGAATTTAATGGATAGCCGCTCACGACAAAAATTAAACATTTTCACGCAAAATGCCAAAGGCCTAAATTGCCCCAATAAAAGAAGAATAGCTATCCTAGACTTGCAAAAAAGAGGAGGGCATATATTATTTCTACAGGAAACCCATTTTAGGGGGAAGTGTATCCCAAAATATTTCTCCCCGCACTACCCTCAACATTTCCACAGCACTAATCCACACAAAAAAATCAATGGGGTTAGTATTTTAATTCACAAATTGATTCCTTTTATCAAGACACAAGTTATAGGCGATAAAGAAGGCAGGTATTTATGTCTAAAAGGCCTCCTATACGGCAAGCCAATAACTCTAATCAATGTCTACGCTCCAAACTCACACCAAGATAAATTCATAACCTCTGTAGTTGACTTAGCCCTTAAAGATGCTAGGGGATCCCTAATAGTATCAGGAGATTTAAACTTTCCCCTTGACCCTACAGTGGACTGTTCAAACCCTATTACTAGAGCCAAAAAATAAAAATATAAATATTTTATTCTATTTCATTTATTTGATACATCAAACCTCAGCTTCATTTTCTTCACTGGCGATAGAGATCGCTCCATAGAAATCAATCACCCAAAAACAACACATAGCGGTTGTTTCAAATGAAATGTATATTAACTGTTTCGTATGCATGGATTTAAATATAGCCGATTTTAATATAATAATAGTATGGGTTAGTTTCTTAAGGTGATATTAGACAATTCATTCAAACGGAAGGGCTACAAAGTTGCAGAATTGAGAAGTAATGCAAAAAATATTAAAAAAATGTACAAAGATTTTCACAAAAAAAAACTTTTAAAAATGAATTAATTTTTAATTAAGCGAAACTCTTACATCTAGAAATAGTGTGATAGGTAAATGTAAGGGTCTATACAAAACATCTCCATATATATGAATGTAACATAATCTATGTGTGTATAACTCGATATATGTATTAACAGATAGAAAGAGTGAATTACTGATGCACTGTAATATTGACAGATTGGGAAGGTAAAATAGTAAGAGTGACATTTTTTGAATGCAGATGGAATAGTAAATCCTATATTAAATCTCTGATTTCTTTAGTAACTCAGAGATGGATTTCAATATGATAGAAATTGAGCATATTAAAGTGAAGTAGATATGCAATTGTTTGTGGCAATGGTATTAGAACAGCATGCTTAGATCCATTTCTGAATTTAAGCCATGTGGGTAGATGGTTTTGAAATTAAATTTAAATTCTGCTTCTTTCTTAAGTAAAATATTATTTCTTAAGTAAAATATTATTTCTGGGATAGGTTATTTAACATCAGGCCTATCCCAATATATTGATTTCTTTCTGCAGAAATACGTTATTACTTTACCAGCTTACTTAAGAGATTCCACTCACTTTTTGAATAAAATTACGGATTTGAATTGGTGTGAAAACTATATCTTAGCCACATGTGACGTGAATTCGTTCTACACAAACATTTCTCATGAGATTGGAAAAGAGGCAATTAAATCATTTTTAGACCAAGACACTGATTTACCAAATGTACAAAATAAATTTATTTTAGAATGTATTAGTTTTATATTACAGAATAATAGCTTTCTGTTTAATAATGAAGTATTTTTACAAACCAAGGGTACTGCAATGGGCACAAGGTTCGCCCTCAGTTACGCTAATCTGTTTATGGGCTACTTTGAAAACATCTACATCCATAATGACCCCTGGGAGGCGAACCTTGTGCTCTATTGCAGATTTATAGATGACATTTATATTGTATGGCGTGGAGATGTTGAACTATTGGATACATTTTGAATAGACTTAAACACTAATGGATTAGGTATAACATTCACCCACAAATACTGTTGTGAAAAATGAAATTTTCTGGATATTGGGATAGAAATTATTGAGAATCAAATACACACTAAGACCCATTTCAAAACTATTGATGCTAACAATTATATACACTCAAAAAGCTGCCATCTTGACCAATGGAAACGGAATATCCCTAAGAGCCAATACATGAGAATTAAAAAAAACTGCTCCTCTATGGAAAGCTACCATTTACAATCACAAATATTAACAGACAGATTTGTAGAAAAAGGCTATAATAGTAATCACATAACAAAAGTACAAGAGGTTGCCAAAATGGATAGAAGTACGCTATTGTCAAATAACAAGAGAAGAAGTGATGACATCTCTAATAGTAATTAATTTTTTTGTGCCCTTTATTACCGAATTCAGTTCACAACACTATTAAGTGAGAAATATTTTAAGGAAACACTGGTATTTGATAAAACAAGATCATATACTTGGTAATAAAGTAAAAAACCAGCCTGATATTATCTTCAAAAAAGCCAAAAACCTAAAGAGTATATTATCCCCTAGTGAATATAAAGAAAAAAAACATAATGTAAAGTATAAAGATTTGAAAGGAGAGGAACTAAATGGATTTTATCCATCTAACACATGCAACTCCTGCAGGTATAGCCATAAAATGAAGGAAATAACATCACAAAATAATGGTTTTAGATTTAAAATTAATCAACTAATTAGGTGCTCCAATAGAAATATAATTTATTGCATTAAATGTTCATGTAATTTTCTTTACTTTGGACAGACAAGCAGGATTCTGAGGGACAGAATCCGTGAACATATTCTAAAAATAGAACATGGATCTACAGAAACTAAATTATATACTCACTTTAAAGAAGTACATGTGGGAAATCTCAAGAATTTTAGGTATTGGGGCATAAAGACAATTAATCTAGGTATCAGAGGGGGAAATATTAACAATATTTTACTTAAGAAAGAAACAGAATTTATATTTAATTTTAAAACCCTCTACCCACATGGCTTAAATTCAGAAATGGATCTAAGCATGCTGTTCTAATACCATTGCCACAAACAATTGCATATCTACTTCACTTTAATATGCTCAATTTCTATCATATTGAAATCCATCTCTGAGTTACTAAAGAAATCAGAGATTTAATATAGGATTTACTATTCCATCTGCATTCAAAAAATGTCACTCTTACTATTTTACCTTCCCAATCTGTCAATATTACAGTGCATCAGTAATTCACTCTTTCTATCTGTTAATACATATATCGAGTTATACACACATAGATTATGTTACATTCATATATATGGAGATGTTTTGTATAGACCCTTACATTTACCTATCACACTATTTCTAGATGTAAGAGTTTCGCTTAATTAAAAATTAATTAATTTTTGAATTTTTTTTTTTTTTAAATGTTTGTAAATGTTTTAAATATTTTTTGCATTACTTCTCAATTCTGCAACTTTGTAGCCCTTCCATTTGAATAAATTGTCTAATATCACCTTAAGAAACTAACCCATACTATTATTATATTAAAATCGGCTATATTTAAATCCATGCATACGAAACAGTTAATATACATTTCATTTAAAACAACCGCTATGTGTTGTTTTTGGGTGATTGATTTCTATGGAGCGATCTCTATCTCCAGTGAAGAAAATGAAGCTGAGGTTTGATGTATCAAATAAATGAAATAGAATAAAATTATATTTATATTTTTATTTTTTAATTTAATGTGAATAGCATTTTAGATACTAAATTGTCAATAAGGCTATAAATAGAATTGTATATTTTGTTTTTACATACTGCATCGTACCCACCATTTTGAGAGATCTGATAGGCTGGGTTTTATCCAATGGAAAGAGATTGTGGGCTATTTGAATCACTAGATACATTGAGTAGGCATCGTGATAAAGGCCCCTGGCGGCTGAAACGCGTAGAATTTGCCCACTTCTTGTTCATAATATACAAGAGACAGTATCCGTTTGTTATTAATGCTGGGTACTTGGTTTATAGAATCTGTTGTATTTTAGCCTTGTTACATTTTAACATATTTGTATTTATTTACATTTCATATATCGTTTTTACATAATATTGTTACTCTTTAAAGCTTGTTTTAATTAATTTTGATGCCGGCATCTTCATTTTAGGTTTTATAAGTTTATTTATATTACTTCAAATGTATCAATTAATTGTTATTTAATAAATTAATTTGTTTGATACTTTAGACCTCCTTATAATATTTACATGTCATTGGTAATAGGCACGCTTCACTGGCCTTTGTGGTTCCATCAGGGTTTTTGAAAGCACATCTACTTATAATCAATTCATATATCCCTAGCTTTAAATTTGGAAGTTTTTTCGTTCATTTAAATCAATTTATCTTTTATCATATCCTATTAATATTAATTAATTCCCTTTTTTTATTAGCCTTTTGCATGGATTTATTAACTATCCATCTATGAACACTACATAGTGGATTATTGTTCTTTGCCATTGTTATCTCTAAGCTAGTCTTAGCGCTATCCCAACTTTCTTTTTCTATTAAGCAATATATTGAAACCAGAACTCAAAACATTGCTAACACTCTCAAATCTAAAAAAGAAGAGCTAGATAAATTATTAAATGAAGAGGCGCTATCGTCCCTCAGAATCATAGATGCGCAATATTTTGTTTACGCGAATAAGCCAGATCGCATGTTGGCTAGGAAAATCAGAAATATAACTAGAACTAATTTGATTCCTCAACTACAAACTCCTACAGACGAAATTGTCAGTAATCTATGAAAAATAGCTAACATGTTTGCAGATTTTCATCAAAATCTTTATAATCTGAAACACGACCACAGTTAGAATAGACCCAAACAGATTAAATCTTTCTTAGACAACTGTAGCCTCCCTAAACTAGGGGAAGAAGACAGTAGACACAGTGTTCCTAAACACTCCTATTACACCACAAGAGGTAGCAATAGCCATTAAACAATTAAAAAGCAATAAAGCACCTGGACCTGATGGCTACTCAGGTGGCTTTTATAAGAAGTTTGCTCTGGACTTGATACCACATATGGTGGAATCTTTTAACTTTATACTACAGGGGAAAAAATACAGTCAGATCTACTTTCAGCTAGAATTATTATAGTACCAAAGCCAGGCAAAGACAGATTTCATTGTAAAAACTATAGACCTATCTCACTAATCAATCAGGATCTTAAGCTCTTTACGAAAATGTTAGCAACAAGATTAAACCCATTACTACCAAAGATAATCACAAATGATTAAGTAGGATTTATACAAGGTATAGAAGCCCCAAACAACGTTAGGAAAGTCATAGACTTAATAGACTTTGTAACAAGGGAAAAAATGCCTTCTCTGTTCCTATCACTGGACGCAGAGAAGGCATTTGATAGAGTGGTGTGGGACTATATGTTTTCTACTCTAAATCACTTTGGCACAGGAGGCAATTTTTTGAAAGCAGTACAGAGAATATACACAACACCATCAGCATTCCTTAAAGTTGCAGGGTACCAATCTAAAACAATATATATTCATAACGGGATTAGACAGGGATGCCCACTTTCACCCTTATTATTTGCAATCTGCATAGAGCCCTTAGCGGCTAGCATTAGGAACTATATTGACATAGCGGGTATTAATACTGGGAAAACTATGCACAAACTATCTCTATTCACAGCTGATATCATCTTAACAATTTCTAAACCAATGTTGTCCCTACCTCATTTATATGATTTACTCACAAAATTTGGCAAGCTTTCAGGCTACAAAATTAACAATGATAAATGTGAGGCAATTGAAGTAAATTTACCAGAGCACACAAAGAAACTTTTAGAAATCAATTTCTATTGAAATTCTTCATTTTTATGGGAAAATTGTGGTTAGCAAGATGGTAATATTACCAAAACTATTATACTTATTTAGATCACTACCAATTTCTGTACACTCAAAATATATGCAAATTATGCAGCAAAGGATCCTGGAGTTAATCTGGGCATTTAAGAGAGCAAGAATTAATAAGAACACAATTTTAAGAAATAAAAAGGAGGGTGGGATTGGAGTTCCAGACCTACATCTCTAATTTAAAGCAGCTAGATTAGCACAAACATCTCTTTGGAATCAAACTAACCAAAATATAGCATTGGTACAATTGGAAAGCAAATTGATTAGCTTAAACCTTATTTTTTAAATACTTTGGTCTAAAAAAAAGATAGACCAATGGAGTGGTCAAACTATCTTACAATTGCACATATAAAAATATGGGACAACTTACAACCAAAATTCATCTTAATTAATCATAGTTCCCTGATTGCTCCACTGGTTTCACTAGTAGCTAAGATTGAGAGCCATTTGTCTTGAGACTTCCGGGGAGGAGCCTAGACGCAGGACGTGTACGCGTTAGGCAGTGAGCTCAACCTCCAGAATCATTGGCGGGGCCTGACCGCGCCGCAACCCCGAGTCCTGGGGTGATTACAGGGCCAAAGACCGAGGCTCGCCGCAAGTCACACAGTGCCGAGCGTGGAGTAGTCCTAAGAGAGCGGGACAAGAAAAGCGCTGTGACCCGGGAAGCTGTATAGCCCCTCTCTCCCACCGATGTTGCGTGAGGGAGGCAGGCAACTAAGATACCCAGCGGTTTTGAAGCAGCAGTAAAGCCGGCTAAAGGATCTAGAAACAGCAAACACGTTACCGGACCAGAAAAACCCTATAAGGGCTAACAAGAGGGCTACGTAAAGAGGCCTAGATCTGAAGCTTGGTACTGTGAGTAAAAGAGACATAACGTCTCCAACTGGAAACTTGTACAAAAGTATTTTATTTTCTTTGCTGGGCAAGTCAATAGAAAAACTTTGTTGAATGGACCTTTATTCATTTACATAGTGCTGAAGTTAAAGCATAGTCCATTTTTCTTTCTTTTTTGCTTGGCAGTCCTAAAAATACACTGCTGTAAGGCTATTAACTTTCTCTTTAAGGTGTCAATGGGCACTATATTAATGCATAAATGCTAGAAGTGCTAAAATAATAGCCTAAGAAGGAAAAGAAACATACAAGGAGAAGGTAGATAATTAACACCTGTGATGGAGTACACGCTGAATTTGGATTTAAAGAGCAACATTTCTGGCTTCTAACTTTGGCTGTATCTGGTTTCCCCCTGGCTTGCTCCTGGTTTTTTTATTTCTTTTCTTCTCTTTTTTTCCTCTACACCCCTGTTTATACCAGCAAAGTTGTAAGACTTCTCTTATGGGGACTTTTGCTTTCTACAAACAGAAAGAAGATTTGTCTGGACAATAGATATACAGAGATTTTAAACGGGGTGGTAAGAGCAGAAAAAGACTGTATCAAGTGTGCTTAATTTTTGAAGAAAATTGAGGAAACCACAACTGGTGCTGTTTGCATAATAACTTTGCAGATATTCTTATGTTTGTATTATAGGGGGTATGAAAAGCAATGTTGTAACTGTGAAGAAAAGGTCAAGTCAATACCCTATTTAACAGTGATTTGACTATAGTTGCATTTAGTATTTCAGATTGATATTCCCTCTTTTATATGCAAACATATTAGTTATTCTTCACCCCTGAGGGTTTGCACGGGTATTAAAAGTTAATTTGTATATTTAAGGGTAATGAATGATGATACTGTGTAAATCTGTGTGCTGGTTTGCGTAATATTGACGTTAAAAACATTTTTAGTGAAAGATCTGCTTATGGATAAATTTTTAGGCCCTAACAAAATGCCGCCCAAAGTAAAAAACAATGATAAAAAACAGAGGAGGCCCTCAGAAGGATTAAATGAATCTATAAGTACTTTAACAGAAAGTCCTAGTGTAGATAAAGAGTCTCATTACATCGTGCAGCAGATCTCATCAATTTTTATCCCTAAAATGGATAATTTGCAAAAGGGTACTGCAAGGTACACTGAGTTAGAAGAAAGGGTCTCGGATTTAGAGGAGATTACTGCATTACACTCCAACAAAATGGAGAATGTTCTTAAACAAAACCAAATATTATATCAAAGGATTGAGGACCTAGAAAACAGGTCGAGACGTAATAATATTCGCATACTAGGAATCCCAGAATCAATTAAGTCACACGAGCTGTTGCATTTTTGTGAATCAGTACTCCCTAAATTATTGAATTTACCAGAGGAAAAGCTAAAGAACAGCATGGAAAGGGTTCATAGAATAGGGCCAGAAAATCAAAATGGGGAGAATAATAAATACCCTAGACAGGTAATATGCAAATTATTACATTTCCAAGCAAAAATAGCTATATTACAGGCATACAGAAAAGCAGACAGTGTAATGTATGAGGGATCAAAATTACTTTTTTTTCAAGATTATTCAATAGATTTAACTAAGAAACGGAAAGAATTCTCAGCATTATGTTCAAGCCTTAACAGAGAAGGCACAAAAGCTTTCCTTATGTACCCTGCAAAACTAAAAATATTTACAGATAGAGGGACAAAATTTTTTGACTCTCCTCAAGAAGCACAGAAATACCTAACTTCAAAATAGAGTTAAATCTATAGTACTGTTAATTAAAACTTGATGTTCAAAGATAAACAGATGAGATATTTAGGAGAGTTTAAGCATGTTTGGTATATTGCACCTTTTTTTTTTCTTTTTTTTTCTTTCATTAAGTGTTCCTTTTTGTTTTTTTGTATAATGATAAGTATGTGACTTACTCGAGGATAGTGCTTAATGTTCTTGATAATGCTGTTTTGAGCTTGAAGGGGGTGGATGGGATGGGGGGAGGATGGTCGGGCCCTTTTTTTTTTTTTTTTTTTTTGCACACAAGTTGGACACAAAGAAAGCCCCCTGGATGGGGCACTTAATGAGTGTATTTTCACATAAAAGTCACGCAGGAATGAAACATATTCCTAGGAGCTCACACACACAGAAAGAAAAGTGTGAGGCTTTTTTTTTTTTTTTTTTTTTCTCTCACATTATTTTTTCACACAAAATCTAACTCTGGCACAAAATCCCCCTCCATTGGGGTATTTAAAGGGTGTTTTTCACATAGAAGTCACTCTGGAATTAATTTTTTTTTTTTTTTTTTTTTTTTCTCTCTCGAAATTCATTTTTGAGACACGTTGGGTTTGTGTCACTTTGCACACAATTTTTTACGAATTTTTTGTATGGAAAAATTATAAATTATTCACTTATTCACTTATTTGCAAAATTTTTTTTTTTTTTTTTTTTTTTTTTTTCCTCTTCCCTCTCTCTCTCTCCCCCTCCTGCCTCTCCCTCCCCCTTCTTTAGACAAAAGAATAGTCTAGACTTTGGATAAAACATGGTAATTAAAATCACATCATGGAATGTGGGAGGTTTCCACTCACCTATTAAAAGGCATACAATTATTACACATTTAAGAAGGCTTAAAACAGACATAGCGTTGTTACAAGAAACGCACCTATCTGATCAAGAACATATAAAACTACGTAGAGACTGGGTGGGGACTGTAATTTATGCTTCTTACTCTAGGGCGAAAAGGGGGGTAGCAATTTTGTTTGGTAAACGACATAATGTTGAAATCATCAAGACAGTGATAGACATAGAAGGAAGATACGTAATAGCACAGGTTAAAGTGGACGGGAGGATGCTGACTCTCTGCAACGTCTATGCTCCAAATGAAAAATCCAATAGATTTTGGACTAAATTGATACAAGAATTACTTCCATTCCAAGATAAAAATCTGATACTAGGAGGAGATTTTAATCTTACCCCAGACCCGGTATGCGATAGAATAAGATTAAACCAGAACAGAACGTATTTAAAAAAAAGACCTTCAGGTACATTTGAAAGGAAAATTTTTGAGAAATTAAAGGAATTGCTACAACTAAGGGATATTTGGAGATTGTGTAATCCAGATGGTAGAGATTATACATGTGCTTCTAAAGCGGTTCCTACTTTATCTAGAATAGACATCTTTTTAGTCACAAATAGATTTATTCCTAGGATCATTGGAACAAAGATACACAAAATAATTGTATCAGATCATGCGCCGATAGAATTAAATATTCAAGACAGTGTACCATGCAAAAATAGAAATACATTCAGATTTCCTTATTATTTATATTATTCAAAGAAATTTCAAGATTATGTAAAACAGGCATGGAATGATTATATAACGGATAATATAGAACACTCCAACAAAATAGAGTTACTCTGGGAAACGGCTAAGGTAGTGATAGCAGGTAATATAATCTCATATGACTCAAATTTACGTAAGAGCGCTCGACGGCATTTGCAAAATCTCCAGGAGAATTTGGCAAAAGTATATCATGAATACTGTGATAAACCGTCGGTAACAACACGCGAAATATATTGGAAAAGCAAGGAAGAATTAGATGCGCACCTAGCAGAACAATCGGCGCAGTCACAATTGAAAAGCAATAGTAGATATTACAGATGGGGAAACAAGTCGGGTAAGTTTTTAGCTTCTATAATTAAGGCTAGAGTGGCTCGTAAAAACATTGCGGCAATTAAGTATAAAGGAATTGTATATAAGACGCCGCAAGACATCGTGAAAGCTTTTGAGGGTTACTTTACTGAATTATATACTAAACAAGATAAGGACATAGACAATTGGAGGGAAAACCTGTGGGAAAATATGGATTTACCCAAAATAACTGAGGAACAATTAGAAAGGCTGAATACGTCTATTACAGAGCAAGAAATAGGCAAGATTATCTCCTCATTGGCAAATGGGAAAGCTTCAGGGCCAGATGGGCTTCCTATAGAAGCATATAAAATACTGAGATCACAGGCAATTCCAATATTATGTAGACTATTTAATGAATATTTCCAGGAGAAAAAAATACCCTCACAGGTTTTTTCAAGTGCTTATATCTCACTAATATTGAAGCCTAAAAAACAGGAAGAACAACCTGAGTCGTATAGACCAATCTCGCTGCTCAACGCGGACTATAAGATACTAATGAAATTATTAGCAGAAAGATTAAAAATGATTTTACCAGATCTTATTAATGTGGAACAGGCGGGATTTATGCATGGAAGAACTTCAGTAAAAAATCTAAGAAGGGTTCTGCATATAATCTCACACTTCTGGAAGGAGTCCAAGGGAGACTCAGACAACCTGCCGGAGGCCTTCCTGCTGTCTCTCGACGCAGAGAAGGCCTTCAACAGGATAGAATGGGAACACTTGTTTATGACTTTGGAGCGATTTGGCTTTAAAGGTCCATTTCTATCACTAATAAAGAGCATATACTCCAACCCGATAGCTTATATCTTGGTAAATGGAGTTTTCTCAACTGGAGTCAAATTGCAGAGAGGAACTAGACAGGGGTGTCCCCTGTCTCCGCTCCTTTTTAACTTAAGCTTGGATCCATTAGTGACAAAACTGAAGAGATCATATCCAGGGATAGGAATTAAGGGTGTTAGGCTACATCTATCTCTCTATGCAGATGACATGCTACTATTTGTAGAAGATCCAGGGAGTTATATATCAATAATTTTACAAGTGCTAGAGACATTCGGAAAAGTAGCAGGATATAAGGTCAATATGGCCAAATCCGAGATCCTCTGGTTAAATAAAGACCATAAGAATAAGGATGAGCATAACTTCCCATTTAAAGAAGTAGAACAAACCTTAACATATTTGGGTATCCATTTAACCAGGGATCCCTAGGCTATGTATAAATTAATATTTCGAAACAATGCGCAGAAATTATAGCTTTGTTAGAGAGTTGGCACCATCTTCCTCTATCTCTAGCTGGGAAAGTAGATCTTATCAAAATGGTAATTCTACCGAAAATTCTATATCCCATTATGATGCTTCCGATTCTCATACTGAAAAGTGATTTGCAAAATTTAAATAGGGCAGTTAGAAAATTTTTATGGAAAGGGAAGAAAGCAAGAATTGCTCTAAAAAAGTTATATGCACCATTTCTCAGTGGGGGTCTGGGCCTCCCTGATTTTAGGCTTTATAATTGGTCAGCATTACTACGTATAGTAATGGACTGGCAACTAGACTCACAACATTTCTACGAAGAGGCATTAGAACAGACAGTTTTGGGAGAAGTTGGCTTAGCATACTTACCATATAGCCAGCATAAAGACTTGCCAATAAATATTCAAAATCATCTATTATATAAGGATGCTCTAATAGCTTGGAGACTAGCTCATAAATATTTGGAACGAAAGTTCCCAACCTCTAAATATATCCCTCTAGTAGGGAACATTGAATTTCCCTCTGGGATAGATACAAGTCCATTTCAGCTCTGGAAAAAGAAAGGACTCCAGAAGGTTGGGGATATATTAGATACTTTAAATAAAACAGTTTTATCTTTCCAGGATCTACAAAATAAATATGGTCTGCCGAGGACCCATTATTTGCAAACGCGACATTATATTATGAATCTAATAAAAAGGGATACTGAGTTTTGGGATACACCGCTCTTTATTTCATCTCAAATGGCATATGAAAAAGGGTCTTTCTCATTATCAGGATTCTATGGAAATCTGAATTATAGAAACACTAATGAAGGAATGGAGATATTAGCAGATAAATGGAGTGTAGAGGTTGCGGAGAGCCTGACATCGATACATATAAGCGATAGCTTAAAAACAGTTAAAAAGGCAACCCTTGCAATACCTCTTAGGGAATCACAGTTAAAAATGTTACACCAAGATTATATAACTCCACGCAGAATGATAAAATGGAATCCAGACTATATTAATAAATGCAATAAATGCCAAAAGGTAAATGCAGAATTTATTCACTTTTTCTATAATTGTCCAAAGATTAAATACTTTTGGTGTAGAATACAATACTGGATCAAACAGAAACTAAAAATAGAAATCCACTTGGGAATAGCTCAAATTTGCTTATTCAAATGGGACAAGACCCAGTTTAGAGGACAGAATCTGCTAGTAACTATTATCCTCCTAGCAAGGAAATGCATATTAGAACAATGGATCCATAAAAAAGCCCCAACTATGACACAACTGAGAAACAAAATACAAAGACAGTTGTGGATCGAACAATGGGACACTAAGATGGACTACCCTAATAGATTAAAAGGGTTTTTGAACAAATGGCAGATATATATAAAGGCGTTAGACTCTAATGAACAAAAACAAATTCTAGCACCCTTTATAAATACTGAATGAATAATGGAGGATAGACTTAGAGGGGAGTGGCTCTGCTTGGAAGAGGACATGGGGGAGGCGTGAGGTAGAGAGGGGAGTGTGGGAGGACAGGTGGAGATGAGGGGAGCCTATAAAAAAAACTTTTTTTTTTTTTTTTTTTCCCTCTCTTCGCCCTGCTATCCTCCCTCTCCCCAGCCCATCCATCCCACTGATAAGGCTGGATTTTGACATAGCAAATAAATTGACTCATATACAAGAAACAGCAATAAGAAATATCTGATTGTAAAATTGAAGAACATACTAAAATGAAAAGGTAAAATTATGATTCATGTAAAAATGGAATTGTCAATATGTTGATAACAGACGCTTTCATAACATGCAAAAAATGTGTACTAACGAGAAAATTATTGTAACCTAAACTATGAAATAATAAAAAGAATTTAAAAAGATTAAGACTACAGCAAGAAATATCTGACCAATTAAGGGCCTTTATCGCATTGCAGATGTGTATATTGGAGCTGATATTTTAACATTTGAGCAGTACAATAGTATACCACCTACTCTTCCAAACTCTTGGTACCATTAGTTACAACTCCTGTCAAGAGTTAATGAATTAAAAAAAACTAAAGCACAAACTGAACTTACATATTTTGAAAGATTATGCATCACTCCTAATAGATCGAAAGGGACGATCTCAAATATACACAAGCACCCACCAAGCTTCATTTTATTCAGAAATAGGAAGCTGAGGGACAATTTTCACATGACACAGTGGAATGGGCTGACTTTATTAAGAAGGGTTTTTCCTGCTCTATCAGTGCAAACTTAAAAGAAAACTACCTCAAGGTATTATATAGATGGTACTTGCATCCCAGTAGGCTTAAAAGGGGCAACCCCACATAGCAAATGTGTTATCGTGGCTGTAAAGAAACAGGGCCATATATCCACATGTGGTGTACGTGCCCTGAAGTCAAAAAAATTTGGACACAAACTAATGAGCTTCTTGGGAGGTTTTTGATCAACGCATAGTTTTAAGCATGGAGCAAGCCTTATTTCATTTTCCGATAGACGGTCTCTCCAGGGGCTCAATGAAGTTAGTAGGATTAATCTGCACTGCAGTTAAAACTACAATAGCAAAACACTGGAAAAATTCTGTACCACAATTCGATATAATTGTGAATAAAATTTCATATTATCACCAAATGGAAACTATAGCGTCCACAATATTAGATAAGAGATCTGATTACTTAGATATTTAGGAGGACAGGATAATTTAGGAGGATAAACAAAGGATGCAAAACAGGGGAAGCATTAAATAGGACAAATGTACCAAGTGTTTCTAATGTTTGCGGGGGGCTATGGGTGACCACTCCTCTTCCTCTTTTCTTTTCTCTAACTATTCCACTATCTCTTTCATTTCTTCTTATTCTATTCTTCATGCTAACTCCTATACCTTATCCTTTGGAATCTGTACACCAAAGGAACTCCTATTGGAAAGAAGTTTATTCAACTGGGATGGTTTCCCTGACTCATAACTGTATGTTCATTTTTAAAAAATGTAGATGACGGGACAGCATTGCAGTTTCTTTTACTGTTACAACAAACTTATTCACATTCTCATTATGTATTGTGTTTACCTTCAAATTGTTTGTAATAATATAATCTTGAAAAACTTCAATAAAAATATTTCAACAAAAAAAACAACTATTGTTGTTTCTTCAAAGACATGATTGGAGGATCAATTTACTAAAGCGTTCCTTGATTCCACAAAGGTTACCCCTTCAGGTTTCCAGATCAAGTCAGTGTCCATGGGGCATATTTATCAAGCTCCATCTAAAGACCACTGCTCCATAACCTGTCCGCCTGCTCTGAGGCGATGGACAGACATTGCCGGAAATCAACCCGATCCAATACGTTCAGGTTGATTGACACCCCCTGCTAGCGGCCACTTATCTGCAGGTGGCGGCATTGCACTCAGGACTCAGGCAAGCATACCGGTGTGCACGCTGTCAGGGTTAACACCAGGACACCTCAAAACAGGTAGCAAAAAGCAAAAATGCAACAGCACCACCCATTCTTTTTATAAGGTTTATTGGACCAAAGCCATAAAAACACACCGTTTCTGACCCAAAAAAAAAAAAATTATGTCTTTGGTCCAATAAACCTTATAAGAAGAAATGGTGGTGCTGCTGCATTTTTGCTTTTTGCTATCTGTAAGCAATGTTAGTTACTCAGGTGAACTATGATGAAACTTGTGTTGAGTTTTTTAAGATGCTTAAGGTGAAAAAAGAGAAAGGAGAATAAGTTTTATGTTAGAATAAAGATTTTTACCTTTTTCTGTGACAATTCAGCTGTGCAGAGATGAAAAGGCAGATGCAGGTCAGGTTTCCAGGGAATCAGTCAGGATTAGACCTTTGATTTTGTGCTACAATCCTTGTTTAAAATAAAGTCCAATAACAGGTCCAAAATCAAGCCTTGCTGAGGAAATCGGTTTAAACAAGTCACTAGGAATAACACAAAAATAATTGCACAATTATAGGGAATGCAGCTTTTTGAAGGGTGCTAATTAGTAAAGATCTCCAGTTGGAAAATCAGGTGAGCAATTAGGAGCCAAATTATTACAGTGCACATATTTACTTAGAAACTATTTTTCTACTTCAATTTCCACTGCAGTTTGAGGGGAAATACTTAGCGATAGTATTGATTTCTATTGTCTCAACTATTTTAACATTCAAAAGACCTTGTCGTCAATAATTTTGAGGTGTCCTGAATTTCTGTTTGAGGTGTCCTGAATTTGGGTTTTGGAAATCTTGTCATCTTAGTTTAACCCCTTGCCAGGGTTTAAACACATAACTGAGTGCAAGCAATAGTGCAGTAATAATATAATGCTCTAATCCATTTGATCATGTTTTGTTTGTGTTTTTATTTCCCTTTAAGTGTAAATGATTACCTCATGGTGCAAGCGTAATAACAAACCTTCTCTAAGTGCTTGATCTTCCTATTCCAGTTTCTTTATATGTGTGATTTGTATAACTTGTACAATAGTAATGAAAGTCTTTGGAAACATTGGTAATGTACATACTTGCTTCTCGCAATACCACTGGGCAAACAGCCTATGCCAAAAGCCAGTGACTTAAATCTAGCCCTGGCTCTGGGATATGCTTTGATGCATGAAAGTGAACAGTGAATCACAATAATAAAAAGCCAATTTACAAGCTAAAATGTAGGTTGCTTAAATGGACAAGAGAGACACATAACAAGAAAAGATGACCCATTTGTTTATATAGAATATTCAGGGCCAAATTACTAGTGGTGCAATATTTAGTGCTTTCTCTTGATTGTAAACTCTAGTAGTAAGCTTCACGCTCTAACCCAACAGAAGAGTTATTCATATTTTACATTCCAATGTTCTTCACATACAGAATGATATAATTTTTATTGTAAGTACATTTATATATATCTATATAAACCTATATCTGTATATCTATTCCTATGGACATATAGGTATAGATTTCTATATTACATTAACAATAACAGATACAGTATTGTACAAAAGTCTTAGGCCGCCATTAGATTTGTTGTTTTAGCAATTGTATAATGACCATATATAATTATTTTTCAGTCACTTTATAAAATTACAACCAGAAAATTTACGGCTAGATTACAAGTTGTGCGTTAAGGTAAAAAAGCAGTGTTAACAGGTCCTAACGCTGCTTTTTTACGCCCGCTGCTATTACAAGTCTTGCAGGTTTAGGGGCACCGCACACTTCTTTGGCCTTACCGCAAAACCACTTACGTAAACTTCGTAAAGTCTTTTTTCTATGAGACTTTCATACCGCTGGTATTACGAGTCTGTCCTGGGAGGCCAAAAAGTAAGCGGTACTCCCTACCCTGTCAAGAGTCCTAACGCATTTAAAAGTCAGTAGTTAAGAGTTTTATGGTACAACGCTGTAGCATAAAACTCATAACTAAAGTGCTAAAAAGTACACTAACACCCATAAACTACCTATTAACCCCTAAACCGAGGCCCTCCCGCATCGCAAACAGTAAAATAAAATTTTTAACCCCTAATCTGCCGCTCCGGACACCACAGCCACCTACATTATATTTATGAACCCCTAATCTGCTGCCCCCAACATCGCCGCCACCTACATTATATTTATTAACCCCTAATCTGTGGCCCCCAATGTTGCCGCAACCTACCTACACTTATTAACCTTTAATCTGCCGCCCCCAACGTCGCCGACACTATAATAAACATATTAACCCCTAAACCACCGCACTCCCGCCTCGCAAACAGTTAAATATTATTAACCCCTAATCTGCCATCCCTAACATCGCTGCCACCTACCTAGATTTATTAACCCCTAATCTGCCGACCCCAATGTCGCCGCAACCTACCTACACTTATTAACCCCTAATCTGCCGCCCCCAACGTCGCCAACACTATAATAAACATATTAGCCCCTAAACCACCGCACTCACGCCTCGCAAACATTAGTTAAATATTATTAACCCCTAATCTGCCATCCCTAACATCGCTGCCACCTACCTAGATTTATTAACCCCTAATCTGCCACCCCAACGTCGCCGCCACTATACTAAATGTATTAACCCCTAAACCTAAGTCTAACCCGAACACCCCCTAACTTAAATATAATTTAAATAAATCTAAATAAAATTACTATAATTACCTAAATTATTCCTATTTAAAACTAAATACTTACCTATAAAATAAACCCTAAGCTAGCTACAATATTGTAGCTAGTTTAGGGTTTATTTTTATTTTACAGGCAAGTTTGTTTTTATTTTAACTAAGTAGAATAGTTATTAAATAGTTATTAATTATTTAATAACTACCTAGCTAAAATAAATACAAAAGCACCTGTAAAATAAAACCTAACCTAAGTTACACTAACACCTAACACTACACTATAATTAAATACATTTACTAAATTAAATACAATTAAATAAATTAAATTAGCTAAAGTACAAAAGACACTAAATTACAGAAAATAATAAACAAATTACAGATATTTAAACTAATTACATCTAATCTAATAGCCCTATCAAAATAAACCCCCCCAAAATAAAAAAAACCCTAGCCTAAACTAAACTAAACTAAACTACCAATAGCCCTTAAAAGGGCCTTTTGCGGGGCATTGCCCCAAAGTAATCAGCTCTTGTACCTGTAAAAAAACAAACAAACAACCCCCCCAACAGTAAAACCCACCACCCACACAAACAACCCCCCAAATAAAATACTATCTAAAAAAACCTAAGCTCCCCATTGCCCTGAAAAGGGCATTTGGATGGGCATTGCCCTTAAAAGGGCAGTTAGCTCTTTTGCAGGCCCAAAGTCCCTAACCTAAAAATAAAACCAGCCCAATACACCCTTAAAAAAACCTAACACTAACCCCCTGAAGATCGACTTACAGTTCTGAAGATCCAACATCCATCCTCAAGGAAGCGGCAGAAGTCTTCATCCAACCGGGCCAAAGTCCTCAACGAAGCTGGGAGAAGTCTTCGTCCAAGCCGTGCGAAGTGGTCCTCCAGAAGGGCAGAAGTCTTTATCCAGACGGCATCTTTTATCTTCATCCATCCGACGTGGAGAGGGTCCATCTTCAAGTCATCCGACACAGAGCATCCTCGTCATTAGATGGACTAACGACGAATGAAGGTACCTTTAAGTGACGTCATCCAAGATGGCGTCCCTTAGATTCCGATTGGCTGATAAAATTCTATCAGCCAATCGGAATTAAGGTAGAAAAAATCCTATTGGCTGATGCAATCAGCCAATAGGATTGAAGTTCAATCCTAAAATAGGATTGAGCTTGCATTCTATTGGCTGATTGGATCAGCCAATAGGATTTTTCTACGCTAATTCCGATTGGCTGATAGAATTCTATCAGCCAATCGGAATCTAAGGGATGCCATCTTGGATGACGTCACTTAAAGGTACCTTCATTCGTCGTTAGTCCGTCAGATGAAGAGGATGCTCCACGTCGGATGACTTGAAGATGGACCCGCTCCACGTCGGATGGATGAAGATAGAAGATGCCGTCTGGATGAAGATTTCTGCCCATCTGGAGGACCACTTCGCCCGGCTTTGATGAAGACACCTCCTGGCTTCGTTGAGGACTTCGGCCCGGTTGGATGATGACTTCTGCCGCTTCCTTGACGATGGATGTCGGATCTTCAGAACTGTAAGTCGATCTTCAGGGGGTAGTGCTAGGTTTTTTTAAGGGTGTATTGGGTGGGTTTTATTTTTAGGTTAGGGACTTTGGGCCTGCAAAAGAGCTAACTGCCCTTTTAAGGGCAATACCCATCCAAATGCACTTTTCAGGGCAATGGGGAGCTTAGGGTTTTTTTTTATAGTATTTTATTTGGGGGGTTGTTTGTGTGGGGGTGGTGGGTTTTACTGTTGGGGGGGTTGTTTGTATTTTTTTTTTACAGGTAAAAGAGCTGATTACTTTGGGGCAATGCCCTGCAAAAGGCCCTTTTAAGGGCTATTGGTAGTTTAGTTTAGGCTAGGGTTTATTTTTTTATTTTGGGGGGGGCTTTTTTTATTTTGATAGGGCTATTAGATTAGGTGTAATTAGTTTAAATATCTGTAATTTGTTTATTATTTTCTGTAATTTAGTGGGGGTTTTTGTACTTTAGCTAATTTAATGTATTTAATTGTATTTAATTTAGTAAATTTATTTAATTATAGTGTAGTGTTAGGTGTTTTTTTTTTTTATTTTGAAAAAAGTTTATTGAAAAAAAAAAGCTTTTTTAACAAACACAACTAATTCACAAGTGGTCCTTAGTACATCAGATCTTGTTACATTTTTCACCTGAACAACAGAGCGCAACAATATGTCACACTAAATCTCAAAAAACTATTACATTCTGTATTATAGTGTGGCATCTTCCTATGCCCACCAAGCCCCTAGTATTACACATAATACATAATCCAACATTATCCTAAATATATAAAAAATGAGAAGAAAAAGAAAAAAAAAAAAAAGAGGGGCACTATTGCCAAGCTTCCGTTATCCTTCTATATATCCGGATACAAAACTAAACGTTTTTTAATTACCACACAAGTCTACGCGTTGCCCAGAAATCTTTATAACCAGAGGGTATTCCCTGACACCCCCAGACCACCTTTATGTTGTGCCTTTCGACACAAACTCTCTTCTATAATCAATCTTACTCTGCGTCTATTAACTGGATATATTTTAAAACAGCTTACACTAACCTTATCTACATCAACCCGCCTTCTGTAGATGAGCATGGGGAAGGGGAAGGGGGTGGGGGAAGGAGGAGAGGGAAGGAGAGAAAAAGGAAAAAATTGTTTTTTATTTTCTTGCCCCTTCTCCCCCTCCTTTCTGGTTTATTTACTAAAGTATCATTTATCAAACTGCGTGTGTCCCTATGTCTTAATCTATCCAATTCGCCGGCAAGATTTCTGCCACTACTAAATTCAAAAAGGGTACTGAGCCCTGTAAAGGGTCAAGAAACTGGCGTTGTAAAGCTCTGGGCCAGGACTCAATATAATTTTTCCATTTACTAAAATACTTTCTATAATGTTTGTCTGTGTTTTTCAAATCCTGCCTTTCAACTATCATTTGAAATTTTATATTATTAATGAGCTCATTCAAACTTGGAGCCTCTTTTTGTTTCCATTTCTTAAATATGAGACTGCGGGCTGCCAGGATAACCAAATTTGTAAGATTTCTATCTCCTGAGTTCTCAGCCCGTTGAAGAAAAAATATCTGTGTTGCTTCAAGTTTTACTTTAACATTTAAATATTTATTAAGCCAAAACTGAATTCTCAGCCAATATTGATGCACTTTTGGACAGCTCCATAAACAGTGCATCAGATTTGCATTAGCATAATTGCATTTATAACAACTTATTGGAGGGGCTCTAACCCATCCATTAATTCTCTCTGGGGTCAAGTAAAAATTATTAATGAGTTTCGCCTGTGACTCTCGCTTGCTGATTCTCTCGGTGGCTTCTACTACCATTTTAATACTATCCAAAATTTCTTCGCTTTGTATAGAAGGAAAATATTTACGGAATTTTTCGGTGCTCTGATTGGCATGTCTCTGTCCTAACCTCCACATTATGTTCTGATACCATATAGCTATTGAACGGACTCCCGCCCTGTATAATCTTAAACTTGGATCGACAGCTGACTGACTCCAGTCCGAACCATGTTTCGCGATTTGTGCTTCTATATAATGTCTCACTTGTAAATATGTATAAAAGTGTTTGACGGGAAGATTATAATCAACCACCAGACTCTCAAAGGTCCGTATTATTCCCTCCTGCCCTGTTCTTATTTGTGAAAAATATCTCAGACCCTTATCTTGCCATTCTCGGAATACCCTGTTATGTAACCCTGGTGAAAAATCTACGCACCCAACAATCGGAAGCAGCGCCGACACCTGATATTCTTGTCCCATTATATGACAGTACTTTTGCCATGCCCACACAATGCTAGTAAATGTAACTAGATTAGCCACGTTGCTTGGTAAGCGATTGTATGGGCAATGCAGTAATGCCTGCAGGTTAAACGGTTTCACTATTTCAGTTTCCAGCTTATAGTAGGTAACATACTCTGCCTCAGTCAGCCAATCTATTCCGAATTTATTCAGAGTAACATAATTATAATACTTGATATTGGGGAGAGCGAGTCCGCCACATTGTTTTGTATAGCTTAACTTTTCTGTAGATATGCGCGCCTTCCGCTTGCCCCAAATAAAAAGTGAGCAAGCTCTATTGTATCTATCTATGTCTTTCTTTCTGATCACTAAGGGTAGATTTTGAAGCAGAAATAACACTTTGGGGAAAAGGATCGTTTTTATCAATATAATCCGGGTGGATAATGACATATAGTACATGTTCCACCTTCCTATATCCGATTGGATATTATCAAATAAGTCTTTATAGTTCAGCTGGTACCACTCACCCGGATTCCTACCAATTTTAATCCCCAGATACTTAATATATTGAACTTCTTTGAAAATTATATTCTCGCTCGCCTCGGTTTTATTTAACCATAATATCTCAGATTTTGCAGGATTTATTTTATAACCTGAGAATGAGTTAAATTTCTCAAAAGTTGTGGGATGCAGGTAGCCGTGTCATGCAAAAATAGTAAAATGTCATCCGCGTATAGAGAGATCAGCATTTTTTGCGCACCTATCTTTACCAGTGGTAGTTCGTTTCTAATATATATTGCAAGGGGCTCTAACGTGATGTCGAACAACAAAGGGGACAAAGGGCACCCCTGACGTGTACCTCTTTCAAGTACTATCGGCTTAGATAATTTCCCATTTATTAATAATTGTGACTTAGGTTTCTTGTAGATCAGTTCAATCAGGTCAAGCAGGGAGCCGAAGAGCCCAAACTTCTCAAGAGATACAAACAGATGGTCCCACACAATGGAGTCAAACGCCTTTTCGGCGTCTATTGTCACTAATGCAATATCTTGATCTAGCTGACTCTTTCTCTTCACTCCGGCGTCCTGCTTGACCCAAAAGAAATGGTCCACCATTGTTAACACCCTTCTCATATTACGTGCAGAGTTTCTCCCTGGTATAAATCCAACCTGATCTGGGTGGATCAAATCCGGTATTATTTTTTTTAATCTATCAGCTATCAGGGACATTAGTATCTTGTAATCTTGATTTAGTAATGAGATAGGGCGGTATGAAGACAAATTCGAGGCGTCTTTCCCTTTCTTTAAAATTAATGAAATAATTGCATCTGAAAAATACGGGGACTTCATATCTTTTTTAAGGTAATAATCATTGTATAACTTAGTGAGAGTCCCTACTATTATTTCTGAGGTCATTTTATAGAATTCGGCGGTGAGACCGTCTGGTCCTGGGGCTTTTCCTGCTTTAGTTTTTTTAATGGTTCTCAACACCTCCACTTCCGTGATTGGTGCTTTAACCTGCTGTAATGCCTCCGACGAGATTTTAGGAGTTTTTACCTGTTCCCAGAATTGTTCCTTACCTGCCCTATTTATATACTCCTTAGAGTATAATTTTTGATAATACTGGAAAAATACCTCTTTGATTTCTGTTGGATTGGTGTATATTCTCTCGCCTTCTTTAATTACAGAAATTATATTGCGCTTTTTGCGAAACTTTGTTATCTTGGCCAGATGTTTTGCCGATACACCCTGGAGTCCTTGAAATCTTGCCCTGCACTTCGCCTCTTCATTCGCCCATTTTTCTTTCATAAATTGTTCCCTCTCTGCTTTTGATCGGGAATATTTTTCCCACCAACCGGTATTAGGATTATTCAAGTACTTCTCGTATGCGTTTCTTACCTGGTTAGCTAGCTGAATCTCTCTGGCCTTATTTTTCCGATTTAGGTTAACCATATATGCCTTTATCTCGCCGCGGATGATCGCTTTCCCTGCTTCCCACAAGATTTCCGATTTGTCTATATAGTCCCTGTTAAGTGAAATATATTCTTTCCATTTATTCGAAACCCAGTTGATAAACTTTGGATTATTGGACATGAAGCTGGGGAATCTAAATGTATTCAGATTAGGGTACAACCTACCTGCTGGTAAAATCTTAAAACTGATTATTGCGTGGTCCGATAAAAGTATCTCTTCTATATGTGTCTCAATCTCGTATTTTAACAGCTGCTCATCTATTAGAAACATATCGATTCTCGAAAAGCTTCTATGTGCCTTAGATTCGCACGTATAAGACTGCTCATCTGGATGCTGTAGGCGCCAAATGTCATTAACTTTAATCGTTTTTGCAAAATTTCGAAATAATTTTGCTTCCCTATGATATGCCTGCCTACGTCCTACCTTGAGTCTATCACTATCTGGGTATAATATTGTGTTCATGTCCCCCGCTACAATCAAGTTCTGACCTAGATACGGTGTCAGCTCCTTTTTGATCAGGTGCCAGAACTTTGCTTCGATTGTGTTGGGTGCATATACAGTGGGGAAAAAAAGTATTTAGTCAGCCATCAATTGTGCAAGTTCTCCCACTTAAGAAGATGAGAGAGGCCTGTAATTTTCATCATAGGTATACCTCAACTTTGAGAGACAAAATGTGGAAACAAATCCAGACAATCACATTGTCTGATTTGGAAAGAATTTATTTGCAAATTATGGTGGAAAATAAGTATTTGGTCAATATCAAAAGTTCATCTCAATACTTTGTTATATATACTTTGTTGGCAATGACAGAGGTCAAACGTTTTCTGTAAGTCTTCACAAGGTTGTCACACACTGTTGCTGGTATGTTGGCCCATTCCTGCATGTCGATCTCCTCTAGAGCAGTGATGTTTTGGGGCTGTCACTGGGCAACTCCCTCCAAAGGTTTTCTATGGGGTTGAGATCTGGAGACTGGCTAGGCCACTCCAGGACCTTGAAATGCTTCTTATGAAGCCACTCCTTCATTGCCCAGGCGGTGTGTTTGGGATCATTGTCATGCTGAAAGACCAGCCACATTTCATCTTCAATGCCCTTGCTGATGGAAGGAGGTTTGTACTCAAAATCTCACGATACATGGCCCCATTTATTCTTTCATGTACACGGATCAGTCGTCCTGTTCCCTTTGCAGAGAAACAGCCCCAAAGCATGATGTTGCCACCCCCATGCTTCACAGTAGGTATCGTGTTCTCTCTCCTCCAAACACGACAAGTTGTGTTTCTACCAAACAGTTCTACTTTGGTTTCATCTGACCATATGATATTCTCCCAATCCACTTCTGGATAATCTAAATGCTCTCTAGCATACTTCAGAGGGGCCCTGACATGTACTGGCTTAAGCAGGGGGACACGTCTGGCACTGCAGGATCTGAGTCCCTGGCAGCGTAGTGTGTTACTGATGGTAGCCTTTGTTACGTTGCTCCAGCTCTCTGAAGGTCATTCACTAGGTCCCCCCATGTGGTTCTGGGATGTTTTCTCACTGTTCTTGTGATCATTTTTTACCTCACGGGGTGAGATCTTGCGTGGAGCCCCAGATCGAGGGAGATTATCAGTGGTCTTGTATGCCTTCCATTTTCTAATTATTGCTCCCACAGTTGATTTCTTCACACCAAGCTGCTTGCCTATTGCAGATTCAGTCTTCCCAGCCTGGTGCAGGTCTACAATTTTGTTTCTGGTGTCCTTCGACAGCTCTTTGGTCTTCACCATAGTGGAGTTTGGAGTGTGACTGTTTGAGGTTGGGACAGGTGTCTTTTATACTGATAACAAATTCAAACAGGTGCCATTAATACAGGTAATGAGTGGAGGACAGAGGAGCCTCTCAAAGAAGAAGATACAGGTCTGTGAGAGCCAGAAATATTGCTTGGTTGAAGGTGACCAAATACTTATTTTCCACCATAATTTGCAAATAAATTATTTCCAAATCAGACAATGTGATTGTCCAGATTTGTTTCCACATTTTGTCTCTCATAGTTGAGGTATACCTATGATGAAAATTACAGGCCTCTCTCATCTTCTTAAGTGGGAGAACTTGCACAATTGGTGGCTGACTAAATACTTTTTTTCCCCACTGTATGTTACACAGAGTCCAGATTTTGTCATCTATTTTTGCTTGCATAATAATAAATCTCCCCTGATGGTCAAGTTTTAATTTTAATATCTCATAATCTAAACTCCTATTAAAAAGTATGGCTACCCCACATTTACGTGACTCACATGGAGTTGCAATAACTTCTGCAAGCCAATTAGTTTTTAACTTCTCTATTTCAGAAGCTTTCAAATGTAGTTCTTGCAGAAATATGATGTCTGGCTTCTGTTTTTTCAATAATTTTAAAATATTTTTTCGCTTAATGGGGGAGGTTATCCCTCCCACATTCCATGACACAAAATTAAGTGACACACTCATCTTTTATTAATTATAGCCCACTTTTGTGACGAGAGATGCCCTACGCGCAAGAAGAAGAAGAAAAAAATAAAAATAAAAAAAATAAAAAAGACCCTCCTTCCCCTCTCCCACCCCCAATCCCACATTTATATCCATTTCTCTGCACCATCCCATACTATCTTAAGATCTTGACTGCCATCCGTAACCTCTCCAAGGGCCTCATAGTTCTATGTTATTCTCGGTACAGAAAGCTTTTGCTTCCTCCACCGAGTTGAGCGCTATGACACCGTCCATACCCAGGACCGTTATTTTTGCTGGGTATCTCATCGTGGCTTTTAACCCCGCTTTAATCAGCCCTGTGCAGAACGGTGCCATAGCGCGTCTTTTAACCGATGTCTCCATGGAGAAATCTTGGAATATCAGGATTTGTTTGTCGCCTATTGAGAGGGCTTTTACTTTTCTATAATGATACATTATGTTCACCTTGTCCTGAAAATTCAGATATTTTATCAGGAGCACTCTTGGTCTCGTATTACTCTCTCTGGGTTGCCTTAAAGGGCCAATCCTGTGTGCTCTTTCCACCTGCAGTGCCCCATTTGTGGTTTGCATCCCTAGTAGGTTAGGCAGTGTAACAGAACCAAAGGTCAATAAATCTTCATACCCTTTTGTTTCAGGCAGTCCTACTATACGTATGTTACTCCGTCGTGACCTGTCTTCCAGGTCTTCTATCTTTAACTGTAATGCGTTAATTTTATCTGTGTGCCTAGCCACTGTTAGGTCCTGTACATTTGCTTTATCCTCCAAATCTGACACCCTATTTTCTACCTCCGTTAACCTGATCGAAAGTTGCCTGATTTCATTAGATAAATCCGAGATCTCCTTTTTAACAATCTCGAATTGCGGTAAAATGAGATCAGCCAATTGGTTTGTTGTAAGCTGTGTATCTAAATTTCTATCTGGGCTTTGTATATTAGATTCTGTGCTGGTTTCATATTGTGCTTTCTGTCTTTTGTCTCTTTTTAATGGCATTGCTGGTGACTTATTTTCCATATTTGTAACGTATTTTTCCATTTATACGTATCCGTTACCCTCTACGGGCCCTTCACCTACCTATTGTCGCCCTGACCTTTCTCCTTCTCCTTTTTCCTTTCTTTCCTTAAGGGTGCCAGGAACTTAGTACCTAGCTGATAATACACTTTCCCACTACAGGTTTATTACTTGGTGAGCTTATTCCAGAAACCACGTTTCCCTTAGCCTAGCCTGGTGGCCTTTTTCTAATCTGATTTAGGTACTCTAAGAGATATCTACTAGAATTTGTGCCTCTATCACTTGTTTTTGCTTAACAATACTAAAACAGTGTTTACTCCCAATTTAACTTCGCTTCTGTAATCTGAGAGAGTGTATAGGAAAAATGCTTCTCTGTATCAACCCCACTATATTTTCCGTCCTATAGCGTTGTGCAAGATGTCAGCTAATTTACATTTATAAACTGAGTCTAGAAGGATACTTGCGCTACAATTGCATATATAACTAATGCAATTTCTGCTTGCCTGCTGCCTATGCAATATTAATACACAGTTACCCCTAAACAATTGCCTATATACTATTAGCTCTTAAATTTTTAGGGATTTTTCTACCTGATAACCTCATTGCATATACTGATTAACAGAAAGAAGAAAAAAAAAGAAAACAAGAAAAAAGAAAAAAAAAGAAAAATCACTGCTTCAGCTAAAATCATAGACAAAGATGGCAATAATACAAAAAGTCTCGCCACATTTAGCATAGGTTAAACATGCCTATCCTTCTGACATGCATAAGGTGATACAAAGACTGTCTACTAACGACTTGAACCACAGAGAAAGAACAGTGTTCTTCTAATCACATATCTTTACTGATCAAAGGGAGATTTTTCAGCTCTGCCCTGGATATGAAAAGTGTTTCAGCAGTCACTAACTGTATCTAAATGCAGCTCACAATGTTTGGCAATGACAAATTGTAATCCTACTTTAGTTGCACTTCTGCGATACCGCAACAAACAAATACTGTCTCTGGGCCTGGTAAGTCCGGAGTATTTTTCACTTTCAGCAACTCTAAGAAAAATTTAAATTCTACTAAAAGCGGCTTTTGTTATGCAATGATTTCTTTATGCCACTGGTCTAGACTGTTTCAAAAACACCAACCAGTCTACATCTTGTTACCTTATTGCTCCTGGCTAGTGCACAGCATCTAACGAAAACAGTCCAGAGTAAGTCCCTTAAATCAGGTACATAGATACTGTGTCCTCCTTCTATACTAGTCCTGCTCCAGTGAGCTGAAGACAAATATCTTTGATACTCTGGCCGCTATGCTCAGATAATGAAGTTTATGTATCTGATACACTTTCCGTTTCCCTGAAGTTGCCTCTATATATTTATACACAGCAGAGTCAGTTTAACCCTCTCTTACCCTGTTTATTTTGACAAGAAGAGCCTTGTTACTATTCAGTTTTTCCCCACTTCAGCCATAAGCCTCTTGGGCTAGAGAGAGAGGAGCCCTACCGTTACAGCTTAAGCATCATGATATCGGGTACATTTACTTACCCCCCCCCACTTCTTCACGGCCGTTCTCTTGCGTCCTTTGTCCGGTGCCTGCCCCTACCAGGGGGGCCTCCGCCTTTTACTCGCTGGTCTGTCTGTTTTCGTCTAAGCGGTTCGTTTGTCTCCTCTGCCCTCATGCAACAGCTCCTTGCGTTGTGGCGGACTCACCGATATGACGTCATCTCTCCAGGCCACCTTTCAGGTGGGGGGGGGGGGTAGCGACACCGCTGTTCACTGCTGTTCACTGCTATTTACCCTGCAGCAACGGAGCCGTCCTGCTCGGTAAGTGTTCTTTATCGTCCACTAGCCTCTGCATACGGTAGGGCGCCAGCCCAAGCACTCTCCTGGACAGGTCTTTCGTCCACAGCTCCAATGCCAGATTCTCTGCCTAGGGTACGACCAAGCTGTCCCTGCTGGCTGCTATAAGTCAGGCTTGTCTCCTTGCAACACGTAGGGTCTGCCTTCTTTTACCTACGGCGACAGGCAACCTTCCTTGCGGCTGTATTCAATCAGCCATTTCGGGGATATACAGACTTCCTTATGCCACCCTTCTCCCCCCCCAGGCTGGGTATAACACTTTCCCCAGCAATAGGGCTCCGTGGCGGGGTGTTTGCTGTTAGTTCGCTCCACATGCAGAAGAGCTCAGCGCGAGTTCACCTTCCTCAGCGCTCCTCCCACAGGAAGTCGATATCCTGTTGTAGTGTTAGGTGTTAGTGTAACTTAGGTTAGGTTTTATTTTACAGGTACTTTTGTATTTATTTTAGCTAAGTAGTTATTAAATAATTAATAACTATTTAATAACTAATCTACCTAGTTAAAATAAATACAAACTTGCCTGTAAAATAAAAATAAACGCTAAGATAGCTACAATGTAACTATTAGTTATATTGTAGCTAGCTTAGGGTTTATTTTATAGGTAAGTATTTAGTTTTAAATAGGAATAATGTAGTTAATGATAGGAATTTTATTTAGACTTATTTAAATTATATTTAAGTTAGGGGGTGTTAGGGTTAGACTTACTTAGGTTTAGGGGTTAATACATTTAGTATAGTGGCGGCGACGTTGGGGACGGCAGATTAGGGGTTAATAAGTGTAGGTAGATTGCGGCGACATTGGGGGTGGCAGATTAGGGGTTAATAAATATAATGTAGGTGGCGGCGATGTTGGGGCAGCAAATTAGGGGTTTATAAGTATAATGTAGGTGGAGGCGGTGTTCGGAGCGGCAGATTAGGGGTTAATAAATATAATGCAGGTGTCGGCGATGTCGGGGGCAGCAGATTAGGGGTTAATAAGTGTAAGATTAGGGGTGTTTAGACATGGGGTTCATGTTAGGGTGTTAAGGGTCGACATAAATTTTATTTCCCCATAGGAATCAATGGGGCTGGGTTAGTGAGTTTTATGCTGCTTTTTTGCAGGTGTTAGACTTTTTCTCAGCCGGCTCTCCCCGTTGATTCCTATGGGGAAATCGTGCACGAGCACGTACTACCAGCTCACCGCGGACTTAAGCAGCGCTGGTATTGGAGTGCGGTAATGAGCAAAATTTTGCTCAACGCTCACTTCTTGTCTTTTAACAACGGGTTTGTAAAAACCTGTAATACCAGCGCTGTAGGAAAGTGAGTGGTGAGACAAAACTGCTCATTAGCACCGCATAGCCTCTAACGCAAAACTCGTAATCTAACTGATAGCTTCTATAGGCTAAAGTGGCAAATATTTAGTGTGACCTCCCTTTACACTTGAGCATCAGCTGGAACCTGGCTCTCGTAAACCTAAATAGAAAGGAACCCTAATTAATGTCATTGCTAACACCTGTATTTGTCCATTAAACCAGGTTTGTGTAAGACAAGCATGAGCATTACATACACGTGTGAATTGGAAGCTTGCTAATAAGACCAACTTTCAATCATCATTCCATTCAAAATGCCAAAGATTACAAGGCCACTCTCAAAGGGAAATCGGCAAACAAACTGGATACTCAAGATGTTGTATTCAAGCTGTTAGAAAGAAATTTAAAGAATTAGGAGAGGTCAAGGACAAAAAAAGGACATGAAGTCCAAGAAAACTTTAAAAATCTGATGAGAATTTTCTCATAGTTTCTTCTTTGAGAGACCGAAAAAGTCCAGCAAGGACCTGGCTCAGCATCTGGCAGCTTCATTGGGATTATACAGAAAAGTATGTGCACTTGCGGGATTGAAATACAATTTAATATTCTACCTATAATGTTCTTCCCTTCAGTTATCTTATTTTAGTATCAAACCTGATAGTGATGATCCATCATTGGGGAATAGTGTCACATATTCTCAAAAATAGCTTCTACATACAACTGACTCTAAAGGAGAGGCAGCTAAACTAAGAATATTTGGACCATACATAAATCAATTCCACCAATATATAAGCCTATAATGAGGGCTGAAAAGGTAAAACATAACTTATATTATAAAATTTATTTAGAAACATACGTTAAAACATAATTAAGAAAATCTACACCCTAAGGGTGAACATCGGATGTGAATCCAGGGTTATACAGCAATATTCACCTATTCAAACAAGTATATATATGCATATGAACTGATAAAGGTTATTTTGCCTTGCTAATTATCCCACCTGGGGAGCAGATCCCTATAAAGTTACTGCTATGCTATAGCGTGAAACACAAAATGGGGGGAAAATGGCTTTAACACTAGGGATAGAAGCAGGGCAAAAAAGGGAAGACACAGTCCAATAGTAACAAATATATAGATACTAATCAATCCAATGCTTATCCTATAATGGTAAAGCTGAAACCCAGGATTAGATCTCATGCCTGATGCGTGTTTCGCCATATGCAGCGTTGTCAAAGGCGATATAAAGCTCTATCCTCTAGGCTTTTAAATACTATCTATTTACCAATCAAATTTCTCCAAAAAATGCCACACCTTCATATGCACCAATGATAAGCCAGTTATCCTAAAACAGATTGGTATATAGATAGTATTTAAAAGCCTAGAGGATAGAGCTTTATATCGCCTTTAACAAAGCTACATACGGCATAACACGTGTCAGGTATGAGATCTAATCCTGGGTTTCAGCTTTACCATTATGGGAAAAGCATTGGATTGATAAGTATCTATATATTTGTTACTATTGGACTGCGTCTTCCCTTTTTGCCCTGCTTCTATCCCTAGTGTTAAAGCCATTTGTTTCCCCAATTTTGGGTTTCATGCTATAGCAATAAGTTGATAGGGATCTGCTCCCCAGGTGTGATAATTTGCAAGGCAAAATAACCTTTATCAGTTCATATGCATATATATATACTAGTTTGAATAGGTGAATATTGCTGTATAACCCTGATTCACATCCGATGTTCACCCTTAGGGGCATATTTATCAAAGCATCAATCTCAGTGCATTCGCCGGCATCAATACCCTCGTCAGACATCGCTGACGTACATACGATCCCCTTATTTATGAAAAAAAAAACATCAAAAATACGTGCGTCAAGTACGGCGCAATGAGCATTGGACTGTTGTTAACTAACATGATGGTAGGAGGGAGCGCCAAAACGGCTAAAGTATCTACATATGCTAAAAATATCAAGGTTAGACATATATATATAGTGAAAAAGCATTTATTACAAAAATTGCATGCAATAGGGTACCCTGTACACAAATAAAACCATATACACAAATAAAAACAATGGTTAGGAGTAAGTAATTCCTCAAGAAAAGTGTCCTCAATTGGTGAGGAAATGTTATAACCAGTGGTAACTGTGGCTATAAATAAGTGTCCAAAAAATAATGTGTCCAAAAGATAATGTTTAATGGATGTGAGTGTTCTCTGTGAGTATCCTCAGAATATGACCAATGTGTCTGAAATGAAGATTCCTAATGTGGTGAATCCTTATTAAGTGATATTCAGTGATCCTAGAAAAAAATAAAAAAAAATAAAATATATATATATATATATATATATAAAAATAATAAAAAAATAAAAAGGGGGGGGAGTGGCCAGGCAGCGGCCATGAAAAGTCGCAATATTTGGAGCTCCTAAAGTGATGTGCATATTCCGCCGATTTATGCAAGAACTCTGCTATATTCATTGATAACCCTCCTATCTTTAATTGGATAGGGAACAGCAGCATTGATTTTTACTAAACTCGCTGAGCGTATGACCTTTGGGATCCAGATCTGGCCCGTCGAGCTCTTAGGCGGCGGCCTTTCCACAAGACTCTGACACCCCCCCCCCCCGTATCTCGGGGTATAACAGTCTTCAATAGACTGCTTGCTATTTCAGAGTTGGGAATCATCCTAGAGGACACTTCAATTGCATGTAAGCGTGTATGAGGAGACGCTATCGCCCCTATAATGGAGGCCCTAGACGCGTGGGAAAACAAGATGGTGCAACTTATTGAGGACCATTACCGGAACCTTGAAGCAGAGCTTTCTAGACTTTTCCTAGTGCCGGTAATCACAGTGGCCCCACCGGCTGCAAATAATTGTGAAACTGCAACTTGCTTGTCGGCCTGGGCCGGCGTGAGGACTCCGGACTCTTCTGGACAGGTGGATGAGGTATGCCCTGTGAACTCTGAGGAATCAGATCGACAGTTAGAGCCGCCTAAGGCTAATAAGGGCCATGTCGATATGGCAGCTTGGTCTCCCGGTGTGCAGTCATTGACTCTAGAGCTGCTGCTTGAAGCTGAGTATGGGAGATGGGGAGAGGTCGGTGCCTTAAAAGCGGTGGCTATTTTTTCACAGTACTCCCAAGCCGCAGATGTAGATGACACTGAGCAGCAGAAATGGTCTTGTAATGGATCACTCTATCCCGGGGCCCCCTTCTGGCTCCCTCTGATTTGCCCTTCCTTGATTGTGACCGGAGCCATGAGAAAAATAAGCAGAGAGCCTCTAACGGATCCGGGACGCCGGGAACAATCACAAGCTCTTAAATGGCGGACTGAACGCTCCAGTTATTTGGGGCCTCACACACGAGTGATTACTTTTCCAGCAGATCGGCATGGAGTGGGCTGAGTGCAAGCCATGGCCCTAAGCATGGGTCCCGGGACCGGGATTGGTGAATGCTAAGGGGACTTACTAGTTCTATTATGGGACTCCATTGATTAAACAGGCCTGAGGACATAACATGGAGATATTAGCATAAGTTGCTTATTAGTTTCAGGAGCAGAGGACTTTTGTATGCTGTTTATAATGTTTTACTTATTTTTCTTATTTGAGTACACTGTCTACTGACTTTTGTGTGTTTGAGTTTCTCATGTTACCCAGTGGTTTTCATTTTGATTAACTTCAAGCTGGTTACTTAATATGCCCTTGTTACCCCCTATCTATGTTAACTCAACTAAGCCCACTCTATATTATGGTTGCAAATCATTGCTGTGCCCCTGCAATAGAGGTCCACCCATGATGTAATTACCCTTTTGAGTTACATTGAAAGTGATTGGAATTAACTAAGCATATTAACATATGCACATACAGCTTTAGCTGGGTATTCCTATATCGGGCTGTAATGAGTCTCACACCTATTACATGTACAATAGCATTTAGTATATATCTGTAAGGTTTTACACAACTGTTTATCTCTGTTTAGCTAACACAGCTTGCCCTGTAAAAAAACTCTGTATTACTTTAGTAGCTGGAAACCCATCATTCTCAGTTATATATATTAACAGTGCCCAGTAGCTCCCAGATACTTGTACTATTTCATACCTAATCTCAATTATTTGAGGGTCTGAGAGGATGCGTAGCAGCCCAAGCATAACTCTTGAACAAGCATATATAGAATCTAACACTGTAATCCATTTTAGACTTTAGATTCTTAAGCATTGTGAACAGGAATCCTAATGGGGCTGGTTTCATTTATATTAACTCATTGGTGTGCTGTCTGCGGCCGAGGCAGTTCACCAAACTATATTTCCTATAGCTACTGAGGCCCATAAGTGATGTGATTAATATGCATTCAAGTATATATCCTTATCCATTTCATACTCTCATTCTCTCTGTTTATAAGTTGTTATTCTTAGCCACTTATTCTAATGTATTTATATGGTCTGGGACCTATCAGTTATCTTTAGAGGACCACAATTAAGTGTATCTACATATTATACCTTCTCACCCCTAAGTTCCCTGCAATGCAGTTTTACTATAAATATCCCCCCAATTGCTTACTCTGAAAATCTAATAAGGATGATTCTCCTATCATTTTATCTCTGCAGTATCTAGACCTTAAAATATCAGAAAAAAGAGATTCATTGATGGGGACCCAAGAGTGGTTTCCATATTTTCAGTAGTTGCCTTCCTTAGTTTCATTTACTTGATCATCAGGGGTCCAAGAGTGGCCCTTAAGGTTATTTTGAAGGCACAGAGCTATGCTGGCTTTAATTTGGTTACTTAATTTGTTTATATAATGTCATGTAATAACATTCAGTTCTAGTAAATGCATGTTAGATGGTTGACTATGTGAAAATAATCTCTCTGTAAAGCTTTTATTAACATATGAGCTTTGTATGCCTTTAAATGAATCTCAATAAAAAAAAAAAAAAAAAAAAAACATAATAAAAAAATAATAATAAAAAGGCCCATGGTGGGGCCGAAACACGTCCATATAGACAGTCACTGCTCGAGTCTATAAATAGGGTAAGCCTATTCCTATTAGTTTCTATCGGCTAGATTACGAGTCTTGCGTTATGAGTAAAAAAGCAGCGTTAAGCCTAATAACGCTGCTTTTTTACTACCGCTGGTATTACGAGTCTTACAGATTTAGGGGCACCGCACACTTTTTTGGCCTTACCGCAAATCAACTTACGCAAATTGCGTATAGCCTTTTTTCTATGGGACTTCCATAGCACCGGTATTACGAGCTTGTCCTGGGAGGCCAAAAAGTGAGCGGTACACCCTATCCCGTCAAGATTCGTACCGCATTCTAAAGTCAGTAGTTATGAGTTTTACACTACAATGCTATAACATAAAACTCATAACTAAAGTGCTAAAAAGTACACTAACACCCATAAACTACCCATTAACCCCTAAACCGAGGCCCTCCCGCATCACAAACACTAAAATTATTAACCCCTAATCTGCTGCTCCGGACATCGCGCCACTATAATAAACATATTAACCCCTAAACCGCTGCACTCCCGCCTCGCAAACATTAGTTAAAAATTATTAACCCCTAATCTGCCGCCCCCAACGTCGCTGCCACTATATTACATTTATTAACCCCTAAATCTAAGTCTAACCCTAACCCTAAAACCCCATAACTTAAATATAATTAAAATAAATATAAATAAAAATTACTATCATTACCTAAATAATTCCTATTTAAAACTAAATACTTACCTATAAAATAAACCCTAAGCTAGCTACAATATAACTAATAGTTACATTGTAGCTAGCTTAGGCTTAGATTTGGAGTTTGGCGTTAGCCGTGAAAACCAGCGTTAGAGGCTTCTAACGCTGGTTTTAGGCTACCGCCGGTATTTGGAGTCAGTCAAAATAGGGTCTAACGCTCAATTTTCAGCCGCGACTTTTCCATACCGCAGATCCCCTTACGTCAATTGCGTATCCTATCTTTTCAATGGGATTTTTCTAACTCCAGTATTTAGAGTCGTTTCTGAAGTGAGCGTTAGACATCTAACGACAAAACTCCAGCCGCAGGAAAAAAGTCAGTAGTTAAGAGCTTTCTGGCTAACGCCGGTTTATAAAGCTCTTAACTACTGTGCTCTAAAGTACACTAACACCCATAAACTACCTATGTACCCCTAAACCGAGGTCCCCCCACATCGCCGACACTCGAATAATTTTTTTTAACCCCTAATCTGCCAACCGCCACCTACGTTATCCTTATGTACCCCTAATCTGCTGCCCCTAACACCGCCGACCCCTGTATTACATTTATTAACCCCTAATCTGCCCCCCTCAACGTCGCCTCCACCTGCCTACACTTATTAACCCCTAATCTGCCGACCGGACCTGAGCGCTACTATAATAAAGTTATTAACCCCTAATCCTCCTCACTAACCCTATAATAAATAGTATTAACCCCTAATCTGCCCTCCCTAACATCGCCGACACCTAACTTCAATTATTAACCCCTAATCTGCCGACCGGAGCTCACCGCTATTCTAATAAATGTATTAACCCCTAGAGCTAAGTCTAACCCTAACACTAACACCCCGACGCGGAACATCCTGCTGGCCCGACGGACTAACGACGAATGACGGTTAATTTAAGGGACGTCATCCAAGATCATCCAGTCATCCAATCAGATTGAGCTCGCATTCTATTGGCTGATCGGAACAGCCAATAGATTGCGAGCTCAATCTGATTGGCTGATTGAATCAGCCAATCGGATTGAACTTGAATCTGATTGGCTGATTCCATCAGCCAATCAGAATTTTCCTACCTTAATTCCGATTGGCTGATAGAATCCTATCAGCCAATCGGAATTCGAGGGACGCCATCTTGGATGACGTCCCTTAAAGGAACTGTCATTCGTCGTTAGTCCGTCGGGCCAGCAGGATGTTCCGCGTCGGAGGTCTGCAAGATGGATCCGGAAGAAAGAAGATTGAAGATGCCGTTGATAGAAGACTTCATCCGGATCATGGACCTCTTCAGCTCCCGCTTGGATGAAGACTTCAGCCGGATCATGGACCTCTTCAGCCCCCCGCTTGGGCTTGGATCAGGACATCGGAGGAGCTCTTCAGGATGGATCGGTGAACCTGGTATGGTGAAGATAAGGTAGGAAGATCTTCAGGGGCTTAGTGTTAGGTTTATTTAAGGGGGGTTTGGGTTAGATTAGGGGTATGTGGGTGGTGGGTTGTAATGTTGGGGGGCTTGGGTATTGTATGTTTTTTTTTACAGGCAAAAGAGCTGAACTTCTTGGGGCATGCCCCGCAAAGGGCCCTGTTCAGGGCTGGTAAGGTAAAAGAGCTTTGAACTTTAGTTATTTAGAATAGGGTAGGGCATTTTTTTATTTTGGGGGGCTTTGTTATTTTATTAGGGGGCTTAGAGTAGGTGTAATTAGTTTAAAATTGTTGTAATATTTTTCTTATGTTTGTAAATATTTTTTTATTTTTTGTAACTTAGTTCTTTTTTATTTTTTGTACTTTAGCAAGTTTATTTAATTGTATTTATTTGTAGGAATTGTATTTAATTAATTTATTTATAGTGTAGTGTTAGGTTAATTGTAGGTAGTTTATTTAATTAATTTATTGATAGTATAGTGTTAGGTTTAATTGTAACTTAGGTTAGGATTTCTTTTACAGGTAAATTTGTCATTATTTTAACTATTTTAGCTATTGTACCTGGTTAAAATAAATACAAAGTTACCTGTAAAATAAATATTAATCCTAAAATAGCTATAATATAATTATAATTTATATTGTAGCTATATTAGGATTTATTTTACAGGTAAGTATTTAGCTTTAATTAGGAATAATTTATTTAATAAGAGTTAATTAATTTCGTTAGATTAAAATTATATTTAACTTAGGGGGGTGTTAGTGTTAGGGTTAGACTTAGCTTTAGGGGTTAATACATTTATTAGAATAGCGGTGAGCTCTAGTCGGCAGATTAGGGGTTAATAATTGAAGTTAGGTGTCGGCGATGTTAGGGAGGGCAGATTAGGGGTTAATACTATTTATTATAGGGTTAGTGAGGCGGATTAGGGGTTAATAACTTTATTATAGTAGCGCTCAGGTCCGGTCGGCAGATTAGGGGTTAATAAGTGTAGGCAGGTGGAGGCGACGTTGTGGGGGGCAGATTAGGGGTTAATAAATATAATATAGGGGTCGGCGATGTTAGGGCAGCAGATTAGGGGTACATAGGGATAATGTAAGTAGCGACGGTTTACGGAGCGGTAGATTAGGGGTTAATAATAATATGCAGGGGTCGGCGATAGCGGGGACGGCAGATTAGGGGTTAATAAGTGTAAGGTTAGGGGTGTTTAGACTCGGGGTACATGTTAGAGTGTTAGGTGCAGACGTAGGAAGTGTTACCGCATAGCAAACAATGGGGCTGCGTTAGGAGCTGAACGCGGCTTTTTTGCAGGTGTTAGGTTTTTTTAAGCTCAAACAGCCCCATTGTTTCCTAAGGGAGAATCGTGCACGAGCACGTTTTTGAGGCTGGCCGCGTCCGTAAGCAACTCTGGTATCGAGAGTTGAAGCTGCGTTAAAAATGCTCTACGCTCCTTTTTTGGAGCCTAACGCAGCCTTTATGTGGACTCTCAATACCAGAGTTATTTTTATGGTGCGGCCAGAAAAAAGCCGGCGTTAGTTTTTCGGGTCGTTACCGACAAAACTCCAAATCTAGCCGTTAGTCTTTATTTTTATTTTACGGGCAAGTTTGTATTTATTTTAACTAGGTAGAATAGTTACTAAATAGTTATTAACTATTTAATAACTACCTAGCTAAAATAAATACAAATTGACCTGTACAATAAAACCTAACCTGAGTTACACTAACACCTAACCTAACCCTACAATTAAATAAATTCCCTAAATTAAATACAATTAACTAAATTCAAAACAATTAGCTAAATTACAAAAACAAACAAACACTAAATTACAGAAAATAAAAACAGATTACAAGATCTTTAAACTAATTACACCTAATCTAATAGCCCTATCAAAATAAAAATAGCCCACCCAAAATAAAAAAACCCTAGCCCAAACTAGACTTCCAATAGCCCTTAAAAGGGCCTTTTGCAGGGCATTGCCCCAAAGAAATCAGCTCTTTTACCTGTAAAAAAAAATACAAACAACCCCCCCAACAGAAAAATCCACCACCCACCCAACCAACCCCCCAATTAAAACCCTAACTAAAAAAACTTAAGCTCCCCATTGCCATGAAAAGGGCATTTGGATGGGCATTGCCCTTAAAAGGGCATTTAGCTCTATTGCGACCCAAGCACTAACCTAAAAATAAAACCCACCCAATACACCCTTACACAATCCTAACACTAACCCCCGAAGATCTACTTACCGGGAGAAATCTTCATCCAAGCGGCAAGATCTCCCTCAGTGTTCCAATCAGTCAATAGAATGCGAGCTCAATCCTATTGGCTGATTGGATCAGCCAATAGGATTGAAGTTCAATCCTATTGGCTGATTGCATCAGCCAATAGGATATTTTCAACCTTAATTCCGATTGGCTGATAGAATTCAATAGAATTCTGATAGAAGCCAATCTTGGATGACGTCACTTAAAGAAACATTAATTCCAGAAGAAGCCGTCGATTGAAGAGGATGCTCCGCGCCGGATGTCTTGAAGATGAAGCCTCTCCACGTCGGAAGGATGAAGATAGAAGATGCCGTCTGGGTGAAGACTTCTGCCCATCTGGAGGACCACTTCTTCCGGCTTCGTTGAGGACATCTTGCCGCTTGGATGAAGACTTCTCCCGGTAAGTGGATCTTCAGGGGTTAGTGTTAGGATTTTTTAAGGGTGTATTGGGTGGGTTTTATTTTTAGGTTAGGGCTTTGGGCCGCAATTGAGCTAAATGCCCTTTTAAGGGCAATACCCATACAAATGCCCTTTTGTCAGGGTTATTCTCCTTTGTACTGTTCATTTAAGAGTTACTCTGTAACTCACACGTACTGCTATTTAAGCACCTCCCTGTCTTACACACATTGCTAGGTTAATTTGTCTAAATGTGTGAACTCAGCACTCTGGACTGAAGACTTCTAGCCAAACTTCCATTCTTTACTCAGACTCACCAACCTGGACGAGCACCTGTGCCCTTCTGCCTCCTGTGTCCTCACCTTCAAACCTGAACTACCCGTGGCAGCTTCTGTCTCTCCTGCGTGTTCAAAATCTGCACCTCTATCATCCTCCGTGTGCTGCGCTGCAGCACACACACAGACACTTGCTAGATTCAGCCTGAGCGGGTGACGTCATCAGCTGTTGCCGACAGTACAGCTCTCCCTTCAGCACACCGCTCTGAGGACACGCCGTAACTCTCAGATCACACAGCTCCACGCCGCTCTCAGCACAGACTGTTCTGCTCAAGGAGGATACAGGTCGTATGTGAGATCTAACTACTGCTTATGCTTTACATACAATACTTGCCTTAAATCACTGTGTTATATAAGCCATACTTACCGTTCTACCATCTGCAAACTAAGTAAGATTTCTTGTACACTCCTGTGTTGTAGACTTACTTCACATATTAAGCTCCCAGCTTATAAGCCCCTAGTCCCTGTTGTGCTCATTAGTTATATGAGCATATTGGTTACAGGGGCAACAATAAGACACACAGTTACACACTATAGGCCTCCAGTGTTTACCTGTGTGTTACAACACAACATCAAGTTACCTAAGTTGTGTCACACCGAATTCAGAGGTTAAGATAACAATTAGAATCTGACATATTAACCTAGCCTAACAAAAAATGACCTCTGAGGAAGTGGCTGAACAAATTGCTAATATGTCTCAGCGTATTGATAGTCTTACACAGAACGTTAGAGACTTACAGAGTGACAATGAAACTGTTAAGACATGTCTCAGAGATCTCTATAATACTAAGGTTAACCCCCCTGTACAGGCACCTGATCCACAGGTCAGTCTACCCGAAAAATTCTCAGGAAACAGGACTCTGTTCAGGGAGTTCAAAAATTCATGTTTGCTGTTGTTTGAACTGAAACCAAATACTTATAGGACTGACATATTAAAGGTCCTCACTATCATTTCATTTCTCAGGGCTGAGCCCCGTGCGTGGGCTGACACCTATTATGAGATTCAAGATCCGATTCTGGACTCTCTAGATGATTTTTTAAAGGAGATGTCATCTTTATACGATGACCCCTTTAAGCAAAGCTCAGCTGAAGCTTCTATTAGAGCATTGAAACAGAACAGGAAACCTGTAGAGGATTACATTGCCCAGTTCAAAATCCATGCAAGGGATTCCCAATGGAATGAACCTTCCTTGAAGAATCATTTTCGTTTGGGCTTATCAGATGACATTAAAGATGAGCTATCCAGGATTGGCATACCCTCATCCCTTGAGGATTTATATACCCTATCAATCACCATAGATAGAAGGATCAGGGAATGCCGTCATGAGAAGGCTGGTCATCCCGTTATCTCCAGGAAATTTACGTCATCAGTTGTTCATAAGGAACATAAAATCGAGACTCCAATGGAGATTGGTGTAATTAAGGGACCCCTCACTCAACAAGAAAAAAACAGAAGGCGCCTGCTCAGTCTCTGCATGTACGGCGCAGCAAGAGACCATGAAGTTAAGGCTTGCCCCCTTCTATTAAAACAAAAGTCTGGTAGGTCCAGAAACATCACAAGCAGTCATAACCTAAAAGACAAGAACAGCGCTTACTTTTCTTTATCTCTCTCCTTACAGTGGCATCATCGCAGGGTCAAAACTGAAGCTCTCATTGATACAGGAGCGTGTGGTAATTTCGTTGACCTAGAGTATGTAAGGGCCAATAAAATACCTGTTGTTGCAAAATCTTCTCCTGTCTCATTTAACGTTGTTGATGGTTCTCCTCTCTCCTCAGGTCCAGTTATTCAGCAAACCATACCTCTAACTATGTGTACTACCACAGGTCATAAAGAAATCATAACCTTTAATGTAATTACCTCCCCTATTTTCCCTTGCATTTTAGGTATATCCTGGTTAAGGACACACCTTCTTTAAATTGGACCGATCTTTCCATTTCGCTAACATCGACTTATTGTATTAGTAATTGTTACACAACACATCATATCTCATTACTTTCTGAACCTACACTTCCCATTTGTTACCAAGAGTATTCTGACGTTTTCAGCAAGAAAGATGCACAATCATTACCTCCACACAGGGTATATGACTGTCCAATTGAGTTGTTACCAGGGTCTACTATACCCTATGGTCATATATACCCACTTTCGCAACCTGAGTTGGATCATCTAAAAAATTACTTGCAGGAAAATCTCGAGAAGGGATTTATCAGACCTTCCACATCACCAGCTGGTGCTGGTATTTTCTTTGTAAGAAATAAAGATGATTCACTCAGGCCCATTATCGATTACAGGGAACTCAATAAGAGAACTGTTAAAAACAGGTACCCACTACCACTTATCCCAGAACTTATAGAGAGGTTACGTGGAGCCCAGGTCTTCACAAAATTGGACCTAAGAGGCGCTTATAACCTCATTAGAATCCGTGCCGGTGACGAGTGGCTAACAGCATTTAGAACCCGTTATGGGTTATTCGAGTATACTGTTATGCCATTCGGACTCTGCAATGCCCCGGCTACATTCCAAAATTTTATCAACGATATCTTTCATGATATTATGGATGTCTACATTGTGGTATATCTAGATGACATACTGATTTATTCACAAAACCTGCAGGACCACATACAACATGTCACAACAGTTCTCACCCGTTTGCGTACACATAGTCTTTACGCCAAACTTGAGAAATGTCTATTTCATGTGAACCAAGTATCCTTCTTGGGTTACCATATCACCTTCACTGGTATTAAAATGGAGGAAACCAAAGTCAATTGCATTAAACAGTGGCCTACCCCTAAGTGTAAAAAGGACATACAACGGTTTCTTGGCTTCGCAATTTTTACAGCAAATTCATTCATAAATTTGGTGCTTTAACTAAACCGTTATCAGACCTCACAAAGTTGCACAACAAATTCCATTGGTCACAACTTACTCAACAGGTTTTTGATACCCTAAAAGATCGATTTACCACGCTCCTATACTCCAGTTCCCTGATACCAATTTGCAGTTTATATTGGAAGTCGATGCCTCTGATTTTGCTCTAGGAGCCGTACTCTCTCAAAGGAAGTCCTTCAAGGAACCCATACATCCAGTAGCTTTCTTCTCAAGGATTATGACCCCCGCGGAAGTCAACTATCCCGTTGGGGAGAAAGAGCTATTGGCGATAAAGAGCTCTTTTGACCACTGGCGCCATCTCCTAGAGGGTTCTACACATCCAATAGTCATCCTGACTGACCATAAGAATCTGCAATACCTCCACACGAACAGAACTCTGTCGTCAAGACAACTCAGATGGAGTCTCTATTTTTCACGATTCCAATATGTCATTACATACAGGCCAGGTTAAAAAAACGCTAAGGCAGACGCCCTGTCAAGAATGTACCAAAAACCTGACACAGAAAATCCTCCATCTACTGTGATACCGAAAGAAAACATTTTAGCGTCTCTCACCTTTAAGCCTTTGGAAATCAAATCTTCACAAGAACGTGATTCCCTCAAACCTACTAACCTGCTGAAATTGGCTACTGATGGTTTATACTACCATAACCATCTTCTCTATATCCCACCTGACTTAAGAAATACCGTTCTCAGTTCTGTTCATGATTCTCCATTGGCAGGTCATCTTAGGATTCACAAAACTCTTGCTTTAGTGAAGAGGTCTTACTGGTGGCCCGCTATGGTGCCTTTTGTCAAGCACTATATCTCCGGATGTATTATATGTTCTAGTTCTAAACCTTCTCATATGAAACCAGTAGGGTTACTTCAACCATACCCAACACCAAGCAGGCCATGGACTGACGTTTCTATTGATTTCATTGTGGATCTACCTAACTCATCATCATACACTTGTATAATGGTTGTGGTAGATATGTTCTCCAAAATGGCTCATTTCATCCCAACTGCCACCATACCTAGTGCTTCTTTGACTTCCCAACTTTTCATCAGAGAAGTCATCTGTCTCCATGGTATTCCGACCTCTATTCTCACAGATAGGGGATCTCAGTTCACGTCAAAATTCTGGAAACAACTATGTATAGCTTTACAAATAACCCAAAAACTTACCACTTCATATCATCCTCAATGTAACGGACAAACCGAGAGGACCAACCAGTGGTTGGAACAGTATCTCCGTTGCTACTGTTCCCAACAACAGGACTCTTGGTATACTTTCCTTCCGTTGGCGGAATTTGCGTACAACAATACGCCTAACTCCTCGACCAAGTTCAGTCCGTTCTTCATTAATAATGGGGTACATCCCAGAAATCATATGCTACCCAGGCTCGAATCCACATGCCCTCAAGTGAATGACACAGTTAATGACATCTCGCAGGCCTTCACCATTATTGAAGACAGTTTAGTTTAGGCTAGGTTTTTTTTTATTTTGGGTGGGCTTTTTTTTTTTGACAGGGCTATTAGATTAGGTGTAATTAGTTTAAAGATCTTGTAATTTGTTTTTTATTTTCTGAAATTTAGTGTTTTTTTTTGTAATTTAGCTAATTGTTTTGAATTTAGTCAATTGTATTTAATATAGGGAATTTATTTAATTGTAGGGTTAGGTTAGGTGTTAGTTTAAGACAGGTTAGGTTTTATTTTACAGGTCAATTTGTATTTATTTTAGCTAAATAGTTATTAACCTCTTAAGGACATATGACAGAATGTTTCCGTCATAAAACAATTGAGCAAACAGAAAGCTGTGTCCTTAAAGGGTTAAATAGTTAATAACTATTTAGTAACTATTCTACCTAGTTAAAATAAATACAAACTTGTCCGTAAAATAAAAATAAACCCTAAGCTAGCTACAATGTAACTATTAGTTATATTGTAGCTAGGTTAGGGTTTATTTTATAGGTAAGTATTTCGTTTTAAATAGGAATTATTTAGTTATTAATAGTAAGTTTTATTTAGATTTATTTTAATTAATTTAAATTAGGGGGGTTAGGTTTAGGGGTTAATAAATTAAGTATAGTGGCGGCGACGTTGGGGGCGGCAGATTAGGGGTAATAAATGTAGGTAGGTGGCGGCAATGTTAGGGACGGCAGATTAGGGGTTAATAAGTGTAGGTAGGTTGCGGCGACATTGGGGGCGGGAGATTAGGGGTTAATAAATATAATGTAGGTGTCGGCGATGTTGGGGGCAGCAGATTAGGGGTTAATAAGTATAATGTAGTTGTCGGCGATGTCCGGAGCAGCATATTAGTGGTTAATAAGTATAATGTAGGTGTCGGCGATGTCGGGGGTGGCAGATTAGTGGTTAATAAGTGTAAGATTAGGGGTGTTTAGACTCTGGGTTCATGTTAGGGTGTTAGGTGTAAACATAACTTTTGTTTCCCCATAGGAGTCAATGCTGCTGCGTTACTGAGCGTTACGCTGCTTTTTGGCAGGTGTTAGACTTTTTCTCACACGGCTCTCCCCATTGATGTCTATGAGTAAATTGTGCACGAGCACGTACAACCAGCTTACCGCTGACTTAAGCAGCGCTGGTATTGGAGTGCGGTATGGAGCACAATTTTGCTCTACGCTCACTTCTTGCCTTTTAACGCCAGGTTTATAAAATCCTGTAATACCAGCGCTGTAGGTAAGTGAGCGGTGACAATAATGTGCAAGTTAGTACCGCACCCCTCTTACCGCAAAACTCATAATCTGGCCGTATATTATTTTATCAGTATTGCACTATGTGAATTCTGTTTTTACAGGTATCAACTATATTGGATTCTTGGTTCATCAATTTTTGGTTCACCATTTTTATATATTTTTAGTTTTATATATATATATATTTTTTTTTTTTCTGGGATCACTGAATATCACTTAATTAGGGTTCACCACATTAGGAATCTTCATTTCAGACACATTGGACATTTTCTGAGGATACTCACAGAGAACACTCACATTCATTGAACATCATTTTTTGGACACTTATTTATAGCTACAGTTACCACTGGTTATAACATTTCCTCAGCAATTGAGGACACTTTTCTTAAGGAATTACTAACCAGTATTTTTATATAGTTTTATTTGTGTACAGGGTACCCTATTATATGCAATTTTTGTAATAAATACTTTTTCACTATATATATTTCCAACCTCGATATTTTTGCATATGTAGATAATTTAGCCGTTTTGGCGCTCCCTCCTACCATCATATTTATCTTTTTTGAGTTTTTAGGGATCCCATTTTGGGAGCTTGTATCTTTTTATGTTGGTGCTGTATATAATTTAATTTTATTGTTGTTAACTAACAGTCATCGATGATGCGGTTATTCAGGTTTTTCCCAACTTTATTTACACCATTTCATTACTGTCCATGAACAAGCACATTTTTCTAAAGCTAATCTTCTATTTTTCTGTTAATGTCCAAGAAATAGGTAGATTTATACCTCAACAAACAATATCTCATAGAAAGTTATTTTATATTTATTTGTTATATGATACTTTCACATAAATTAATGTGTATTTGTATTTCTAGAAGTCATGATATGCTTTTATCTCATTTTTTTTATAAATGATTATTAATGCTAGAATGTGTACATATGTCTGCACATACTTGTGTGTGTGTGTGTGTATATATATATATATATATATATATATATATATATATATATATATATATATATGTGTGTGTTATGTCAGAAATATTTTGCAAACATATTTACATGTCCCTAAGTTCCTTTTTTTGTTAAAAACAATGTTGTCTGTCATATCTCTGTATTTGTTTTATACCACTATATGTATATAGTGTAAATGTATTATTATTCTGAGCAGGAATAATTGCGAATATAGCATGTAATCAGGGTATCATATGTATTTATTTGAAATCAATGGATATTTTAAGAGCTGGGCTAGTTTTCTCTCTGTACCTGTGTAACCCCTCCTGATTGAAATCTAGTTTTAAAAACCACCCCTACACAGGTGTTATAAAATGTGCTGGCATATAAGATAACATTTCTTACTGAAAAAGAAATTCAAGAGAAGGAAGAAATACACTGAAAATAGCATGACAGTAAAGAGGTGATTTTAATTTCTGCTATATATGAATCATGACAGTTTAATGTTATGTGGGCTATCCCCTTTGAGCTATCAGCTTAAGATTATATTGAATCAAACATCAATTCAAATTTTAAAATCATTGTCTAAAATATTACACTGTGTGTTCTAATGTCAGCATCAATGTTTATCTTTAATACTAATTTCACATATACATACTTTCAAAGTATAATACGCAATGTAACAAATGGCACATACTGTCATGCCGCGCCGCTCTACCCGTTGCTATGGGTGCGGCATCTCCTTCCCTGCTTGTTTCTAGGGGCTGTGTCTGGTCCGGAGGCATGCAGCGCTGACATCGTCGCTGCACGCTCCTCTCCGGTCCTGATGCCTGGATGCGAATCCTGCTCCTATTTAAATTCCTTCCTCACAATCTTTTACTGCCCAAGTATAGGTGTTACTTTGTGTACTCCTGGGAGTGATAGATCTTTTTTTTCGTATTGCCTTGCTGTGTATGAACCCTGCCTGTCTGACTACTCTGCCTGCTATACCCCTGAACTGCTGGATCAATACGCTGCTGCTGAACTACTTTACCTGTTTAACCCCTAAATTGCTGGACTGATATATTGCTGCTTAACCCAGCCTGTCTGACTACTCTACCTGTTTAACCCCTAAATTGCTGGACTGATATATTGCTACTGAACCCTGCCTGTCTGACTACTCTGCTTCTTAACCCCAGTTATTCTGGATTGCCTCTTTGTTGCCGAACCCGGCCTGCCTGACCATTCTAGTGGTGTGCCCTTGTACTGCTTTACCGTTGCCAAACCCTGCCTGCCTGACCATTCCAGTGATTTGCTTTGCCCTGTTCTGCCGTTGCCACTGGGGACTGTCCTGCCTGTGGTGAGTGCCGCTCTCCTCATCTTACTAACTTTCTTTGCTCTGGGATATTCTCTATCATTCCGGCTCAATGCCAGGATAACAAGAATACTGGCCAAGTTCGGTCTGATAGAGGAGTATTCCACGAGCATTACATCATACTTGGGCCATGGAGCCAGATGAGGTGGCACGAGCTGTTTATCTTCAGGGACAGATGTTGGGAACCCATACCACACAGTTGCAGGATATGGATTCCAAGCTGGAGGCTATTACCGCTTAAAGTGAAAGTAAATCCTAGCGTTTTACAAATGCTAGGATTTACTATTGAAACAAATAAAGCGCACTTTCATTCAAGCTGGATTTACTGCATGGCTATTGGCTAAGAGGTGAAAATGTCAATTCTTAGCCAATTTTTTTTAGCCATGTGCTGCTGTAGGAGCTAAGAGCGGTGATTGATTGAATCAAATAAATGAGCTTTCTACATGAAGTATCTTATACTTCATGAATGAAAGTGCCTTTTATTTGTTTCAGTAGTAAACTACTTTCACTTTAACTCTCCTTACTAGTTACATCGAGGAGTACCGCTCCTGTTGTTTCACCGCCAGTCCCTTCTCCTAGTAATGTGACTTCTTTCTCTGCTTCTGGAAGTATACCGGATACCTTTGCCTGACAAGTATGAAGGTACTACGGATTGTACGGGTTTTCTTAACCAGGATGCACTTCCGCAATGATCCTCACACAGTCTCACCAGTCAAGGGTCGCCTTTATCATTTCCTTTTTGGAACAGAATGCTCCACTCCTGCATGATGCTGATGATTTCATTTCTGCTTTGTATTTTGTGTTTGGAACTTCTGGCCATACCTCTGCTGCAGAATATTCTCTCCTGGATCTTTGCCAGGGCAATAGAACTGTGGCACAGTTTGCCATTGAGTTTCGCACCTTGGCACTTGAAACCACTTGGGATGGCAGTGCTCTCAAGGCAGCCTTTAGGAGGGGTCTGCATGAACGCATAAAAGATGAACTCACCTATCGTGAAATTCCTTCTTCTTTGGATGACTTTATAGCACTTTGTATCAGTCTGGACTCTCATTTTCAGGAGAGACAAGTCCAGAGAGACAGAACAAGGAGGGTCCTCCCTTCCCGTCCCCCTGTTCTTCCGGTTCCGGCAGCATCCTCTACCACTTCAGCAGCTCCAGTTACCTCACTGGAGGAACCCATGGATCTCTCCTCCTTCAAACCTTCAGAGTCTAAAAGACAGAGAAGAAGGAGACTGAGACTATGCTTTTATTGTGGATCTAACACCCACCAACTAAAGGACTCTGACATTCGGCCGGGAAAAGCCCATGTTTAGGGGATAACACAGGGTTACCTCTAAGCATGATTTCTACTAAATCCCCTCACTCTTCTCGGATCCTGGTACCTGTTACCCTTACCTTCCTTCAGAATACTGTCCACACTCAAGCCTTAATTGATTCAGGGGCAGCTGGAAACTTCCTGGATCACCGTTTCATGATTTAAGCTGGCTTGCCTCTTCTGCAGAAAAGACTTTGTCTCAAAATAACTACTCTGGATGGCACCTCCCTTGGTTCAGGCTTGATCCATTTTGAGTCAGCACCCCTGACCCTGAACAACTGCAGTTCAAGGTCATTCATTCACCAGCACAGCCTGTCATCCTTGGTCTTCCTTGGCTTCGGTTACACAATTCACAGTTCGACTGAGCTGGACAACTGGCCTCCTGGGGTACCTCCTGTTTCCACTCCTGCCTTGCTAAAGTCACTCCTCTGCTCCGCATTCCCATAGCCAGCATTTATACTCCTTCAAACCTTCCTTCGGTATATGCAGACTTTGCAGATGTGTTTCAGAAAAAAGCAGCCGACATGCTGCCAACCCCACGGTCCTTATGACTGCAAGATTGACCTCTTTCCTGGAGCCCCACTTCCTAAAGGCAGGACGTATCCACTCTCCAAGGCTGAAATCAAATTCATGGAGAAGTACATCCAAGAGAACCTAGCGAAAGGATTCATTCGCCCTTCTTCCTCTCCTGCTGGGGCAGGCTTCTTTTTCGTCAGTAAGAAGGATGGTGGGCTCAGACCCTGCATCGACTACAGGGTCTTGAACAACATAACCATCAAGAATCGCTATCCCATTCCATTGATCACTGAACTGTATGACTCACTCCAGGATGCTCGCTTTTTCACCAAGTTGGACTTACGTGGGGCATACAATCTGATACGTATATTTCAAGGCCACGAATGGAAGACCGCCTTCAACACAAGATCTGGGCATTACGAATACCTTGTAATGCCCTTTGGGCTGTGTAAAGCCCCTGCAGTCTTCCAGGCATTTGTCAACTATGTCTTCCGTGACCTCCTCAACCACACTGTCATCGTCTATCTGCATGACATCCTTGTTTTCTCTTCCACTTTAGAGGAGCATCATAGACATGTGAGACAGGTCCTTCTACGTCTAAGAGACAATTCTTTGGTAGCCAAGCTATAAAAATGTTAGTTTGATCAAGTTCAGATCCAATTACTTGGTTATGTCATCTCAAAGGAGGGTTTTGCCATGGATCCTGCTAAACTCACCGCAGTTCTAGAATGGCCTCAACCTATATCTTTAAAGGAATTACAGAAATTCTTGGGATTCTCCAATTATTACCGCAAGTTTATATAGAACTTTTCTCAAACAGTAGCTCCTCTCACTGAATTGACAAAACGGAACAAAGACTGTAAACATTGGCCTCCCGAAGCCATAAATGCCTTCTCTTGTCTGAAAAAGGCCTTCTGTTCAGCCTCGAAGATAGGGGCTGAAGCAGTTTTAACCTAAAGGGATCCTTTGACTTCCAAGTCACACCATGTAGCCTTTTTCTCTAAACACTTTACTCCTGCTCAGAGGAATTACGATGTAGGTAATCGTGAACTCCTAGCCATTAAGATGGCTTTGACTGAATGGCATCATTGGTTAGAGGGCACCGCCAATCCTATTCAAATTCTCACCGACCACAAGAATCTCACTTACCTAGAGACTGTTTATCGACTCATCCCTCGACAGGCCACGTGGGCCTTGTTCTTTTCTCATTTTAACTTTGTGGTCTCTTATCTTCCTGGGACCAAGAACAAGAAGGCGGATGCCCTTTCCCGTCAGTTCCCTCACTCAAGTGACTCCTCTGAAGCTCCTATTGAACACATCATACCTCCCTCCTGTGTGGTTTCTCAACTAAATACCACCCTTCTGCAAAGATTGCAATGTGCCCAGTCTAGTAAACCTCATGGAGCCCCCATGGCCTCTGATATCCTCTTTGTACCTCTGAACTTACCCACCCCTATGCTAGTCTGGGCTTATGATAGCAAATTTTCAGGACATCTTGGTTCGACTAGGACTTTCATCTTTCCCAACATGTATGGTGGCCTACTATTAAATCTGATGCTCAGGATTATGTGAAAGCCTGCACAACTTGTCCATTCCCAAACAACCATGGACACGCATATCAATGGACTTCATTGTGGGCCTAGGTTTATTGGCCCTTACAAGGTCCTGAAAAGACTGTCTTCTGTTGCCTACAAAGTGGCCTTGCCAAAAACCCTGCGCATACATACCGTCTTCCACATTTTACTACTCAAGCCTTACATCAAGAATAGATATACCCGGCTCCAAGCTCCGCCTCCTCCCCTCCTGGTCCATTGTAAACCTGAATATGAGGTGGCCAAGATCCTGGACTCCAGATACAGGCGCAGACAACTGCAGTATCTGATACATTGGAAGGGTTACTCTGTGGCAGATCGTTTCTGGGTCCCTGCCCGTGATGTGCATGCTCCATCTTTGGTCTCCATCTTTGGTCTTTTGATTCCATGCTGCTCATCCTTTGAGGCCAAATCTGGTTCCTGAAGGGAATCCTTGAGAAGGGGACTATATCACGCCGCACCGCTCTAGCCGTTGCTAGGCGCGCAGCGTCTCCTTTCCTGCTCATTGCCAGGGGCTGTGTTGGGTCCGGAGGAGTGCGGCACTGACATGATCACTGCACGCTCCTCTCTGGTCCTGACGTCTTTGCGCAAATCCTGAGCCTATTTAAATTCCTTCCTCACGATCTATCACTGCCCAAGTATAGGTGTTACTTTGTGTACTCCTGGGAGTGATAGATCGTTTTTTCGTATTGCCTTGCTGTGTATGAACCCTGCCTGTCTGACTACTCTGCCTGCTATACCCCTGAACTGCTGGATCAATACGCTGCTACTGAACTCTGCCTGTCTGACTACTCTACCTGTTTAACCCCTAAATTTCTGGACTGATATATTGCTGCTGAACCCTGCCTGTCTGACTACTCTGCTTCTTAACCCATGTTATTCTGGATTGCCTCTTTGTTGCCGAACCCTGCCTGCCTGACCATTTGTCAGGGTGCCAGGAATCAGACTGAGAGGAAAAGTGCAATAATAATCACACCTTTATTAATAACAAATAAATAATAAAAGTCCACAAGTCAAATAACAAGCCAGGAGTCAAAACCAGAGCTGGTAGTCAGACGAGCCAAGTCAGGAGCCAAAGCGAATAGTCAGACGAGCCGGAATCAGGAACAAGGAAAACAGCAGAGTCAGGAACAAGCCAGGGATCAGGAACCAGGAAGGACATCAGGTAATACACAGGAACTCTCACAAACAGGTCTGAGACAACGCAAAGGCAAAGCATACTGAACAGAGGCCCTTTAAATAATAAGTGATGACATCACAATTCTGAGACTGTATCCTGTCTCACACAGATGATGCACACCAGTCTGGCCATAAAAGGAAGTGCAGGAAATGAGCAGCCTCCCCCACAATGCACCAGAGTCAGCAAGAGAGGTGAGTAAAATGGCTGCCAGCAGCACATGGCAAACAAAACAGGGAAAAAAAACCCTGGCAGTACCCTCCCGTCAACGACCCCTCCCGTGGGAGGACAAAAGGCTTATTTGGGAAACAGGCATGGAAGGCACGGAGGAGGGCGGGAGCATGAACATCAGAGGAGGGAACCCAAGAACGCTCCTCTGGACCGTAGCCCCTCCAGTGAACCAAATACTGTACAAGGCCCCTGGACATACGAGAGTCAATAATGCTGCTGACCTCATACTCCTCATGGTTGTCAACAAAGATAGGACGGGGACGAGGCAACACAGTGGTAAACCAATTACAAACCAATGGTTTCAAGAAGGAGACATGAAAAACATTGGAGATGCGCATTGCAGGAGGAAGGTCGAGAGCGTAGGCCACAGGATTGACCCATCGGAGTATTGGAAAAGGACCAACATAATGGGGAGCCAGTTTATTGGAAGGCACACGAAGGTTCAAGTTGTGGGAGGACACCCAAACTCTCTCACCAATCTGGTAGGAAGGTGCGGGCAGATGCCTACGATCAGCCTGGAACTTTTGGCGCTGCATAGAACGATGAAGGCAATCCTGAATCTGCACCCACATGGAACGGAGTTGCTGGAGATGCTCCTCCAAAGCCGGAATACCCTGAGACATGAATGAATCGGGCAACAAGGATGGTTGAAACCCATAATTCGCCATGAACTGGGATAACTTGGAAGAAGCATTCATAACATTATTACGAGCAAACTCTGCCCAAGGTAACAGTTCAGACCAATTATTGTGGTGATCTGAGACATAGCAATGGAGGAACTGTTCCAGAATTTGATTAGACCGTTCCGCAGCCCCATTGGATTGAGGGTGATATGCCGAGGAGAAGGAAAGCTGGATCCCCATTTGAGCACAAAAGGAACACCACAATCTGGAGACAAACTGGCTACCCGACACTATCTCCTTGGGTAACCCATGTAAACGGAAGACCTCCCGGGCAAAAATTGAATGAAGCTCCTGAGCGGCAGGCAGCTTCATTAAGGGAATGCAATGTGACATTTTAGAAAAATGGTCAACCACCATAAGGATAACAGTATTGCCATTGGAAACAGGGAGCTCGACAATGAAGTCCATGGAAAGATGTGTCCAAGGATGCTCACCATTAGCAATAGATTGAAGAAGACCCACAGGAAGACGTTGATGAGTCTTATTCTGTGCACAAACTGAGCAGGAGGCAACATACGCAGCAACATCAGAACGAAGACCTAGCCACCAGAATTGTCGAGTGACAGACCAAATCATTTGGTTCTTGCCTGGGTGACCTGTGGCTTTAGGATAGTGGTAAGAGTGCAAAAGTTTAGTTCAAAGATTCTCAGGAACAAAACACTTACCACTAGGTTTCTCAGGAGGTGCATTGGTTTGTGCAGCCAGGATCTGCTTCCCCAAGAGAGAAGTCAAATTAGTACGTTTGGTAGCTAAAATATGGTCAGGAGGTATAACAGGAGTAGGTACCGACTCCTCCTTGGACAGAGGTGAAAATTGATGAAAGAGGGCATTAGCCCTAACATTCTTACTACCAGGCAGGTAGGAGACCACATAATTAAACCGAGACAAAAATAGCGCCCATCTGGCCTGTCGGGGCGACAAACGTTTTGCTGTAGATAGATAAGTTAAATTCTTGTGGTCAGTAAGAATGAGCACTGGCACGCTAGTACCCTCGAGAAGATGCCTCCATTCCTTGAGTGCCAAAATTATGGCCAGTAATTCCCTGTCGCCAATTTCATAATTGCACTCTGCTAGAGACAATTCCTTAAAGAAGAAACCACATGGATGCAAGGAACCATCAGGCGTAGGACGTTGAGACAAGAGGGCACCTACTCCAGTCTCAGACGCATCGACCTCAAGAACAAAGGGCAGGACAGGAATAGGATGAGCCAGAACTGGAGCGGCAGCAAAGGAAGTCTTAAGACTATCAAAGGCCTTAATGGCAGTAGGTGACCAATGGAGTGGATCATTCTCTTTACGGGTCATGTCTGTGAAAGGTTTGACCAAGGAAGAAAAGTTTTTAATAAACTTTCTATAGTAATTGGTGAACCCCAAAAAACGTTGAATAGAACGAAGACCAACTGGGCGAGGCCACTGCAGAACTGCAGGTAACTTGTCAGGATCCATGGAGAACCCTGCAACAGAGATAACATAACCTAGGAAGGTTACTTGAGTCTGATGGAACTCACATTTTTCGAGTTTACAAAACAGGCCTCTCTCACGTAGTCTCTGAAGAACCCGTGTAACATCAGAACGAGGAGCCTCAAGTGTGGGTGAGTGTATCAGGATGTTGTCTAAGTACATCACAACACACTGTTGCAACATATCTCATAGGACATCATTAATAAATTCCTGGAAAACAGCAGGAGCATTACATAGGCCAAAGGGCATTAAAAAATACTCATAATGCCCGCTCCTGGTGTTAAACGCTGTTTTCCATTTGTGGCCCTCCTTGATCCTAACGAGATTGTACTCTCCTCTCAAATCATGTTTAGTAAAGACCGTAGCTCCCTTGAGGCGGTCAAAGAATTCCGTAATGAGCAGAATCGGGTAAGCATTCTTAATGGTAAGACGATTGAGACCCCTATAATCGATGCATGGTCTTAACTCGCCACCCTTTTTCTTCACAAAGAAGAAGCCAGCCCCTGCAGGAGAGCAGGATTTGCTGATGATCCCCCGCGACAGAGCATAGGCAACATACTCCTCCATAGCACAATTCTCTGCAACAGACAGAGGGTAAACCCGGCCCGAGGAGGAATGGCTCCGGGTTGCAGGTCTATGGCACAATCGTAAGACCGGTAAGGAGGCAACGTACCGGCACGCACCTTGTCAAAAACGTCTAGGAACTCTCAGTACTCCTCTGGCAATTGAGATACCAAAGAAGTGCACAAGGCTTTAACTGGTTTACAAAGACAAGTGGAAATACATTGCGGGGACCACAACAAAATTTCGGACCTGCGCCAGTCGAAACTGGGATTGTGCTTTTGGAGCCAGGGATAACCCAGAACAACCAGAAAATGCAGAAAGTTTATCACCTGGAACTGGAGGGTTTCAAAATGGAGAGCCCCAACAGCCATGGACAATGGAGCAGTTTCGTGAGTAACGAGTACGGGCTGAAGGGGCCTGCCATCAATGGCCTCAATAGCAAGCAGAACGGACCGAGGCAAAACAGGAATGGAGTGCTTTGATACAAAAGCACTGTCAATGAAATAGCCCGCAGCACTGGAGTCAACAAGAGCCTGGGTGACTATGGAGGAGTCCACCCAGGAAAGGACAACCATGACCAAAGGTTTCACTTTAAAGGGACATGAAACCCAAATTTTTTTCTTTCATGATTTAGAAAGAGCATACAATTATAAACAACTTTCTAATTTACTTCTATTATCAATTTTGCTTCATTTTCTTGATATTCTTTGCTAAAAAAGCATATCTAGATATGCTTAGTAGCTGCTGATTGGTAGCTACACACAGATGCCTCCTGTGTGCATTGCTTTTTCTTCATTAAAGTATATCTAAAGAATAAAGCAAATTAGGTAATAGAAGTAAATTGGAATGTTGTTTAAAATTACATCCTCTACCTTAATCATGAAAGAAAATGTTTGGGTATAGAGTCCCTTTAAGCGGTTCCGGGGACGAGGATAAACCACCCAAGGTCTGCCCCCGACAGGACCTTAGGTGTGAGCGTTTGTCAGCCGTGTAGGACAAGACTTCGAAAGGTGGCCCTGTAACCCACAATAGAGTCAGAGCCCCTTCCTCCTCCTAAAGGCCCTCTCTGCCACGGAGAGATGCGTGAATCCCAACGGCATCGCCTCAGCAGTACCTGGTGACTCGGGACCAGGAGGCATGGGAGGAGAGGGAGGCATGGGTGGGAATGAACACGTAGGAGACAACGGAACAGGAGGCTTCCGCAAGCGCTCCTTGAAAGAGGGCCTCTTTCTGAGTCTGATGTTAATTAGGATCAAAAAAGACACCAATGCCTCAAGATCCTCTGGTAAATCTCTGGCAGCAACTTTGTCTTTAATCGCATCGGAGAGCCCATGAAAGAAGGCGGCAACAAGGGCATCATTGTTCCAACCTACCTCTGCAGCAAGCGTACGGAACTCAATAGCATACTGAGCAACAGATCTTGTACCTTGCTGAATGGATATGAGTCGTTTAGCAGCAGAGGAGGAGCAAGCTGGAACATCAACCTTTGAAAGGAGACCAAAAATTCAGGGTAATTTGAAATCACAGGTTTATTAGTCTCCCACAAGGGATTAGTCCAGGCAAGAGCTGTGTCAGAGAGTAACAAGATGAGAAATCCCACCTTAGCTCTGTCAGAGGGAAACGCCTGAGGTAACAACTCAAAGTAAATGGCCACCTGGTTCAAAAACCCTCTGCACTGAATAGGATCGCCTCCATATCGCTGAGGTAGAGGTGCAGAACCGGACATGATCCTGGTAGGACTAGGTGCAGCAGTGGAAACAGGAGCAGCCATAACTTGTGGGACACTTTGGTCCAAATGTGCAGTGTGAGTCAGCAGGGTTTGCAGGGCTAGTGCAAATTCATCCAAGTGGTAATCCTGTTCATCCATCCTGGAAATGATGGCAGGTAAAGGTGGATTATTAGCACCATCAGGATTCATGGCCTTTGCGTAATGTCAGGGTGCCAGGAATCAGACTGAGACGAGAAGTGCAAAAATAATCACACCTTTATTAATAACAAAAAAATAATAAAACGTCCACAAGTCAAATAACAAGCCAGGAGTCAAAACCAGAGCTGGTAGTCAGACGAGCTGAGTCAGGAGCCAAAGCGAAAAGTCAGACGAGCCGGAATCAGGAACAAGGAAAACAGCAGAGTCAGGAACAAGCCAGGGATCAGGAGCCAGGAAAGACGTCAGACAGCCAGGTAATACACAGGAACTCTCACAAACAGGTCTTAGAAAACACAAAGGCAAAGCATACTGAACAGAGGCCCTTTAAATAATAAGTGATGACATCACAATTCTGAGACTGCATCCTGTCTCACACAGATGATGCACACCAGTCTGGCCATAAAAGGAAGTGCAGGAAATGAGCAGCATCCCCCACAATGCACCATAGTCAGCAAGAGAGGTGAGTAAAATGGCTGCCAGCAGCACATAGCAAACAAACCAGGAAAAAAAAACTGACACCATTCTAGTGGTGTGCCCTTGTACTGCTTTACCGTTGCCAAACCCTGCCTGTCTGACCATTCCAGTGATTTGCTTTGCCCTGTTCTCCCGTTGCCACTGGGGACTGTCCTGCCTATGGTGAGTGCTGCTCTCCTCATCTTACTAACTTTCTCTGCTCTGGGATATTCCCTATCATTCCGGCTCAACGCCGGGATAACAAGACTACTGGCCAAGTTCGGTCTGATAGAGGGGTATCCCATAAGCATTACACTTACAAGTTCTGATGAGTGATCACTGACACAAGTATCGAGCGATTTGATTCATTAGTCATAGTTAAAATGAATATTTGAATCAGATCGGCTGATGTCATAAATCATGTGATTATGCATATTCCAATCAAAAGTGGTTGAAAGATTCACTAGTGTGTGGGTTGTTTAGGAGATTGCGTCATAATTGGTGCGAAAAGTGTTGCACCAAAATTGGTGCGAAGTGGAGACTTGTATTACATAGCTTAAACATGGTGCACATAGATTTTTCACAAAGAACAAAAAGGAAGTTAGATATATTATGTTGTGTATTTATTTCATTTTTAGGTGGCCAGCAACAAAGTTGCAGGACAACCTATTGTTATTGTTCGGATTATTATTATTATTATTATTATTATTATTATTCTTTTTATTCCGCCAAGCTTTGTATTCAATTGCCCATAACTGCTTAACTGTTTTTGCAAAGCTCTTAAAATCAGGTATGCTGGTGCAGCCTATTGCTGTGCTACATCTCATGCAAAATTGAACTCATAGGTCACATGCTCTGGCAGCCATATTGCTTTTTGCGCCAAATTTTGACAAACGCTTAAAAATCTTTAGCTCTGGAACTGCTAATGTTACAACTTTGAAACTCGCTGTGCTTAGTGCTACTATAACCTAAAATTGCTATTGCTCAAGAGAAGTGCCTTGGTCACATGATGTGGCAGCCATCTTGCATTTTGCGAAAATATTCAAACATCTTCTTCTCCTAAACCGCTTAGTGCAATGACGCGCAATTTTGCACATATGCTCCTTGCAAGGTCCTCTACCAAGTTTGCTCAAACTGCGATTTTTCCATAATCAACATGGCTGTTGTGTGACATTAACCTTTTTATCGCCATTAACATTTTTATCGTAATTTTGCACTTTATACATTAGTTTTACAATATTTAACAATATTACAGTGTAATAGACCCATGATTACACATAGTCATAACCCTTAAAGACAATATTGCAGTTAAAATTCGCATTGCGCAATCGCCTTCGTGAAATAAAACATTTGCAAATTTTCATGAAACTTCTGCAAATTGTAGAGGTCTATAGTGAGCATTAGTATGTGTAATTTGAAAGCAATACATTGCATAGCTTGGTGGCCATTTTGTTTCGTATGCTCCATTTTTAAAAACTATAAAAATCTTCTTCTCCGAAACCGCTTATGGGACGGACTTGAAATTTTGTTTATAGAGTTATCTTATGACTAACATTCAGATTTGTTCAAGAGAAGTTGATACGTCATGTGGTTTGGCAGCCATTTTGAATTGTTCAAAATTGCTTAACGATATATTTAAATTAATAATAAAACAAAAACCGTTTTACAAAAATGCTTTATTTTTGCCATGTTTATTGACATCTATAGTGAGCACTATTGTGCGTAATATGGAGGCTGTATATCTTACGAACGGGCAGCCATCTTGGTTTACGCGAAAATTTCGAAAGTCTATTTTCTCTGCAACCGCTTATGTAAGAACTGTGAAATTTGCTGTACAGTCTTATATTGTGACTTAGATTCATAATTGCTCATTAGGAGAGAATCAGTCACATGATGCGGCAGCAATATCAGTTTTATGTTTATTGTAATTATTTGTAATTCAATACTTGCTCTTTTGAGTCAATTGCTCACAGAACACAAATTACTTATGCTAAACTCTTGAAATCAGGTATGCTGGTACAGCCTATTACGATGCTACATCTCTTGCAATATTGAACTCATAGGTCATAAGGTTACGCAGCCATATTATTTTTTGCGACAAATTTCGAGAACTGCTTAATAATCTTTAGCTCTGGAACTGCATATGTTGCAACTTTGAAACTTGCTGTGCTTAGTGTTGCTATGACCTAGATTTGCCATTGCTCAACAGAAGTGACTTGGTCACATGATGTAGCAACCATTTTGCATTTACGAAAATCTTTAAACATCTACTTCTCTTAAACCGCTTAGTGCAATAAAGCAGAATTTTGCACGTATGCTCCTGGCAAGGTCCTCTACCAAGATTGTTAAAATTGCGATTTTTCCATAATCAACATGGCTGCTGTGAGACATTAACCTTTTTATCGTCATTTAATTGCGTAATTTTGCACTTTATACATTAGTTTTACAATATTTAACAATATTACAGTGTAATAGACACATGATTACACATAGTCATAACCCTTAAAGATAATATTGCAGTTAAAATTCGCATTGCGCAGTCGCCATCGTGAAATAAAACATTTGCAAATTTTCATGAAACTTCTGCAAATTGTAGAGGTCTATAGTGAGCATTAGTATGTGCAATTTGAAAGCCATACATTGCATAGCTTGGCGGCCATTTTGTTTCGTATGCACCATTTTTAAAAACTATGAAAATCTTCTTCTCTGAAACCGCTTATGGGACGGACTTGAAATTTTGTTTATAGAATTATCTTATAACTAATATTCAGATTTGTTCAAGAGAAGTTGATATGTCATGTGGTTTGGCAGCCATTTTGAATTGTTCAAAATTGCTTAACGATATATTTAAATTCATAATAAAACAAAAAACGTTTCATAAAAATGCTTTATTTTTGCCATGTTTATTGACATATATAGTGAGCACTATTGTGCATAATATAGAGGCTGTATATCTTACGATCGGGCAGCCATCTTGGTTTACGCAAAAATTTTGAAAAATCTTTTTTCTCTGCAACCGCTTATGTAAGAACTGTGAAATTTGCTGTACAGTCTTATATTGTGACCTAGAGTCACAGTTGTTCATGTTGAAGGAATTAGTCACAAGCTGTGGCAGCCATATTGGTATACGCAAAAATTTTGAAACTGTGTTTTCTTTCCAACCGCTTATGTTAAAGCTGTGAAATTTGCTGTATAACCATATATTGTCACCTAGAGTTACATTTGTTCATGTTGAAAGTATAGGTCATATGGTGTGGCAGCCATTTTAAAAAACGCAAACATTTCGAAAATGTGTTTTTTTTTTCCAAATGCTTATGTTAGAACTGTAAACAGTTGTTGTATAGCTTTATTTTGTGACATAACTACTTATATGGCATTGCAAAAATGATGCGCTGGCCAACTCTATTGCTGCTTGCAGCTATATTTAGGTGGCCATGCAACGAAGTTGCAGGACAACCTATTGTTATTGTCAGGATTATTATTATTATTATTTTTAGGTGGCCATGCAACGAAGTTGCAGGACAACCTATTGTTATTGTCAAGATTATTATTATTATTATTATTTTTATTATTATTATTAATATTATTATTATTATTATTCCGCCACTTATTCAAATGCTTATAAAAACAACAGCATAACTCTAAAACTCATGAAACTTGGCACTATGCTAAAGATCTATGCTGTGCATAATCCTATGCAAAATAAATCTCATAGGTCATGTGATCTAGCAGCCATATTGCTTTTTGCTACAAATTTCGACAACCGCTTGAAAATCTTCTTCTCCAGAACCGCTTATGTTACAGCTGTAAAACTTGCTGTGTGTACTGCTGTACTGACCTAGAATAAAGTTTGTTCAAGAGAAGTGATTTAGTCACATGACCTAGCTGCCATTTTGAATTGTGTGAAAATCTTTAAACATCTTCTACTCTGCAACCGCTAAGTGCAATGAAGCGCAATTTTGCACATGTGCTCCTTGCAAGGTCCTCTACCAAGTTTGTTCAAACTGCGAATTTTCCATAATCAACATGGCTGCTATGAGCCATTCGCCTTTTTATTGCTGTTTAATTGCGTAAATTTGCACTTTATGCATTATGTTTACACTATTTAACTATATTACAGTGTAGCAGACACATGAGTACACATAATCATGACCCCTAAAGGCAATATTGCAGTAAAAATTAGCACTGCGCAGTCGCCTTCGTAAAATAAAACATTTGCAAATTTTCATAAAACTTCTGCAAATTGTAGAGGTCTATAGTGAGCATTAGTATGTGCAATTTGAAAGCCATACAATGCATAGCTTGGCGGCCATTTTGTTTCGTATGCGCGTTTTTAAAAAACTACAAAAATCTTCTTCTCCGAAACCGCTTATGGCACAGACTTGAAATTTTGTTTACAGAGTTATCTTATGACTAACATTCAGATTTGTTCAAGAGAAGTTGATAGGTCATGTGGTTTGGCAGCCATTTTGAATTGTTCAAAAACGCTTAACGATATTTTTAAATTAATAATAAAACAAAAAACAATTTACAAAAATGCTTTATTTTTGCCATGTTTATTGAGATCTATGGTGACAATTATTGTGCATAATATGGAGGCTGTATATCATATGATCTGGCAGCCATTTTGTTTTATGCGAATATTTCGAAAATCTATTTTCTCTGCAACTGCTTATGTTAGAACTGTGAAACTTGCTATATAACCTTATATTGTGACCTAGAGTCAAAGTTGTTCATGTTGAAGGAATTGGTTCCAAGCTGTGGCAGCCATATTGGTTTACGCGAAAATTTCGAAAATGGGTTTTCTTTCCAACCGCTTATGTTAAAGCTGTGAAATTTGCTGTATAACCATATATTGTCACCTAGAGTTACATCTGATCGTGATGAAAGTATTGGTCATATGGTGGGGCAGCCATCTTGAAAAACGCAAACATTTCGAAAATGTGTTTTCTTTCCAACTGCTAATGTTAGAATTGTAAAAACTTCTATAAAGCTTTATATTGTCACTTAGCTGCTTGTATGTCATTGCAATGTCGATGCGCATGGCCACCTCTATCGCTGCTTGCAGCTATATTTTTTATTATTAGGTGGCCATGCAACGAAGTTGCAGGACAACCTATTGTTATTGTTAAGATTATTATTATTAGGTGGCCATGCAACGAAGTTGCAGGACAACCTATTGTTAGGATTATTAGGTGGCCAGCAACAAAGTTGCAGGACAACCTATTGTTATTGTTCGGATTATTATTAGGTGGCCAGCAACAAAGTTGCAGGACAACCTATTGTTATTGTTCGGATTATTATTATTATTATTATTATTATTATTATTCTTTTTATTCCGCCAAGCTTTGTATTCAATTGCCCATAACTGCTTAACTGTTTTTGCAAAGCTCTTAAAATCAGGTATGCTGGTACAGCCTATTGCTGTGCTACATCTCATGCAAAATTAAGCTCGTAGGTCACATGCTCTGGCAGCCATATTGCTTTTTGCGACAAATTTCGACAAACGCTTAAAAATCTTTAGCTCTGGAACTGCTTATGTTACAACTTTGAAACTCGCTGTGCTTAGTGCTACTATGACCTGAAATTGCTATTGCTCAAGAGAAGTGCCTTGGTCACATGATGTGGCAGCCATCTTGCATTTTGCGAAAAAATTCAAACATCTTCTTCTCCTAAACCGCTTAGTGCAATGACGCGCAATTTTGCACATATGCTCCTTGCAAGGTCCTCTACCAAGTTTGTTCAAATTGCGATTTTTCCATAATCAACATGGCTGCTGTGAGACATTAACCTTTTTATCGCCATTTAATTGCGTAATTTTGCACTTTATACATTAGTTTTACAATATTTAACAATATTACAGTGTAATAGACACATGATTACACATAGTCATAGCCCTTAAAGACAATATTGCAGTTAAAATTCGCATTGCGCAATCGCCTTCGTGAAATAAAACATTTGCAAATTTTCATGAAACTTCTGCAAATTGTAGAGGTCTATAGTGAGCATTAGTATGTGCAATTTGAAAGCCATACATTGCATAGCTTGGCGGCCATTTTGTTTCGTATGCGTTATTTTTAAAAACTATAAAAATCTTCTTCTCCGAAACCGCTTATGGGACAGACTTGAAATTTTGTTTATAGAGTTATCTTATGACTAACATTCAGATTTGTTCAAGAGAAGTTTATACGTCATGTGGTTTGGCAGCCATTTTGAATTGTTCAAAATTGCTTAACGATATATTTAAATTAATAATAAAACAAAAACCGTTTTACAAAAATGCTTTATTTTTGCCATGTTTATTGACATCTATAGTGAGCACTATGGTGCGTAATACGGAGGCTGTATATCTTACTATCGGGCAGCCATCTTGGTTTACGCAAAAATTTCGAAATTCTATTTTCTCTGCAACCACTTATGTAAGAACTGTGAAATTTGCTGTACAGTCTTATATTGTTACCTAGATTCATAATTGCTCATTAGGAGAGAATCAGTCACATGATGCGGCAGCAATATCGGTTTTATGTTTATCGTAATTATTTGTAATTCAATACTTCCTCTTTTGAGTCAATTGCTCACAAAACACAAATTACTTATGCTAAACTCTTGAAATCAGGTATGCTTGTACAGCCTATTGCTATGCTACATCTCATGCAATATTGAACTCATAGGTCATAAGGTTACGCAGCCATATTGTTTTTTGCAACAAATTTCGAGAACTGCTTAATAATCTTTAGCTCTGGAAATGCTTATGTTGCAACTTTGAAACTTGCTGAGCTTAGTGATGCTATGACCTAGATTTTCCATTGCTCAACAGAAGTGACTTGGTCACATGATGTAGCAACCATCTTGCATTTTGTGAAAATCTTTAAACATCTTCTTCTCTTAAACCGCTTAGTGCAATAAAGCGCAATTTTGCACGTATGCTCCTTGCAAGGTCCTCTACCAAGTTTGTTAAAATTGCAATTTTTTCGTAATCAACATGGCTGCTGTGAGACATTAACCTTTTTATCGCCATTTAATTGCGTAATTTTGCACTTTATACATTAGTTTTACAATATTTAACAATATTACAGTGTAATAGACACATGATTACACATAGTCATAGCCCTTAAAGACAATATTGCAGTTGAAATTCGCATTGCGCAATCGCCTTCGTGAAATAAAACATTTGCAAATTTTCATGAAACTTCTGCAAATTGTAGAGGTCTATAGTGAGCATTAGTATGTGCAATTTGAAAGCCATACATTGCATAGCTTGGCGGCCATGTTGTTTTGTATGCGCCATTTTTAAAAACTATAAAAATCTTCTTCTCTGAAACCGCTTATGGGACAGACTTGAAATTTTGTTTATAGAGTTATCTTATGACTAACATTCAGATTTGTTCAAGAGAAGTTGATACGTCATGTGGTTTGGCAGCCATTTTGAATTGTTCAAAATTGCTTAACAATATATTTAAATTCATAATAAAAGAAAAAACGTTTTACAAAAATGCTTTATTTTTGCCATGTTTATTGATATCTATAGTGAGCATTATTGTGCATAATATAGAGGCTGTATATCTTACGATCGGGCAGCCATATTGGTTTACGCGAAAATTTCGAAAGTCTATTTTCTCTGCAACCGCTTATGTAAGAACTGTGAAATTTGCTGTACAGTCTTATATTGTGACCTAGAGTCACAGTTGTTCATGTTGAAGGAATTAGTCACACTTCCCATATAATTAAAACAAATAATAAATAAACTTATAAACAACGATATTTACATTATTTAATTAAAATATAGTTTACTCTGCCCCCCTTTCTCCTTTTTAAGATCCACGAATCAAATACTACATAATAATCAGCCCATTGTAAATCCTATAAATTTTTGGATATAAAACTAATCACTAATACTTAGTTTAACCAAATAGTTTATTTTGCCCCTTTTTCACTTATCCAAAAAAATCTCAATTCTTTATATAAAAATCAATATTATCAATACCGATCAAACACAAAGAACAACCATCCCAAATATAGATTGATATAAAAGACGAACAACAATCACTAACCTTTTTTAAGAATAAAATACTTCCCTCAACATTACTCTTTATCTAAATCACTAATGCCTTAATAATTGAGCATCTAGATCCATATTAGTAGACATTTTTTTAGGCATGAAGAATTTAATTGTTTTTTCTCATACCATTGTTTTTCCCATACCATTTTTTACTTTGACATTTAGACCTGTATATTACATTTTACAAAATACCGTACTCTAACATAACTAGTTATAAAAATCTTTGCCTGATACAAACTTTACATCATTTTTTACTACACAAAATGTGAATCCTATCACAGGTTTATCACCTTACAATTTTCAAATTTCCTTTTCAAGTATAATTTTTCTATAGCCTGTTCTATTGGCTGACAGTGGTCACAAGCACCCAATAGTAACACAGATTGCCCACCAATGATATCCAATAGCAATCCACACTGCCCTTTATAAATGCCCCACAGAGTGTTTAATGGCATCTTGATAAAGGCTACGGCCGAAACGCGTAGAGCTGCCTACACTCTGAAACATTGTACCTTTAACCGGGTGTTTTTGAAAAAACCAACCGTTCAGTTAAAAATAGCCGGTCACATCTGAAAAAGCCGGTACTTTGAAATTTGAACCCGTTTTTGCCGCCAAACGGATCGTAAGAAATCCAACTGCTGCTACATTACCGGTGCTGTTATACACCGGTTCACCTAAGAAATCCAACTGCTACTACATACTGGTGCTGCTATACACTATTTCAGCTAAGGTTCCAGAAGTCCATACTGACAGAGTATTGGGACACAGGAACACCTAAAGAATTTTCTACTTCATTTGCGAACCACAGTCCATACTGACAGAGAGTATTGGGACACCGCAAGCTACAGGAAACCCCACAAAGAAAACTCCATTTGGAATTAGATACCTGCTACCAGACCGGAGTCCATACTGATAAATAGTATTGAGACCACCACCATCTACAAAAGAACCCTTTCTAGCTATTACTAATAGCATATCCATATGAATGTCCTTCAACGGATTCCATTATACCACTAAGTAGTTTTGGGAACCACTACTTTCTAAGGTACTTTTAAAAAAAGTGTTTATAAGGCACTGTCCTAATAATCAACCGCTCTTTTAAATACTACCTTACTTGGGCTGTAATATACAATTTTTCACAAAAGCATTTTTATAAAAAATCTTTTTATCCATTTTTTATCCACTGCAGTGAGATACACACAAGCCACATATACAGTGTGTAAATATGTATTTTATGTCTTTTTAATTTGTCATTTTTAAACCAGTTTATTTCTTGTATTTCTTGTATTTTTTGCAACTTGTAATTGTTACAACTTGTATCTGCTACATTTTACAATATAAAAATTGTCACATTTTGTACACTACCCATGTCTTACTTTTCTTTTTATTACATATATTAACCTCCACAATTCTATTATCTTACCACCTCACTCGCCAGTTAACATATACAAATTCTGTATTTTCAATATCAGTCTAGCTATCACGTGTAATACGATTAAAAGCACTTTTTTAATATATATATATATTTTTTTTTCAATTCTCTAATTTTTTAAAACCAAAAATTTTTTTTATTAATTGATATACGGCTCCCCTTCACCTGTTCTTTTTCTATTTTCACAAGCTGTGGCAGCCATATTGGTTTACACAAAAAAATTGAAACTGTGTTTTCTTTCCAACCGCTTATGTTAAAACTGTGACATTTGCTGTATAACCATATATTGTCACCTAGAGTTATATTTGTTCATGTTGAAAGTATAGGTCATATGGTGTGGCAGCCATTTTAAAAAACGTAAACATTTCGAAAATGTGTTTTTTTTTCCGAATGCTTATGTTAGAACTGTAAACCGTTGTTGTATAGCTTTATTTTGTGACATAACTACTTATATGGCATTGCAAAAATAATGCGCTGGCCACCTCTATTGCTGCTTGCAGCTATATTTATCTCTATATCTATTAGTGCGACAAGTTTGGGCCAAAACTTTTCAACAAATTTGGAGAAACAATATTGTCCCATTGCTTAGTAATGAGAGACACATTTGTAACACAATCTATAAGTAGTAATGTATTTTTCATATTTATCCCTATATCTAATAGTGCACCAAATGTGGAGCAATAATATTGTTTGATTTAGAACGGGTATACAATTTTAATAGAGTTTCTAATTTACTTTTATTATGTAATATACTTCATTCTCTTGCAGCATCGAACATAAGCTTTCTGTGTTTTCAGACTCCCATTGATTTCTATAGCATCTGCGGCCTCGTGAGTGGTGGATTGAAAACTAGGTACGCTGCGTCGGAATAGACGCGAGCGTACTTGTTAAATGTTTGATAAATTTGGAAAAGGGTCAAATAGAGTTAAATCTGAATTCGAAACATCTGTAATGAAGCAAGCATCAATCTGCGCCGGATTGAGATCGCGGGAGCGTATTTTACATCCCAAATTTCAACATTTGACAATCTTGATGCTTTACTAACTACGGCGGATCAATCTCGCAACAAATACAACATGGGATTCAAGTGTATTTTCAGTTGACGCTTTGATAAATATGCCCCCATGGGTGTAAAATTTCTTAATTATGTTTTAACGTATTGGCAGGGTTTTTTCCCTGTTGTGTTTGCCATGTGCTGCTGGCAGCCATTTTACTCATCTCTCTTCCTGACTATGGTGCATTGTGGGGGATGCTGCTCAATTCCTGCACTTCCTTTTATGGCCAGACTGGTGTGCATCATCCATGTGAGACAGGATGCAGTCTCAGAATTGTGATGTCATCACTTATTATTTAAAGGGCCTCTGTTCAGTATGCTTTGCCTTTGCGTTATCTCAGACCTGTTTGTGAGAGTTCCTGTGTATTACCTGGCTGTCTGACGTCCTTCCTGGTTCCTGATCCCTGGCTTGTTCCTGACTCTGCTGTTTTCCTTGTTCCTGATTCCAGCTCGTCTGACTATTCGCTTTGTCTCCTGACTCGGCTCGTCTGACTATCAGCTCTGGTTTAGATTCCTGGCTTGTTATTTGACTTGTAGACTTTTTATTATTTTTTGCTATTAATAAAGGTGTGATTATTTTTGCACTTCTCGTCTCAGTCTGATACCTGGCACCCTGACATTACGCGAAGGCCATGAATCCTGATGCTAATAATCCACCTTTACCTGCCATCATTTCCAGGATGGATGTACAGGATCACCGTTTGGATCAATTTGCACTAGCCCTGCACACCTTGCTGACTCGCACTGCACATTTGGACCAAAGTGTCCCGCAAGTTATGGCTGCTCCTGTTTCCGCTGCTGCACCTATGCCTACCAGGAGCATGTCCGATTCTGCACCTCTACCTCAGCGATATGGAGGCGATCCTATTCAGTGCAGAGGGTTTTTGAACCAGGTGGGCATTTATTTTGAGATGTTACCTCAGGCGTTTCCCTCTGACAGAGCTAAGGTGGGATTTCTCATCTCGTTACTCTCTGACATAGCTCTTGCCAGGGCTAATCCCTTGTGAGAGATTAATAAACCTGTGATTTCTAATTACCCTGAATTTGTGGCCTCCTGTCAAAGGGTATTTGATGTTCCGGCTCGCTCCTCCTCTGCTGCTAAACTACTCATGTCCATTCAGCAAGGTACAAGATCTGTTGCTCAGTATGCTATTGAGTTCCGTACGCTTGCCACAGAGGTAGGTTGGAACAATGAAGCCCTTGTTGCAGCCTTCTTTCATGGGCTCTCTGATGCGATTAAAGACAAAGTTGCAGCCAGAGATTTACCAGAGGATCTTGAGGCGTTGGTGTCTTTTTTTATCCTAATTGACATCAGACTCAGAAAGATGCGATTAAAGACAAAGTTGCAGCCAGAGATTTACCAGAGGATCTTGAGGCGTTGGTGTCTTTTTTTATCCTAATTGACATCAGACTCAGAAAGAGGCCCTCTTTCAAGGAGCGCTTGCGGAAGCCTCCTGTTCCGTTGTCTCCTACGTGTTCGTTCCCACCCATGCCTCCCTCTCCTCCCATGCCTCCTGGTCCTGAGTCACCAGATACTGCTGAGCTGATGCAGCTGGGATTCACGCGTCTCTCCGCGGTGGAGAGGGCCTTTAGGAGGAGGGGCTCTGCCTCTATTGTGGGTTACAGGGCCACCTTTTGAAGTCTTGTCCTACACTGCCGGGAAACGCTCACACCTAAGGTCCTGTTGGGGGCAGACCTTGGGTGGTTTATCCTCGTCCCCGGAACCGCTTAAGGAGAAACCTTTGGTCACGGTTGTCCTTTCCTGGGTGGACTCCTCCATAGTCACCCAGGCTCTTGTTGACTCCGGTGCTGCGGGCTATTTCATTGACAGTGCTTTTGTATCAAAGCACTCGATTCCTGTTTTGCCTCGGCCCGTTCTGCTTGCTATTGAGGCCATTGATGGCAGGCCCCTTCAGCCCGCACTCGTTACTCACGAAACTGCTCCGTTGTCCATGGCTGTTGGGGCTCTCCATTTTGAAACCCTCCAGTTCCAGGTGATAAACTCTCCGCATTTTCCAGTTGTTCTGGGTTATCCCTGGCTCCAAAAGCACAATCCCAGTCTCGACTGGCGCAGGTCCGAAATTTTGTCGTGGTCCCGCAATGTATTTCCACTTGTCTTCAGAAACCAGTTAAAAACTTGTGTACTTCTTCGGTTTCTCAATTGCCAGAGGAGTTCCGAGAGTTCCTAGACGTGTTTGACAAGGTGCGTGCCGGTATGTTGCCTCCTCACCGGTCTTACGATTGTGCCATAGACCTGCAACCAGGAGCCATTCCTCCTCAGGGCCGGGTGTACCCTCTGTCTGTTGCAGAGAATTGTGCTATGGAGGAGTATGTTGCCAATGCTCTGTCGCGGGGGATCATCTGCAAATCCCCCGCAACAGAGCAGGGGCTGGCTTCTTCTTTGTGAAGAAAAAGGGTGGCGAGTTAAGACCATGTATCAATTATAGGGGTCTTAATCGTCTTACCATTAAGAATGCTTACCCTATTCCGCTTATTACGGAACTCTTTGACCGCCTCAAGGGAGCTACGGTCTTTACTAAACTTGATTTGAGAGGAGCGTACAATCTCGTTAGGATCAAGGAGGGCCACAAATGGAAAACAGCATTTAACACCAGGAGCGGGCATTATGAGTATCTTGTTCCTGTGTATTACCTGGCTGCTTGACGTCCTTCCTGGTTCCTGATCCCTGGCTTGTTCCTGACTCTGCTGTTTTCCTTGTTCCTGATTCCGGCTCGTCTGACTATTCGCTTTGGCTCCTGACTCGTCTCGTCTGACTACTAGCTCTGGTTTTGATTCCTGGCTTGTTATTTGACTTGTGGACTTTTTATTATTTTTTGCTATTAATAAAGGTGTGATTATTTTTGCACTTCTCGTCTCATTCTGATTCCTGGCACCCTGACACGTATGTTTTTAAATTAATTTTATAATAAAGGATAAGTTTTATGTTCTCAGCACACATTATAGGCTTATATATTGGTGGAATTGATTTATGTAAGGTATACCTATAGTGTCCAAATATTCTTACTTAAGCTTCATTGGCATGCCAAGTTGACCCTTCTATAGTCCTAAGAAGCTTGATCAAGAATTGTATTTTTGAAGCCAAGAAACCACATTTTCAGAAGGGAAACAGGGTGAAAAGCCTAAGATATGCTAAAGCTCACAAAAATTGCAATGAAGATCAGTGGAAAAGAGTATTATGGAATGACAAATCTAAGTTTTCAGTCCAATCGTCGACAATATGTGAGAAGAAGAGTTGGAGAGAGATGGAAAAATTAGTGCTTGCGGCCTTCAGTGAAAGATAGTGGAGGGTCTCTCCTGGTTTGGGGCTGCATTTCTGCCAGTGGTGTTGGCGATGTTGTCCAAATTGATGGGATCATGAATGCTGAAAAGTACAAACAGGTTTTAATTCATAGTAACAAGATGGTAGGTAAAGTGGTACTCATGGTAAGTACCTATAGGTGCCAAATATTTTTGTAATCAACAAGCACCTGTTAGGGGGGCAATATAGCACTAAGGAGACTCATAGCTAAATGAGTTACAAAGTCTGTAACAAAAAAGAGTGCTTTACCCCTGCAATTATTTAGGAAAAATTCTCCCTGAATAATACAGGAACGATTTTTAACCATTCATACTTTATCTTTATTGGTTTAACTATTCAATCATACATGTTTAAAAACACTTAAAACTCTCTAGATATCAAAATATAGCATAGATGTGTGAATAATACCTCTGAGAATCATGTATCTATATGTGAAACATTATACTTGGTTTGTATAATATCCAGCAGTCAGATACAAACATTATCTTTTGTAACCGGCTATTAACCCCTTAACGACCGAGGACGTGCAGGGTACGTCCTAAAAAAAAAGGCAGTTAACGCCTGAGAACGTACCCTGCACGTCCTCGGTGTGGAAAGCAGCTGGAAGCGATCCCGCTCGCTTCCAGCTGCTTTCCGGTTATTGCAGTGATGCCTCGATATGGAGGCATCCTGCAATAACCATTTTAAGCCATCCGGTGCAGAGAGAGCCACTCTGTGGCCCTCTCTGCACCGGAGATCGGTGGCTCAATGCGTTGGTGGGTGGGAGCCGGACCGGGAGGCGGGTGGCGGCCATCGATGGCCCTGGTGATGTGCAGGGGGGGCGGGATCGTTGGCGGGGATGGCCGGGGGCGCGCACGGACGCGCGCGCGTGCACGGGAGGGCGGGGGCGGAAGCGTGCACGGGGAGGGAGCGGGTGGGAACCGCTACGCTACAGAAAAGGCAGTAATAAAAAATGTTAATCAAAAGTAAAAAAATGGCTAAAAAGTTTAAAAAAAAACCGATCAGCAAGGTGGTGGGGGTACTTTTATTTTAGTACTGGCAGACTTTCTGCCAGTACTTAAGATGGCGGGGATAATTGTGGGGTGGGGGAGGGAAGGGAGCTGATTGGGAGGGATCAGGGGGTGGGATGTGTCAGGTGGGAGGCTGATCTCTACACTAAAGCTAAAATTAACCCTGCAAGCTACCTACAAACTCCCTAATTAATCCCTTCACTGCTAGCCATAATACATGTGTGAGGCGCAGCAGGATTTAGCGGCCTTCTAATTACCAGAAAGCAACGCCAAAGTCATATATGTCTGCTATTTCTGAACAAAGGGGATCCCAGACAAGTATTTACAACCATTTGTGCCATAATTGCACAAGCTGTTTGTAAATTATTTCAGTGAGAAACCGAAAAAATTTAAAAATTTAACTTTTTTTTTCAATTTGATCGCATTTGACGGTGAAATGGTGGCATGACATATACCAAAATGTGCCTAGATCAATACTTGGGGTTGTCTACTACACTACACTAAAGCTAAAATTAACCCTACAAGCTCCCTAAAAGCTCCCTAATTAACCCCTTAACTGCTGGGCATAATACACTTGTGGTGCGCAGTGGCATTTAGCGGCCTTCTAATTACCAAAAAGCAATGCCAAAGCCATATATGTCTGCTATTTCAGAACAAAGGGGATCCCAGAGAAGAATTTACAACCATTTATGCCATAATTGCACAAGTTGTTAGTAAATAATTTCAGTGAGAAACCGAAAGTTTGTGAAAAAATTTGTGAAAAAGTGAACGATTTTTTGTATTTGATCGCATTTGGCGGTGAAATGGTGGCATGAAATATACCAAAATTGGCCTAGATCAATACTTTGGGATGTCTACTAAAAAAAAAATATATACATGTCAAGGGATATTCAGGGATTCCTGAAAGATATTAGTGTTCTAATGTAACTAGCGCTAATTTTGGAAAAAAGTGGTTTGGAAATAGCAAAGTGCTACTTGTATTTATGGCCCTATAACTTGCAAAAAAAGCAAAGAACATGTAAACATTGGGTATTTCTAAACTCAGGACAAAATTTAGAAACTATTTAGCATGGGTGTTTTTTGGTGGTTGTAGATATGTAACAGATTTTGGGGGTCAAAGTTAGAAAAAGTGTGGTTTTTTTTCAATTTTTCCTCATATTTTATAATTTTTTTATAGTAAATTATAAGATATGATGAAAATAATGGTATCTTTAGAAAGTCCATTTAGTGGCGAGAAAAATGGTATATAATATGTGTGGGTACAGTAAATGAGTAAGAGGAAAATTACAGCTAAACACAAACACTGCAAAAATGTAAAAATAGCCTTGGTCCCAAACGGACAGAAAATGGAAAAGTGCTGTGGTCATTAAGGGGTTAATAAATTCAGAAATAACGCTGTAACAAGAGGACCTGTTAATATGTGGGATGTCAGATTATGAGATTAAAGCTATCTAGCTAATACTCTATCTGTAATTATAAAGTCCTTGCTTGCACAGTCAACTTTAGCACAGCTGCTCAATGTAATAGATTCTGTCTGCTTGAAATCTCTAGATATTAATATTTAGTATAGGTGTGTGAATAACACCTCTTAGAATCATGTATCTAGATATAAAAAAATTGTACGTGGTTTGTATAATATCAAGCAGTCAGATACAAACATTTGGTTAGATTACGAATTTTGCGTTATGAGTAAAAAAGCAGCGTTAATCTCGCTAATCAGAAATAAGATTGATTATTATTATCAGATGAGTAGTGCCTCTGCAGACATAATAGGCAATAAGAAGCAGTTTTTGAAGATATGGGAACCTTGGATAATGTATTCTGAAGCTAGAAACAGACTAAAAGCAAAGGAGTTACGAGGTGGGTGGCCCCCTGTCTCTCCCGCTCCTGCCCAGCATGTCTGGGTGGGTCATAACACACTCCCCTACCCCTTCCTTCGGGATGTATCCAATTTCCCCTGAGGCAGGGGGAAGGATGATAGATAGGACATCACAGGTCTTTCTCCAGGCTGGGTCCCCTCCCCCACAGGGGTATGAGAGATTATTGCTGATAACAGTATGTTGTGCTGAGTTTAGGCTTTTGTATATGAAGTATATGTAACCATATTTAATGACCTAAAATGTAATTATGATGGAATTCTTTGTCAAATGTAAATTATACACTGTAAAATTTAATAAAAACTTTTGTTCATAAAAAAAAAGCAGCGTTAAGCCTCATAACGCTGCTTTTTTACTACCGCTGCTATTACGAGTCTTGTAGGTGTCCCGCACACTTTTTTGGCCGTACCGCAAATTAACCTACGCAATTTCCATAAAGTCTTTTTTCAATGGGACTTCCATTGCGCTAGTATTACAAGCTTTTTTTTTTTAGGCCAAAAAGTGAGCGGTACAGCCTATCCCCCAAGATTCGTAACGCATTCTAAAGTCAGTAGTTATGAGTTTTACACTACAAGGCTGTAGCATAAAACTCATAACTAAAGTGCTAAAAAGTACACTAACACCCATAAACTACCTATTAACCACTAAACCGAGGCCCTCCCGCATCGCAAACACTAAAATAAAATTATTAACCCCTAATCTGCCGCTGCCTCCACTATAATAAACATATTAACCCCTAAACTGCCACACTCCCACCTCGCAAACACTATTTAAGTATTATTAACCCCTAATCTGCTGCCCCTAATATCGCCTCCACCTACCTACATTTATTAACCCCTAATCTGCTGCCCCCAATGTTGCCTCCACTATATTACATTTATTAACCCGTAAACCTAAGTCTAACCCTAACACCCCCTAACTTAAATATAATTAAAATAAATCTAACTAATAATTCCTATCATTAACTAAATAATTCCTATTTAAAACTAAATACCTGTAAAATAAACCCTAAGCTAGCTACAATATAACTAATAGTTACATTGTATCTACCTTAGGGTTTATTTTTATTTTACAGGCAAGTTTGTATTTATTTTAACTAGGTAGAATAGTTAGAATAGTTACTAAATAGTTATTAACTATTTACTAACTACAATACAATACAATACAAATTTACCTGTAAAATAAAACCTAACCTGAGTTACACTAACACCTAACCTTACACTACAATTAAATAAATTACATAATTTAAATCCAATTACCTAAATTACAAAAAACAAGCAAACACTAAATTACACAAAATAAAAAAAAAAACAAATTACAAGATATTTAAACTAATTACACCTAATCTAATAGCCCTATCAAAATAAAAAAGCCCCCCTCAAAATAACCCCCCTAGCCTAAACTAAACTACCAATAGCCCTTAAAAGGGTCTTTTGCGGGGCATTGCCCCAAATAAATCAGCTCTTTTACCTGGAAAAAAAAATACAAACAACCCTCCCAACAGTAAAATCCACCACCCCCACAACCAACCCCCCAAATAAAACCCTAACTAAAAAAACTTAAGCTCCCCATTGCCCTGAAAAGGGCATTTGTATGGGCATTGCCCTTAAAAGGGAATTTAGTTCTATTGAGGCCCAAACCCTAACCTAAAAATAAAACCCATTCAATAAACCCTTAAAAAAACACTAACCCCTGAAGATCCACCTATAGTTTTGAAGAGCCGACATCCATCCTCAAAGAAGCCGGGAGAAGTCCTCAACGAAGCAGCAAGAAGTCCTCAACGAAGCCGGGAGAAATCTTCATCCATGCCAGGAGAAGTGGTCCTCCAGACGGGCAGAAGTCTTCATCCAGACGGCATCTTCTATCTTCATCGATCCGGCGTGGAGCGGCTCCATCTTCAAGAAATTTGGCGCGGAGCATCCTCTTCCAACGAAAATCCTATTGGCTGATGCAATAAGTCAATAGAATTGAACTTCAATCCTATTGGCTAATTCAATCAGCCAATAGGATTGAGCTCGCATTCTATTGGCTGTTCCAATCAGCCAATAGAATGCTAGCTCAATTCTATTGGCTTATTGGATCAGCCAATTGGCGCCCGTTCATCCTCGGCTATGTGCGCGCCGGGTTTTGGTGAGCTAAATTCCTTTTAAACGGTTAGGTTTTATCATTATCTGTCCTTAGATGTTATGTTAATTTCTCCTGCTTTGTTTTGAAGTTCGGCTTAGTTTATTTAAAAAGCTACTTAGGAGGAGAAAAGTGGTTTCCATTCCTCAAAATCTATTTTAAGGGGGTTATAGTGTTTATTGCATTGCTTTGCCATATGCTATAATAGAGCAGTCTGATTTTGTCCTTAAATCTACCCAAGAAACTGAGTCTCCTGAACACCTTTCTACCATTATTAAGTGTGCTTATTGTAAAAAAGCTGAAGTGCCTTCTCCAGCTAATTTATGTGGCTCATGTTAAGATTTGTTAATGCAATCAGAAAAATGTAATGTTGTTTCTTTGGGTATTAAGGCACCTACTGTTTGTTCATTACAGGAGAATACTGACATGGTGTCAACTACTGTGAAAAGCTTTATCAAGGCTGCAGTTTCTGAGGCGCGGGCTGCTCTCCCCCCTTCAATCATGCGTAAAAGGTCAGTTCAGATTTTGCCTTCTACAAGTGCTATGTGCCTTGAGACCAGGGATAGTGTTATGTCTTCAAATGGTGAAGTTTCCTCTGGTGATGTAGAATCCTCATCTGATGTTGAACCTGAAATTTCCTCTTTTTTGTTTACTTTTTGTTTAAAGTTGAACATATTCATTCTCTTTTAAAGGAGGTCTTAATTACTTTAGGAGTTAAATATCCTAAAGTTTCTGATGATAAGCCTTGTAATAATTTAAATTCAGTTTTTAAGACGGTTGTTAATCTCCCTGAGGTTTTCCCATTTTCCTGATACTGTCACTGACATGATTTCTAGGGAATTGTCTAACGGCTAGATTTAGAGTTTTGTCGGTAACGACCCGAAAAGCTAACGCTGGCTTTTTTCTGGCCGCACCATAAAAATAACTCTGGTATTGAGAGTCCACATAAAGGCTGCGTTAGGCTCCAAAAAAGGAGCGTAGAGCATATTTAACGCAGCTTCAACTCTCGATACCAGAGTTGCTTACGCAAGCGGCCAGCCTCAAAAATGTGCTCGTGCACGATTCCCCCATAGAAAACAATGGGGCTGTTTGAGCTGAAAAAAAAACTAACACCTGCAAAAAAAGCCGCGTTCAGCTCCTAACGCAGCCCCATTGTTTGCTATGCGGAAACACTTCCTACGTCTGCACCTAACACTCTAACATGTACCCCGAGTCTAAACACCCCTAACCTTACACTTATTAACCCCTAATCTGCCGCCCCCGCTATCGCTGACCCCTGCATATTATTATTAACCCCTAATCTGCCGCTCCGTAAACCACCGCTACTTACATTATCCCTATGTACCCCTAATCTGCTGCCCTAACATCGCCGACCCCTATATTATATTTATTAACCCCTAATCTGCCCCCCACAACGTCGCCTCCACCTGCCTACACTTATTAACCCCTAATCTGCCGAGCGGACCTGAGCGCTACTATAATAAAGTTATTAACCCCTAATCCGCCTCACTAACCCTATAATAAATAGTATTAACCCCTAATCTGCCCTCCCTAACATCGCCGACACCTAACTTCAATTATTAACCCCTAATCTGCCGACTGGAGCTCACCGCTATTCTAATAAATGTATTAACCCCTAAAGCTAAGTCTAACCCTAACACTAACACCCCCTAAATTAAATATAATTTTAATCTAGCAAAATTAACTCTTATTAAATAAATTATTCCTATTTAAAGCTAAATACTTACCTGTAAAATAAATCATAATATAGCTACAATATAAATTATAATTACATTGTAGCTATTTTAGGATTAATATTTATTTTACAGGCAACTTTGTAATTATTTTAACCAGGTACAATAGCTATTAAATAGTTAAGAACTATTTAATAGCTACCTAGTTAAAATAATTACAAAATTACCTGTAAAATAAATCCTAACCTAAGTTACAATTAAACCTAACACTATACTATCATTAAATTAATTAAATAAAATACCTATAATTACCTACAATTAAACCTAACACTACACTATCAATACATTAATTAAATACAATATCTACAAATAACTACAATGAAATAAACTAACTAAAGTACAAAAAATAAAAAAGAACTAAGTTACAAAAAATATTTACAAACATAAGAAAAATATTACAACAATTTTAAACTAATTACACCTACTCTAAGCCCCCTAATAAAATAACAAAGACCCCCAAAATAAAAAATGCCCTACCCTATTCTAAATTACTAAAGTTCAAAGCTCTTTTACCTTACCAGCCCTGAACAGGGCCCTTTGCGGGGCATGCCCCAAGAAGTTCAGCTCTTTTGCCTGTAAAAAAAAAATACAATACCCCCCCCACAACATTACAACCCACCACCCATATACCCCTAATCTAACCCAAACCCCCCTTAAATAAACCTAACACTAAGCCCCTGAAGATCATCCTACCTTGTCTTCACCTCACCAGGTATCACCGATCCGTCCTGGCTCCAAAATCTTCATCCAACCCAAGCGGGGGCTGGCGATCCATCATCCGGTGGCTGAAGAGGTCCAGAAGAGGCTCCAAAGTCTTCATCCTATCCGGGAAGAAGAGGCGATCCGGACCGGCAACCATCTTGATCCAAGCGGCATCTTCTATCTTCATCCGATGATGACCGGCTCCATCCTGAAGACCTCCACCGCGGACCCATCTTCTTCCGGCGACGTCCAACTGAAGAATGACAGTTCCTTTAAGGGACGTCATCCAAGATGGCGTCCCTTGAATTCCGATTGGCTGATAGGATTCTATCAGCCAATCGGAATTAAGGTAGGAATATTCTGATTGGCTGATGGAATCAGCCAATCAGAATCAAGTTCAATCCGATTGGCTGATCCAATCAGCCAATCAGATTGAGCTCGCATTCTATTGGCTGTTCCGATGAGCCAATAGAATGCAAGCTCAATCTGATTGGCTGATTGAATCAGCCAATCGGATTGAACTTGATTCTGATTGGCTGATTCCATCAGCCAATCAGAATATTCCTACCTTAATTCCGATTGGCTGATAGAATCCTATCAGCCAATCGGAATTCAAGGGACGCCATCTTGGATGACGTCCCTTAAAGGAACCGTCATTCTTCAGTTGGACGTCGCCGGAAGAAGATGGGTCCGCGGTGGAGGTCTTCAGGATGGAGCCGGTCGTCATCGGATGAAGATAGAAGATGCCGCTTGGATCAAGATGGTTGCCGGTCCGGATCGCCTCTTCTTCCCGGATAGGATGAAGACTTTGGAGCCTCTTCTGGACCTCTTCAGCCACCGGATGATGGATCGCCAGCCCCCGCTTGGGTTGGATGAAGATTTTGGAGCCAGGACGGATCGGTGATACCTGGTGAGGTGAAGACAAGGTAGGATGATCTTCAGGGGCTTAGTGTTAGGTTTATTTAAGGGGGGTTTGGGTTAGATTAGGGGTATGTGGGTGGTGGGTTGTAATGTTGGGGGGGGGTATTGTATGTTTTTTTTTACAGGCAAAAGAGCTGAACTTCTTGGGGCATGCTGCGCAAAGGGCCCTGTTCAGGGCTGGTAAGGTAAAAGAGCTTTGAACTTTAGTAATTTAGAATAGGGTAGGGCATTTTTTATTTTGGGGGTCTTTGTTATTTTATTAGGGGGCTTAGAGTAGGTGTAATTAGTTTAAAATTGTTGTAATATTTTTCATATGTTTGTAAATATTTTTTTATTTTTTGTAACTTAGTTCTTTTTTATTTTTTGTACTTTAGTTAGTTTATTTCATTGTAGTTATTTGTAGATATTGTATTTAATTAATGTATTGATAGTGTAGTGTTAGGTTTAATTGTAGGTAATTATAGGTATTTTATTTAATTAATTTAATGATAGTATAGTGTTAGGTTTAATTGTAACTTAGGTTAGGATTTATTTTACAGGTAATTTTGTAATTATTTTAACTAGGTAGCTATTAAATAGTTCTTAACTATTTAATAGCTATTGTACCTGGTTAAAATAATTACAAAGTTGCCTGTAAAATAAATATTAATCCTAAAATAGCTACAATGTAATTATAATTTATATTGTAGCTATATTATGATTTATTTTACAGGTAAGTATTTAGCTTTAAATAGGAATAATTTATTTAATAAGAGTTAATTAATTTCGCTAGATTAAAATTATATTTAATTTAGGGGGTGTTAGTGTTAGGGTTAGACTTAGCTTTAGGGGTTAATACATTTATTAGAATAGCGGTGAGCTCCGGTCGGCAGATTAGGGGTTAATAATTGAAGTTAGGTGTCGGCGATGTTAGGGAGGGCAGATTAGGGGTTAATACTATTTATTATAGGGTTAGTGAGGCGGATTAGGGGTTAATAACTTTATTATAGTAGCGGTGCGGTCCGCTCGGCAGATTAGGGGTTAATAAGTGTAGGCAGGTGGAGGCGACGTTGAGGGGGGCAGATTAGGGGTTAATAAATATAATATAGGGGTCGGCGGTGTTAGGGGCAGCAGATTAGGGGTACATAGCTATAATGTAGCTGGCGGCTCTTTGCGGTCGGCAGATTAGGGGTTAATTATTGTAGGTAGCTGGCGGCGACGTTGTGGGGGGCAGATTAGGGGTTAATAAATATAATATAGGGGTCGGCGGTGTTAGGGGCAGCAGATTAGGGGTACATAAGGATAACGTAGTTGGCGGTCGGCAGATTAGGGGTTAAAAAAATGTAATCGAGTTGCGGCGATGTGGGGGGACCTTGGTTTAGGGGTACATAGGTAGTTTATGGGTGTTAGTGTACTTTAGAGTACAGTAGTTAAGAGCTTTATAAACCGGCGTTAGCCCAGAAAGCTCTTAACTACTGACTTTTTTCCTGCGGCTGGAGTTTTGTCGTTAGATTTCTAACGCTCACTTCAGACACGACTCTAAATACCGGAGTTAGAAAAATCCCATTGAAAAGATAGGATACGCAATTTACGTAAGGGGATCTGCGGTATGGAAAAGTCGCGGCTGAAAAGTGAGCGTTAGACTCTTTTTTGAGTGACTCCAAATACCGGAGGTAGCCTAAAACCAGCGTTAGGAGCCTCTAACGCTGGTTTTCACGGCTAACGCCAAACTCTAAATCTAGGCCTAAGCCAGGTAATTCTTTTACTCCTTCTGCAAGGTTTAACAAGTTATATATTTTACCTGCTGCTAATACAGATTTATGACTAACAGTTGCCAAAGTGGCTGGGACCATTTCTACTCTGGCTTAACATATTACTATTCTTTGGAAGGCATTACTTCTTTTAAAGACCCTTTAGACAGAAAGTCTTTTCATAGTAGAGCAGGCTATATTCTCAGGCCAGCTATTTCTATTGCTGATGTAGATGCTTCTACTTTCTGGTTTTTAGTCTTTCAGATCAGTATTCTGATTACTCTGCTAGTGCAAATCTTTTGAGTTTATTCAATGGTGCCAATTCTTTTATTTGTGATTCTGTATTTGATATTATGAAGATTATTGTAAAAAGCATGTCTTTGGCAGTCCTTGCCAGGAGAGTCTTATGGCTTAAGTCCTGGTCTGCTGATATGGTATTTAAATCCAGGCTATTATCTCTTTCCTTTCAGGGAAATAAATTATTTGGTTCTGATTTAGATTTTATTATATCTTCTGTTAATGGAGGTTAAGGGGCTTTTCTTCCTCAGGACAGAAAGTCTAGAAATTCAAAGCTTCTAATAGTTTTTGTTCCTTTTTTCAGAATAAGGAACAAAAAGTTGACTCCTCTGCTCAAAAGTGAGGCACCTCTGGTTCAGTCTAGAGACCTAGTGCTAACTGGAACAAGTCAAAGCAGGGTAAGAGATCTATCTCTATTACCAAACCTGCATGATGATGTGGCCCCCGATCCATAAGTTCTGGTAGGGGGCAGATTTAGCCTTTTTTTAAGGGGGCTTGGTTTCAGTGTGTTCCAGAGCCCTGGGTTCTGAATATAGTTTCTCAGGGATATCGAATAGGTTTCAGAACAAGGCCTCACAGAGGAGGTTTTTTTTCTCTGTCCAATATTCCAAGCAATCCTGTAAAAGCTTAAGCTTTTTTTCCAGCCTGTCTCAAATCTGGAAGATATGGGAGTGATTGTTCCAGTTCCTTTGCAGGAAAAGGGGATGGGATTTTAGTCAAATCTCTTCATTGTTCCAAAGAAGCAAGGTACCTTCAGACCAGTTCTAGATCTGAAGGCTCTGAACAAGTTTGTAAGGATTCCATGTTTCAGAATGGAAACCATTCAGACTATTCTGTCTTTTGTTCAGTCAGTTTATGTCCAAAATACATTTAAAGGATACTTACCTTTATATTCCTATTTACAGAGATCATTTCCAGTTTCTGAGGTTTGCCTTTTTGGACAGGCATTTTCAGTTTGTTGCTCTTCCATTTGGTCTGAGTGTCCTTTTGTCTGTGATCAGGTTTCAGGGTATTGCAGTGTTTCCATACCTGGACGACATCTTTGTTTAAGCTCAATATTTTCCTTTAGCAGAATCTCACACCAACCAACTCTTGTTTCTTCAACTGCATGGTTGGAGGGTCAATTTTACAAGAAGCTTTTTGGTTCCTCAGTCAAAGGTAACTTTTTGAGGGTTTCAAATAGATTCAGTATCCATGAGTCTTTCTCTAACAGAGCAGAGAAAGTTAAAACCGATGTTAACTTGTCTGAACCTTCAGTCTCTCTTGTTTCCCCTTGTGGCTCTGCGTATGGAAGTCTTATGATTGCAGCTTCAGATGCAATTCCATTTGCTCGTTTTCACATGAGGCCTCTTCAGCTATGTTTGATGTGTCAATGGTGCAGAGATTATACTCAGATGTCTCAAATTGTATTTTTGGGCCCAGTAGAAGTCAGTCTCTAACTTGGTGGCTAGATCATCAGTTTATTATTCAGGGGGCTTCTTTTGCTAATTCTCCCTGGACTGTGATCACTACAGATGCAAGTGTCTCAGGCTGGGGAGCTGTTCGGGGGGTCTCTAACAGCACAGGGAGTTTGGCATTCTCAAGAGGAGAGGTTACCAATCAATGTTCTAGAACTCCATACAATTTGCAGGGCTCTTCAAACTTGGCCCATGTTGAAAGGAGAGTCTCATCTCTGTTTTCAGACAGACAATGTCACAGCAGTAGCTTATGTCAACCATCAGGGGGGAACTCACAGTTCCTTGGCAATAATGGAAGTGTCTCAAATGTTCTCATGGGTAGAAACCAATTCTTGTCTAGTCTCAGCCATTCATATTCCAGGGGTGAAAAACTGGGAGGCCGACTTTCTCAGTCATCAATCTCTACAGTACATCCAGGGGAGTGATATCTTCACCAGCATGTGTTTAATCAGATTTGGGGTCTCCCAGAGATAGATCTGATGGCCTCTTGTTTGAACAACAAACTTTCGAGTTAGTGGATGCTCTAGTAGTTCCTTGGTCTTTTCATCCTGCTTATCTGTTTTCACCTTTGGTACTTCTTCCCAGAGTAATTTCCAATATAACGCTAGAGAAGTCGTCTGTGATCCTAATTTACCCAGCATGGCCTCTCAGGATTTGGTATACGGATCTATTTCAGATGTCCATCTGCCCTCCTAAGATGAGCTGCCTGTGCTAGCCAGAATCGACATATGGATTTTACTGATACAAAGTGGATGGAATTTTTTTGCCTATTATTACTACAAACAAGACAAGTTCCAAAAAACTACCGGTAATCTGACAACCTGATTGGACGCCATTGAACACGTGACAAGCACATATCACGGGCCGATCAGTGTCAGCAGAGAAGGCGTTTAATGCCGACGTGATACCTGCTTCAGTGAAAGGTTAGTCAGAGAAAGCAGTTAATACACAGAGCTTTCGGATTCCGGTGTATATGAGCTACCTGTTACATTTATAGTACGGAACCTTAAGGAGTCTTCCAACACACGTTTTAGGCAATCTCACTTTGTCAGTAATATCTGATACGGAACTTAAATAATATATATAACTCAAATGAGTATTAGCTAGAGACTTTAGATTTCTTAAATAAGGGGTAGTCTCCTAAAAGGACTAACAAGGTTTACTAAAAGCGCAATATAGAGACCAGTTTTTCTTAAACCATTGGTGGATTAGAATTTAAGGTTTTTATAGTATTATAAACTTTTGAATTAATGAATTAATATATGTATGCTGCATTTTTATTTCTTTTCTGTATGACCTATAAATATAAATATATTTTTAGTAAATATAATAAATGAACTATTTTAGACTTTTTTTTAATTCTTATTATTGAGTTATAGTAAGCTTTCAGTGTACTGTTTCGGCTAGATTACGAGTTTTTGCCGGTAATGGTGCGCGATGCTAACGCACAGTTTTTCCTTACCGCTCAACTACAGTAACGCTGGTATTACGGGTTTTTAGAAACCCGGCGTTAGCTGCAAAAAAGTGAGCGAAGAGCAGAATTTAGCTCCACATCTCACCTCAATACCAGCACTGCTTACGGTAGCGGTAAGCTGGCAAAACGTTCTCCTACACGATTTCTCCATAGGAATCAATTGGGCTGATTCAGCTGAAAAAAAGTCTAACACCTGCAAAAAAGCAGCGTTCAGCGCCTAACGCAGCCCCATTGATTCCTATGGGGAAATAAAAGGTATGTCTATACCTAACACCCTAACATGAACCCCAAGTCTAAACACCCCTAATCTTACACTTATTAACCCCTAATCTGCCGCTCCCGACATCGCCGCAACCTACATTATATTATTAACCCCTAATCTGCCACTCCGGACACCACCGCAACCTACATTATACTTATGAACCCCTAATCTGTTGCCCCCAACATCGCCGACACCTACATTATAGTTATTAACCCCTATTCTGCCGCCCCAATGTCGTCGCAACCTACCTAAAATTATTAACCCCTAATCTGCCGCCCCCAACGTTGCCGCCACTATAATAAAGTTATTAACCCCTAAACCTAAGTCTAACCCTAACCCCCCCCCTGACTTAAATATAATTTAAATACATCTAAATAAAAATACTATTATTAAAAAAAATTATTCATATTTAAAACTAAATACTTACTAATAGTTACATTGTAGCTAGCTTAGGATTTATTTTTATTTTACAGGCAACTTTGTTTTTATTTTAACTAGGTACAATAGTTATTAAATAGTTATTAACTATTTAATAACTTCCTATTTAAAATAAATACAAATATACCTGTAAAATAAATCCTAGCCTAAGTTACAATTACACCTAACACTACACTATAATTAAATAAATTACCTAAATTAACTACAATTAATTACAATTAAATTAAATAAATAAATTACGAAAAACAAACAAACATTAAATTACAGAAAATAATAAAATAATTACAAGTTTTTTTTAAACTAATTACACCTAATCTAATCCCCCTAATAAAATAAAAAATCCACCCCAAAATAATAAAAATCCCTACCCTATACTAAATTACAAATAGCCCTTAAAAGGGCTTTTTGGGGGGCATTGCCCCAAAGTAATCAGCTCTTTTACCTGTAAAAAAAAAGACAATACCCCCCCAACATTACAACCCACCACCCACACACCCAACCCTACTCTAAAACCCACCCAATACCCCCTTAATAAAACCTAACACTACCCCCTTGAAGATCACCATACCTTGAGACGTCTTCACTCAACCGGGCAGAAGTGGTCCTCCAGACGGTCCAAAGTCTTCATCCTATCCGGGCAGAAGAGGTCCTCCAGACGGGCAGAAGTCTTCATCCAGGTGGCATCTTCTATATTCATCCATCCGACATGGAGCATCCTCTTCTTTCGACGGCGAATGGAACAATGACGGGTCCTTTAAATGACGTCATCCAAGATGGCGTCTCTTCAATTCCGATTGGCTGATAGAATTCTATCAGCCAATCGGAATTAAGGTAGAAAAAATCCTATTGGCTGATCCAATCAGCCAATAGGATTGAAGTTCAATCCTATTGGCTGATTAGAACAGCCAATAGGATTGAGCTCGCATACTATTGGCTGATTGGAACAGCCAATAGAATGCAAGCTCAATCCTATTGGCTGATTGGATCAGCCAAAAGGATTTTTTCTACCTTAATTCCAATTGGCTGATAAAATTCTATCAGCCAATCGGAATTGAAGGGACGCCATCTTGGATGGCGTCATTTAAAGGACCCGTCATTGTACCAGTCGCTGTCGAAAGAAGAGGATGCTCCACGTTGGATGTCTCAAAGATGGACCCGCTCCGCTCCGGATGGATGAAGATAGAAGATGCCGCCTGGATGAAGACTTCTGCCAGTCTGGAGGACCACTTCTGCCCGGTTGGGTGAAGACGTCTCAAGGTAGGGTGATCTTCAAGGGGGTAGTGTTAGGTTTTATTAAGGGGGTATTGGGTGGGTTTTAGAGTAGGGTTGGATGTGTGGGTGGTGGGTTGTAATGTTGGGGGGGTATTGTCTTTTTTTTACAGGTAAAAGAGCTGATTACTTTGGGGCAATGCCCCGTAAAAAGCCCTTTTAAGGGCTATTTGTAATTTAGTATAGGGTAGGGATTTTTATTATTTTGGTGGGCTTTTTTATTTTATTAGGGGGATTAGATTAGGTGTAATTAGTTTAAAAAACTTGTAATTATTTTATTATTTTCTGTAACTTAGTGGGGTTTTTTCCCGTAATTTAGTTTATTTTATTTAATTGTAATTAATTGCAGTTAATTTAGGTAATTTATTTAATTATAGTGTAGTGTTAGGTGTAATTGTAACTTAGGTTAGGTTTTATTTTACAGGTATATTTGTCTTTATTTTAACTAGGTAGCTATTAAATAGTTAATAACTATTTAATAACTTTTCTACCTAGTTAAAATAAATACAAACTTGCCTGTAAAATAAAAATAAACCCTAAGCTAGATACAAATGTAACTATTAGTTATATTGTAGCTATTTTAGGGTTTATTTTACAGGTAAGTATTTAGTTTTAAATAGGAATAATTTATTTAATTGTAGTAATTTTATTTCGATTTATTTAAATAATATTTAAGTAACATAATATTTAAGTAAGGGGGGTGTTAGGTTTAGGGTTAGACTTAGATTGTGTGGTTAATAAATTTAATATAGTGGCAATGACGTTGGGGTCGGCAGATTAGGGGTTAATAAATGTAAGTAGGTGTCGGTGATGTTAGGGACGGCAGATTATGGGTTAATAATATTTAACTAGTGTTTGCGAGGCGGTAGGACGTCGGTTTATGGGTAAATACATTTATTGAAGTGGCGGCAATGTCCGGTTAGGCAGATTAGAGGTTAAACATTTTAATATAGTGTTTGCGATGTGGGGGGGCCTCGGTTTAGGGGTTAATAGGTAGTTTATGGGTGTTAATGTACTTTTTAGCACTTTAGTTAAGAGTTTTATGTTACGGCGTTAGCCCATAAAACTCTTAACTACTGACTTTTAAATGCGGTATCAGTCTTGACAGGAGAGGCTGTACCGCTCACTTTTTCCAAGACTCGTAATACCGGCATTAGGAAAATCCCATTGAAAAGATAGGATACGCAATTTACGTAAGTGGATTTGCGGTATGCTCGAGTCGCGGAAAAAAAAGTGAGTGGTACACCAGTACCTGCCAGTCTCGTAATACCAGCAGGCGTTAAAAAACAGCGTTGGGACCTCTCAACGCTGCTTTATAAGGCTAACACAAGACTCGTAATCTAGGCGACTGTTTGTTTTTTGTATTTTGTTGTGTGATTGAGGGATAAATCACATCTAAGAGCTGCTATACTATATTAAAGGGTTACCCTATTGTTGTTTACTCCTTGGACTCTGCCTCTGTGATCAGACCTTCTGTGCCAAGGTCCATTTTTCCATCCAGATCTCAAGTCTCTGAACTTGATGGCATGGAAATGGAAAGTTTAGACCTTAGGCAAAGGGGTTTCTTTGATTCTGTGAAACCTTGATTCAGACTTGTAACCCTTTAACTAGGAAAATGTATCACAAGGTCTTGAAGACATTTATTTATTGGTGTAAAAATCATGTTTTTTCCTGGCATTTTTGAAGAATTTATAGAATTTTGCAGTTTTAGCAGGATGTTCTGGTTAGGGGCCAATCTGCCTGTTCTCTGAAGGGGCAGATTTCTGTTATTTCAGTTTTGATCCACAGAAAGATTGATAATCTTTCTGATATTCATAGTTTCATTCAGGCTCTGATCTGTATAAAACCTGTAATAAAGCCAATTTCTCCTTCATGGAATCTTAACTTGGTGTTGAGGGTTTGGCAGGCTCCTCCTTTTGAAGCTATGCATAAGATAGACATTAAACTACTTTCTTGGAAAGTTTTATTTATTTTGGCTATTTCTTCTGCTAGAAAAAATGTTAGAGTTATCTGCTTTTTTCTTGTGATCTTCTTTATCTGATTTTTCATCAGGATAAGGCTGTTTTACGGGCCATCTTGATTTTTTTTGCCTAGGCTTTTTTCTTCACACAACTTTAGCAGAGAGATTGTTGTTCCTTCCTTGTGTCCTAATCTTAAGAATTCTTCAGAGAGATCTTTGCATTCTTTAAATGTTGTTAGGGCATTGAGATATAATATTGATCCTACTAAGGATTTTAGGCAAACTTCTAGTTTGTTCATTCTTTTTTTTTTCTGGCCCTTGGAAGGGTCAAAAAGCTTCTGCTGTTTTTTTGGCCTCTTGGTTGAAACTTGTGAATCACAAAGCTTATGAGCGGATTACTGCTAAATCTACTAGGTCAGTTGCCACTGTCTCAGTTTGATTTGCTTGCCTGTTTGATTTATTAAAAATATATATATTATTGGGGCTGTGGATTTTATTTCTCAGTGAAAAAATATAATTTATAAATCCCTCCCTTTATGTTATTACTCGTAGACCCCACAGTTTGGGTATTAGTTCCCAAGAGTAATGGATCGTGGACTCCTGCCACCTGTATGAAAGAAAACATAATTTATGCTTACCTGATAAATTCATTTCTTTCACGTAGTGAGAGTCCACAAGTCCCCCCACCCTTATGTTTTTTTTGGGATTAGTTTTTTCTTTACCTCACTTTGCTTGGCTATATGTTAGACTGAGGTATGTGTGAGGTGGGATGGGTTTTATAAAGCTCTTGGGGTTTGGGTATATTTGCCTCCACTTAGTGGTAGATAAGAGTAATTCCCAAAAGTAATGGATTGTGGATTCTCACCACCATGAAAGTAATGACTTTATCAGCCCTTTCCAGTTAAATACTTTGAAACATGCAATAACATTTGTATTAAACTTTTATATGTATTAATGTGTTTTGAAAAGAAATACTTCACATAGAAAAATAAATTATTTTTATTTTAAAATATATATTATAAGGCCCATTTATCAAGCTCCGTATGGAGCTTGTGCGCCCGTGTTCTAAAGACCGCTGCTTCAAAACTCTGTCCGCCTTCTCTGAGCAGGCAGACAGGAATCACCACAATTAAACCCGATCAAGTACGATCGGGTTGATTGACACCTCCCTGCTGGCGGCCCATTGGCTGCAAGTCTGCAGGGGGTGGCGTTGCACCAGCAGCACTTGTGAGCTGTATGCAATGCTGAATACGGAGAGCATATTGCTCTCCGCATTCAGCAAGGTCTTGTCATTTTCTACTTCTTGATTAGAGTTTGAACACTGCTGATTTGCATTCTCAATTCCTTGGATATCTTTTTATATCCCTTTCCTGTTTTAAACAGTTCAACTACCTTTTTCCCACAGATCCTTTGGCAATTATTTTGCTTTCCCCATGACTCAGAATCCAGAAACGTCAGAAGGAGTCCAGAAACTCATTGACCTTTTATACACACACACTAATTACAAGTAAACAGATCACAGGTGAGGATGGTTACCTTTAATAGCCATTCAAACCCCTTTGTGTGCATGTTATCAGGCCAAAATCCAGCCAGGGTATATAAACTTTTGATCAGGGTTATTTGGGTAGTTTCTGTTGTCATTATGATTTAAAAAGAGTAAACACAGTTGATTGATAATAAATGGCTTCAGCCAAACACTAACCATGAGTGAAAGAAAAGTTTTTGTGTTATCATTCATATTCTCTGAAAAATGGCCAAGAAATCATAAATTCTGCCAGGGTATAAAAACTTATGCGCACAACTGTATATAAACCTATATATCTAAACTAATATATACAGCTTCCTACCACATGGTCATTGGTTAGTTAATATGTGTAGGAGCTATTTTATATCCTGTATGTATGTCCTTAAAGGTGCATGAAACCAACATTTTTTTTATTTAGAGCATACATTTTTAAATATACTTCTACCATGAGTTTTGCTTTAATCTCTTAGTATTGTTAATTGAATGAGCAGTGATTCGCTTCTGGGAGCAAGCTGGATACTGCTAGTGAGCCAATGAAGAGGCATATATATGCAGCCACCAATCAGCAGCTAGCTCCCAGCTTCAAAGCCTAGTTAGGTATGATGTTCAACAAAGGATACCAAACAAAACAAAGCAAATTAGATAACAGAAGAAAATTAAAAAGTTGTTTAAAACTGTATGTTCTATCTGATTCACGAAAGAACGATTCTTGGTTTCAGGGTCTTTAATTGGCCACAGCAAAAGAGATTTACAACTCACAGAGACTTCTCAAGGGACGTGTTTCTGAACTGCAAAACATAATTTTATTAGCAAAATGTACAATTTTAAATGCTTGCAAAAAATAATTTAAGTGAATATTTTGTAATCCAGTAATTAGTTTCTGATTTGTATATTAAAAAATGACCTTAACGTCCCTTTAAGCATATAACCATTGTGAGGTAGAAGTTCTTGCTCTGTACAATTTGCGTTTTGCATATTGTTACCTGAGTGACTGTGAAGATTTTAACAATATAATTTGTTAAGATATTTTATATATATAATATATTTCCTACCTACTGGTTGGTGTTTGGAGGAGCTGTACGCAGATATATTCAGAGCATTAAAGGGATATAAAACCCAAACATTTCTATATGTGATTCAGACAGAGCATACAATTTTTAAAAAGTTTCCAATTTAATTCTATTATCAAATTTGCTTTACTCTTGCTGTATTCTTTGTTGAAGAGATACTTAGGTAGGCTTCTGAAACACTACATCGCAGGAAATAGTGCTGCCCTCTAGTGCTCCTGCAAATGGATATCATTCTTGCAAAACTGCTGCCCTATAGTACTCCAGAAATGGGCCGGCTCCTGAGCATACATCCCTGCTTTTCAGCAAAAGATACCAAGAGAACAAATAAAATTTTACAATAGAAGTAAATTAGAACGTTGTTTAAAATGACATGCTCTGTCTGAATCATGAAAGAAAAACGTAGGGTTTCAAATCCCTTTAAGTAAGTCTCACTCCTAATAATATTTTTTTGAAACAGAAAACGTGGTTCTCTGTGTGTTTGTGCATAGGCAACCGATCCGCATTTCTTTCATCACTAGATATTTGTGTGGGTGTGTAGGACGCCTGGCGGTGTTTGTGTCACCTAGTAGTAAAGCTAAAGGGACATCAAGTCAAAATGTAACTTTCATTTCAGATAGAAGACACAATTTTAAACAACTTTCCAATTCAATTCCATTGAGGCACTAGCTCCTACTGAGCATGTGCAAAATTCACAGGCTATACATAAATGCATTTTGTGATTGGCTGATGGCTGTCACATGATATGTTAGATGAGGAAAATTTAACTAACTAAAAAGATCTACAACTCGTTAGAAATTTAAACAAAGTGCTTTTAGTCTCTTTATTATGTGCTTATTCTGCTGTGTTTAGTGGTTCTTTTAAGGTATTTTTTTCTCTATGTATATCACCAATTAAGGACAAAAATTGAAAAAGATCTGCATACAAACTAAATGTTATAAAATGCATTTAAAAATGCACATTGTGCTTACAAGCTACCTTGGTATCTCCTTAGTTTGTAGCCATTTAGGTCTAGATGTTAATTAGTTTGTGTTCTACTATAAACAATCACTATGTAGTATGTAGCGAGTTCAGACAATTTACAGTTTTTTGCAACATACTTACAAAGTTTGACTTTTAGCCTCTATAGGGAGTGTAGGACAAGAACAGTTTATACATCAAAAGTTAGGTATTTTTCAACAAAGATAAATAGTGAATATAAATGCTATGTTTTATTTTCATTAATGAAACTAATCAATTAATTGATGGGGAATGGTTTTGCTAGTTTAATGTTTAATGTAGTTTTGTAGCACATATAGGCCTGAAAGATTTGTGGTGAGGATACTGATAAATGCAGTGTAGTCAGATATTTGTCATTTATGGCAGTATGAGAAAGGTGTGGATGAGTTTAGGAACACTAACATAATGAATAATAGGCCACACTTTAGGAAAAAGCAGTGCTATCACAGGTGGTTTCAGCACTAGCACAATGCTTTGGAATATCCCCAACCTGAGACTTTATTGGACCATAGGTTAGAGGTCATAGTTTTATTTATGTGCCCACACCATCTTCTGGCAACACAGAGGTTAATACCCTCAGCTCTCATAACAGATGATTACTGTAATCTGGGGCTTGTTTGCCGGAGCTCTAAAGCGTGTTAGACCCCCAACTCCTAGAATGTTTTCAAACAGATGGGCTGTGTGGGAGATGAGTTTGAATATTAAAATCCGTCCGCTCTCTTGTCTTGTTATTGATAGCGCAGGCTCCAGATGGCCGCTCAAAGGAGGTTTTTATTCAAGTATATAAATGACAAAATCCGAAGGTTTAAAACCTGTGCAAAAGCACTAAGAAAAATTGAGAATTTCTCTATATCCAAGTTTATTTTTTTAAATAAGTATTAACACATTTGAGCAGCAATTTGGAAGTGGCTGATTGAGAGGGTGATCTATACACACACCTGACCTGCTGCAGCTTTTGATTGGCTGATCTCCCTGTATGCCCACTTATTATAGAAATATATCACAAGATCCCTCTCACTGCCCCCTCGTTATAGAAGTATATCACACAATCCTTCTCACTGCCCCTCTTTATAGAAGTATATCACACAATCCCTCTCACTGCCCCCTCGTTATAGAAGTATATCACAAGATCCCTCTCACTGCCCCCTTGTTACAGAAGTATATCACAAGATCCCTCTCACTGCCCCCTCATTATAGAAGTATATCACACAATCCCTCTCACTGCCCCCTCGTTACAGAAGTATATCACAAGATCCCTCTCACTGCCCCCTCATTATAGAAGTATATCACAAGATCCCTCTCACTGCCCTCTTATTATAGAAGTATATCACAAGATCCCTCTCACTGCCCCCTCATTATAGAAGTATATCACAAGATCCCTCTCACTGCCCTCTTATTATAGAAGTATATCACACAATCCATCTCACTGCCCCCTTGTTACAGAAGTATATCACAAGATCCCTCTCACTGCCCCCTCATTATAGAAGTATATCACACAATCCCTTTCACTGCCCCTTCGTTATAGAAGTATATCACAAGATTCCTCTCACTGTCCCCTCTTTATAGAAGTGTATCACAAGATCCCTCTCACTGCCCCCTCGTTATAGAAGTATATCACAAGATCCCTCTCACTAGCCCCCTCGTTATAGAAGTATATCACAAGATCCCTCACACTGCACCCTCGTTATAGAAGTATATCACAAGATTCCTCTAAATGCCCCCTCATTATAGAAGTATATCACAAGATTCCTCTAAATGCCCCCTCATTATAGAAGTATATCACAAGATCCCTCTCATTGCCCCCTCGTTATAGAAGTATATTACACAATCCCTCTCACTAGCCCCTCGTTATAGAAGTATATCACAAGATCCCTCTAACTGCCCCCTCGTTATAGAAGTATATCACAAGATTCCTCTAAATGCCCCCTCATTATAGAAGTATATCACAAGACCCCTCTCACTGCCCCCTCGTTATAGAAGTGTATCACAAGATCCCTCTCATTGCCCCCTCGTTATAGAAGTATATCACACAATCCCTCTCACTGCCCCCTCATTATAGAACTATATCACAAGATCCCTCTCACTGTCCCCTCATTATAGAAGTATATCACAAGATCCCTCTCACTGCCCCCTCGTTATAGAAGTGTATCACAAGATCCCTGTCATTGCCCCCTCATTATATACAGGGAGTGCAGAATTATTAGGCAAATTAGTATTTTGACCACATCATCCTCTTTATGCATGTTGTCTTACTCCAAGCTGTATAGGCTCAAAAGCCTACTACCAATTAAGCATATTTGGTGATGTGCATCTCTGTAATGAGAAGGGGTGTGGTCTAATGACATCAACACCCTATATCAGGTGTGCATAATTATTAGGCAACTTCCTTTCCTTTGGCAAAATGGGTCAAAAGAAGGACTTGACAGGCTCAGAAAAGTCAAAAATAGTGAGATATCTTGCAGAGGGATGCAGCACTCTTAAAATTGCAAAGCTTTTGAAGCGTGATCATCTAACAATCAAGCGTTTCATTCAAAATATTCAACAGGGTCGCAAGAAGCGTGTGGAAAAACCAAGGCGCAAAATAACTGCCCATGAACTGAGAAAAGTCAAGCGTGCAGCTGCCAAGATGCCACTTGCCACCAGTTTGGCCATATTTCAGAGCTGCAACATCACTGGAGTGCCCAAAAGCACAAGGTGTGCAATACTCAGAGACATGGCCAAGGTAAGAAAGGCTGAAAGACGACCACCACTGAACAAGACACACAAGCTGAAACGTCAAGACTGGGCCAAGAAATATCTCAAGACTGATTTTTCTAAGGTTTTATGGACTGATGAAATGAGAGTGAGTCTTGATGGGCCAGATGGATGGGCCCGTGGCTGGATTGGTAAAGGGCAGAGAGCTCCAGTCCGACTCAGACGTCAGCAAGGTGGAGGTGGAGTACTGGTTTGGGCTGGTATCATCAAAGATGAGCTTGTGGGGCCTTTTCGGGTTGAGGATGGAGTCAAGCTCAACTCCCAGTCCTACTGCCAGTTTCTGGAAGACACCTTCTTCAAGCAGTGGTTCAGGAAGAAGTCTGCATCCTTCAAGAAAAACATGATTTTCATGCAGGACAATGCTCCATCACACACGTCCAAGTACTCCACAGTGTGGCTGGCAAGAAAGGGTATAAAAGAAGAAAATCTAATGACATGGCCTCCTTGTTCACCTGATCTGAACCCCATTGAGAACCTGTGGTCCATCATCAAATGTGAGATTTACAAGGAGGGAAAACAGTACACCTCTCTGAACAGTGTCTGGGAGGCTGTGGTTGCTGCTGCACGCAATGTTGATGGTGAACAGATCAAAACACTGACAGAATCCATGGATGGCAGGCTTTTGAGTGTCCTTGCAAAGAAGGGTGGCTATATTGGTCACTGATTTGTTTTTGTTTTGTTTTTGAATGTCAGAAATGTATATTTGTAAATGTTGAGATGTTATATTGGTTTCACTGGTAAAAATAAATAATTGAAATGGGTATATATTTGTTTTTTGTTAAGTTGCCTAATAATTATGCACAGTAATAGTCTAAAAACTAACTAAAAACTACTTCCAAAAATATTCAGCTTTGATATTGAGTTTTTTTGTGTTCATTAAGAACATGGTTGTTGTTCAATAATAAAATTAATCCTCAAAAATACAACTTGCCTAATAATTCTGCACTCCCTGTAAGTATATCACAAGATCCCTCTCACTGCCCCCTCGTTATAGAAGTATATCACAAGATCCCTCACACTGCCCCCTCGTTATAGAAGTATATCGCACAATCCCTCTCACTGCCCCCTCATTATAGAAGTATATCACAAGATCCCTCATATGAAAGAGGGGAGATCTGCCAGTTCAAATAAGGGATTTCATGTCTTTATAGCTATAAACTGATCAACTATTTTGTGTATTTGTTTATTTATTTGTGTATTTATTATTATTATTATATATTTTATTGCATTAAAAAGATGAGATTTTTTTTTTTTTTCTTTCTCTCTCACTCCCCCCTCTGCTCTTCCCCTTTCCTCCCCCCTCTCACCAATCCCCTTCAGCCCAGCCTAGACACAGAGATGTTCATGGTTAAATAGCTAATGACTTCTTGGTCAACATGTATGTATGTATATAGTTAAGTTAATTTACATTGTTTAAAATTGGAAAATACCTTTAGGAATTGGGTGTACACTCGCAAGCCATGACTTGAAATATGGTCAATGGACACTACCTCTGAGATATGTCAACCCTGCAATATTGTTTCTTGAACATTTAACAGCGATAATGTAAACCACACAATTGTATAGTTGTCTGTATGCCGAGTTTAATGTCTATGTAACATGGAAATGTTGTGATCACCTGAAATATGGACAATGGACACTACCTAGGAGATCTGTCAACCCTGCAATATTGTTTCTTGAACATTTAACAGCGGTAATGTAACCCACACAATTGTACAGTTGTCTGTGTGCTGAGTTTAATGTCTATGTAACATGGAAATGTTGTGATCACCTGATTCCTTTAATAAAAACGAATTAAAAAAAAAAAAAAAAGATGAGATATATATATATATATATATATATATATATATATATAAATATATATAAATAAATAAATAAATATATTCTTCCCCATAAACATATTTCCAAATACTTCTAGATAAAATGGGAAAATGTGCATATCTGTACAGATCAAACCCTAAAGGCAGATGAAAGATAACAGGAAAAACCCAAGCAAGACCCAGTGTGTGTGTTACAAATTGGTTGGAGCAGGGAGCTGTGTGTTATGTGAGTGACCAGGTGAGAAGAATCTAATTCTAACAATACTAGTTATGGCTTCAAAAAAACATTTGCTCATTCTGTTTAGTGTTGTACTCTTTTTTTATAATTTTTGTATTTCTCTGTTGGCAGCACAATTAAGAGGCATATGCTGACATTTCTACAACAAACTCATTTGCAGGACCATTGTGAAACACTGACTCTGCCTGGAAGTTTATGGCCAAACTGAATACTGTTTTGCGCTGCTATTCTTTGTCACTCAATGTCAACTAGAATTACAAATATTACACTAATATGACATTACTGTTTATTTCTATTTAAGTCACTCAAGCTCAGCACTTATGTAACACATTTTTTCTAAAGCTGACTTCTACACAATGTTGATTCACCGGAAATTTTGTATTACATTAGAGTATCTGACATGACACATTTTTTTTCTGATGAATTATAAAAAAAAAGTGTCACCTTTGTGTTACTATCGGAATGGGGAATACAATGCTGAGGGTGCAGAACTTAAAGGGATACTAAACCCAATGATTCAGATTCTAATTTGCTCCTACTATAATTTTTCCTTCGTTCTCTTGCTATCTTTATTTAAAAAGCAGGAATTTAAAGCTTAGGATCCAGATCCATTTAAGGTTCAGCACCCTAGATAGCGCTTGCTTATTGGTGGCTACCTTTAGCAAACCAATAAGCAAGCATAACCCAGGTTCTCAACCAAAAATGGGCCAGCTCTTAAGCTTTACATTCCTGCTTTTTAAATAAAGATAGCAAAAGAACGAAGAAAAATTGATAATAGGAGTAAATTAGAAAGTTGCTTATAATTGCATGCTCTATCTGAATCATAAAATAAAACATTTGGGTTTTGTGTCTCTTTAAGTCTGTGGGTTACTCTCACATGTATTCCTCTACTGCAGTTATGTTTCTTCTAAGCCCAGATTGAGATATATATATATATATATATATATATATATATATATATATACTGTATATATATATATATATATATATAAACTCTTATTGCAACTAAAATATGTTCATATTAAAAGGTAACTACAATTATTATTCTGACATGGTAAAAACCTCAGGTTTCAAATTTATATCAAGTATGATATACTGATTGTATTTTCACTATTCTTTCTATACCATTTGCTCATTGAATAAAAACACTTTCAAATTTGACAAATTAAAAATGCAAGAAATGAGACTCAGATCTAATAAAAGAGAGAAGATTTAAAAAACAGAACAAACAAAAGCTTGTTCTGTGGATAGTCACCATCCTTAGACGTAGCCTCTGTTAGGACAAAACGTGCCTTCCATAGAGGAGAACTTTCTGAAGTATATCAGGCTGATCCAATCTAATATTGAAAGAGCGCCCCTGAAATACTAGACAATTTCCCTCTGAACAAGAGATATAGCAACACCAGCCATATATCACTGCCTTCTGTGGGCTTGTTAGTGAGGTGCATCTGTGTCCCTCTAGAAACACTAGATTCATATCAGGTTGCTACATTACCCTTAGGAAAACTAGAGTCCAACATTTAAATATGTAACAAAGATAAAAGAACACTTTAAACTAATAAACGTATCTTCCTTGAAGATTATACCACACAGTTTTTAAATTAAAAAAATAAATAAAATAAATTTGAATGATAAACTGACCTTCTCTTTGGGAAAAAAAAAAATCTCCTTTGTTAAAACTTGGTCTCTTTTCATGACAGCATACTGAAGTAGGCTAAGGAGTGTGAATGTGCCGTAAGCACCATGTGGCAGCAGTGTGTTTAAGAACAAACAACCTGTAGAGGGATGCTGCAGCTGACAGTGCTAAGTGACTGCAGGGAAAACCTACGGCTCTGCACAAATAGTTTTCATGCCTCCTATATAGATATACTGTATATACACTCTCACAGTCACAGCCTTCTTTGTTAACCCCTTTCTATGGGAGGGTGTTTTTCAATAGCGAGATCTCGCCACCAGTGGTGAGACTACACTATTTTAGCAAGCCTGCAGGAGGGAAGGTCTTATAGCGACACCCAGACAAACCCTTAACGATCAGCGATGTACAAAGTATGTCACGGTTGTTTAGGGGTTAAACAGTGTTATGTTCACTAGCTTAGACACACACGGCTAGATTTAGAGTTTTGTCGGTAACGACCCGCGTAGCTAACGCCGGCTTTTTTCTGGCCGCACCATAAAAATAACTCTGGTATTGAGAGTCCACATAAAGGCTGCGTTAGGCTCCAAAAAAGGAGCGTAGAGCATTTTTAACGCAACTTCAACTCTCGATACCAGAGTTGCTTACGGACGCGGCCAGCCTCAAAAACGTGCTTGTGCACGATTCCCCCATAGGAAACAATGGGGCTGTTTGAGCTGAAAAAAAACCTAACACCTGCAAAAAAGCCGCGTTCAGCTCTTAACGCAGCCCCATTGTTTGTTATGCGTAAACACTTCCCACGTCTGCACCTAACACTCTAACATGTACCCCGAGTCTAAACACTCCTAACCTTACACTTATTAACCCCTAATCTGCTGCCCCCGCTATCGCTGACCCCTGCATATTATTATTAACCTCTAATCTGCCGCTCCGTAAACCGCCGCTACTTACATTATCCCTATTTACCCCTAATCTGCTGCCCCTAACACCGCCGACCCCTATATTATATTTATTAACCCCTAATCTGCTCCCTACAACGTCGCCTCCACCTGCCTACACTTATTAACCCCTAATCTGCCGAGCGGACCGCACCGCTACTATAATAAAGTTATTAACCCCTAATCCGCCTCACTAACCCTATAATAAATAGTATTAACCCCATATCTGCCCTCCCTAACATCGCCGACACCTAACTTCAATTATTAACCCCTAATCTGCCGACCGGAGCTCACCGCTATTCTAATAAATGTATTAACCCCTAAAGCTAAGTCTAACCCTAACACTTACACCCCCCTAAGTTAAATATAATTTTAATCTAACAAAATAAATTAACTCTTATTAAATAAATTATTCCTATTTAAAGCTAAATACTTACCTGTAAAATAAACCCTAATATAGATACAATATAAATTATAATTACATTGTAGCTATTTTAGGATTAATATTTATTTTACAGGCAACTTTGTAATTATTTTAACCAGGTACACTAGCTATTAAATAGTTAAGAACTATTTAATAGTTACCTAGTTAAAATAATTACAAAATTACCTGTAAAATAAATCCTAACCTAAGTTACAATTAAACCTAACACTAGACTATCATTAAATTAATTAAATAAAATATCTACAATTACCTACAATTAAACCTAACACTACACTATCAATACATTAATTAAATAAAATACCTACAAATAACTACAATGAAATAAACTAACTAAAGTACAAAAAGTAAAAAAGAACTAAGTTACAAAAAATAAAAAAATATTTACAAACATAAGAAAAATCTTACAACAATTTTAAACTAATTACACCTACTCTAAGCCCCCTAATAAAATAACAAAGCCCCCCAAAATAAAAAAATGCCCTACCCTATTCTAAATTACTAAAGTTCAAAGCTCTTTTACCTTACCAGCCCTGAACAGGGCCCTTTGCGGGGCATGCCCCAAGAAGTTCAGCTCTTTTGCCTGTAAAAAAAAACCATACAATACCCCCCCCCCAACATTACAACCCACATACCCCTAATCTAACCCAAACCCCCCTTAAATAAACCTAACACTAAGCCCCTGAAGATCTTCCTACCTTGTCTTCACCCTGCCAGGTTCACCGATCAGTCCAGAAGAGCTCCTCCGATGTCCTGATCCAAGCCCAAGCGGGGGGCTGAAGATGTCCATGATCCGGTCGAAGTCTTCATCCAAGCGGGGCAGAAGAGGTCTTCCATCCGATTGAAGTCTTCATCCAGGCGGCATCTTCTATCGTCATCCATCCGGAGCGAAGCGGCAGCATCCTGAAGACCTCCTACGCGGAACATCCATCCTGCCCGACGACTGAACGACGAATGACGGTTCCTTTAAATGACATTCAGGGCTGGTAAGGTAAAAGAACTTTAGTAATTTAGAATAGGGTAGGGCATTTTTTTTATTTTGGGGGGCTTTGTTATTTTATTAGGGGGCTTAGAGTAGGTGTAATTAGTTTAAAATTGTTGTAAGATTTTTCTTATGTTTGTAAATATTTTTTTATTTTTTGTAACTTAGTTCTTTTTTATTTTTTGTACTTTAGTTAGTTTATTTCATTGTAGTTATTTGTAGGTATTTTATTTAATTAATGTATTGATAGTGTAGTGTTAGGTTAATTGTAGGTAATTGTAGGTATTTTATTTAATTAATTTAATGATAGTATAGTGTTAGGTTTAATTGTAACTTAGGTTAGGATTTATTTTACAGGTAATTTTGTAATTATTTTAACTAGGTAACTATTAAATAGTTCTTAACTATTTAATAGCTATTGTACCTGGTTAAAATAATTACAAAGTTGCCTGTAAAATAAATATTAATCCTAAAATAGCTACAATGTAATTATAATTTATATTGTAGCTATATTAGGATTTATTTTACAGGTAAGTATTTAGCTTTAAATAGGAATAATTTATTTAATAAGAGTTAATTAATTTCGTTAGATTAAAATTATATTTAAGTTAGGGGGTGTTAGTGTTAGGGTTAGACTTAGCTTTAGGGGTTAATACATTTATTAGAATAGCTGTGAGCTCCAGTCGGCAGATTAGGGGTTAATAATTGAAGTTAGGTGTCGGCGATGTTAGGGAGGGCAGATTAGGGGTTAATACTATTTATTATAGGGTTAGTGAGGCGGATTAGGGGTTAATAACTTTATTATAGTAGCGGTGCGGTCCGCTCGGCAGATTAGGGGTTAATAAGTGTAGGTAGCGGCGACGTTGTGGGGGGCAGATTAGGGGTTAATAAATATAATACAGGGGTCGGCGGTGTTAGGGGCAGCAGATTAGGGGTACATAAGTATAACGTAGGTGGCGGTCGGCAGATTAGGGGTTAAAAAAATTTAATCGAGTGGCGCCGATGTGGGGGGACCTCGGTTTAGGGGTACATAGGTAGTTTATGGGTGTTAGTGTACTTTAGAGTACAGTATTTAAGAGCTTTATGAACCGGCGTTAGCTCAAAAAGCTCTTAACTACTGACTTTTTTCTGCGGCTGGAGTTTTGTCGTTAGATTTCTAACGCTCACTTCAGACACGACTCTAAATACCGGCGTTAGAAAGATCCCATTGAAAAGATAGGATACGCAATTTACGTAAGGGGATCTGCGGTATGGAAAAGTCGCGGCTAAAAAGTGAGCGTTAGACCCTTTTTTGAGTGACTCCAAATACCGGAATTAGCCTAAAACCAGCGTTAGGAGCCTCTAACGCTGGTTTTCACAGCTAACGCCAAACTCCAAATCTAGGTCTAAATTTTCTGTAATAGCATGGAATGGTCAATGTTACTGCGCATTGGTCAAAAAAAAAAAAAAACTTCTTGTATAAAAGCTTAAAGGGACATGAAAGGCAATTTTTTCTAAAAAGCATTGTATAGTTAACCTGTAAAGGAATAACTAAGCAAATACCTTCATTTTTTGAATATGGGCCATTCTCTGATAATATTCCTTTTAACCCCTTAATGACCACAGCACTTTTCCATTTTCTGTCCGTTTGGGACCAAGGCTATTTTTACATTTCTGCGGTGTTTGTGTTTAGCTGTAATTTTCCCCTTACTCATTTAATGTACCCACACATATTATATACCGTTTTTCTCGCCATTAAATGGACTTTCAAAATATACCATTATTTTCATCATATCTTATAATTTACTATAAAATTTTTTATAAAATATGAGGAAAAAATAGAAAAAAACACACTTTTTCTAACTTTGACCCCCAAAATCTGTGACACATCTACAACCACCAAAAGAAAACATATGCTAAATAGTTTCTAAATTTTGTCCTGAGTTTAGAAATACCCAATGTTTACATGTTCTTTTTTTTTTTGCAAGTTATAGGGCCATAAATACAAGTAGCACTTTGCTATTTCCAAACCACTTTTTTTCAAAATTAGCGATAGTTACATTGGGACACTGATATCTTTCAGGAATCCCTGAATATCCATTGACATGTATATATTTTTTTTAGAAGACATCCCAAAGTATTGATCTAGGCCCATTTTGGTATATTTCATGCCACCATTTCACCGCCAAATGCGATCAAATAAAAAAAATTGTTCACTTTTTCACAATTTTTTTCACAAACTTTAGTTTTTTCACTGAAATTATTTACAAAAAACTTATGCAATTATAGCATACATGGTTGTAAATGCTTCTCTGGGATCCCCTTTGTTCATAAATAGCAGACTTATATGGCTTTGGTTTTGCTTTTTACTAATTAGAAGGCTGCTAAATGCGACTGCGCACCACACGTGTATTATGCCCAGCAGTGAAGGGGTTAATTAGGGAGCATGTAGGGAGCTTCTAGGGTTAATTTTAGCTTCAGTGTAGTGTAGTAGACAACCCCAAGTATTGATCTAGGCCCATTTTGGTATATTTCATGCCACCATTTCACCGCCAAATGCAATCAAATTAAAAAAAACGCTAAATTTTTCACAATTTTAGGTTTCTCACTGAAATTATTTACAAACAGCATGTGCAATGATGGCACAAATGGTTGTAAATGCTTCTCTGGGATCCCCTTTGTTCAGAAATAGCAGACATATATGACTTTGGAGTTGCTTCTTGGTAATTAAAAGGCCGCTAAGTGCTGCTGCGCATCACACGTGTATTATGGCTAGCAGTGAAGGGGTTAATTAGGTAGTTTGTAGGGAGCTTGCAGGGTTAATTTTAGCTTTAGTGTAGAGATCAGCCTCCCACCTGACACATCAGACCCCCTAATCCCTCCCAAACAGCTCCCTTCCCTCCCCCACCCCACAACTGTCCCCGCCATCTTAAGTACTGGCAGAAAGTCTGCCAGTACTAAAATAAAAGTTTTTTTAAAATAAAATAAAATACATCTTTAGCATATTTACATATGCTACTTTGTAGGATCCCCCCCTTAGCCCCCAACCTCCCTGATCCCCCCCAAAACAGCTCTCTAACCTCCCCCTCTGCCTTATTGGGGGCCATCTTGGGTACTGGCAGCTGTCTGCCAGTACCCAGTTTAAAAAAAAAAATGTTTTTTTTTTGTTTTTTTGCCTGTTTTTCTGTAGTGTAGCTTCCCCCCCCCCCGACACAGACCAATCCCCCACCCCCTGACTAATTTATTTTTACATAGCTAAAACTATTTTTTACAACTTATCATACATAATTTTTCTGTAGTGTAGCGGTTCCCACCCGCTCCCTCCCCGTGCGCGCGCCCGCCCCCGCCCTCCCGTGCACGTGCGTGCGCGCCTCTGATCACCCCCGCCCACGATCCCGCCCCCCTACACATCATCACGGCCAACGATTGCCGCCTCCCGAACCGGCTCCCACCCACCAACGGATTTAGCCGGTGATGTCCGGTGCAGAGAGGGCCACAGAGTGGCTCTCTCTGCACCGGATTGCTAAAAAAGGTTATTGCAGGATGCCTCAATATCGAGGCATCACTGCAATAACCGGAAAGCAACTGGAAGCAAGCAGGATCGCTTCCAGCTGCTTTCCAGACCAAGGACGTTCGCCACACGTCCTCGGTCATTAAGTGTATTTTTTTTGAGGACGTGTGGCGTACGTCCTTGGTCGTTAAGGGGTTAAAGGGACACTGAACCCAAATTTTTTCTTTTGTGATTCAGATAGAGCATGACATTTTAAGCAACTTTCTAATTTACTCCTATTATCAAATGTTCTTTATTCTCTTGGTATCTTTATTTGAAATGCAAGAATGTAAGTTTAGATGCCGGCCCATTTTTGGTGAATAACCTAGGTTATCCTTGCTGATTGGTGGATAAATTCATCCACCAATCAAAAACTGCTCTCCAGAGTTCTGAACCAAGAAAAAAGCTTAGATGCCTTCTTTTTCATATAAAGATAGCAAGAGAACGAATCAACATTGATAATAGGAGTAAATTAGAAAGTTGCTTAAAATTGCATGCTCTATCTGAATCATGAAAGAAAAATTTTGGGTTCAGTGTCCCTTTAACTATGAATCCTTTCCAAGCCCTTATTTTTACTCATTATACACTCCTATGATTGCAATGCATCGGGATAGGTGCTATCGGGAGCGCTTGTCTTCTGCGCATGCGCAATGTTATACCTCAGACATCATTGCAGACATAATTGCCAACGTCACTGGTATTTTTCTCCATCGCTCACCTTGTGTGCCGGCTAGGTTTTGCGCAGCGGCACTATCTATGTCACCTGTCATCTGGACGCACTGGGCCTAACCAAATAATTTATTTTGCCCATCCAACTTAAAATATACAGTAGATGTATAATAAGAGTAAGGGCTGTCAAAACCTAGGGCCTGATCTGATATGCAGCGTCGCCCGCAAAAGCTGGCGACGCCAAATTTTGCACTGGTTTGGTATCCTATATACGGCGTAACATAGAAGTTACGCTCATATATTTCTGCCTTTGCCCGTAGTTTTTCCCCCCATACACTGATATACAAAACCTGCGCAGTTTGGTATGCAATATACAGCGTAAGGACTAACGTGGCGAAAATGGAGAAATCTTACTCCATTTTCGCCTCGCCACAAAATGCAGGCCTAGCAAGCCTTACGCTGAGTATTGGAGCCCCGTAACTCCCTAAACTGCCTGCAAAATAAAACCTAACACCTAACGCATGCGAAAATCTACCTGTCAACCGCAATCCCTAATAAAGTGTTTGACCCCTAAACCGCCGCTCCTGGACCCCGCCGCCACCTACATTATATGTATTATCCCCTAATCTGACCCCCCTACACCGCCGCCACCTATATTAAATGTATTAACCCCTAATCTGATCCCCCTACACCGCCGCCACCTATATTAACCCTAACACCCCCTAATTTAATTATTATTTAAATAAATCTAAATAATATTAATATTATTAACTAAATTATTCCTATTTAAAACTAAATACCTATAAAATAAACCCTAAGATAGCTACAATATAATTAATAATTATAATAGTTTATATTTATTTTAAAGGTAACTTTGTATTTATTTTAACTAGTTACAATAGCTATTAAATAGTTAATAACTATTTAATAGCTACCTAGTTAAAATAATTAGAAAATTACCTGTAAAATAAATCCTAACCTAAGTTACAAATACACCTACACTATCAATAAATTAATTAAATAAACTACAATTATCTAAACTAAAATACAATTAAATACACTAAACTAAACACTAAATTGCAAAAAGTAAAAAAATATTACAAGAATTTTAAGCTAATTACACCTAATCTAAGCCCCTAATAAAATAAAAAAGACCCCCAAAATAATAAAATTTCCCTACCCTAAACTAAATTACAAAAGTAATCAGCTCTATTACCAGCCCTTAAAAGGTGTAGGTGTATAGTGTAGGTGTATTTGTAACTTAGGTTAGGATTTATTTTACAGGTAATTTTGTAATTATTTTAACTAGGTAGCTATTAAATAGTTATTAACTATTTAATAGCTATTGTACCCAGTTAAAATAAATACAAAGTTACATGTAAAATAAATATAAACCCTAAAATAGCTACAATGTCATTATTAATTATATTGTAGCTATCTTAGGGTTTATTTTATAGGTAAGTATTTAGTTTTAAATAGGAATAATTTAGTTAATAATATTAATATTATTTAGATTTATTTAAATAATAATTAAGTTAGGGGGTGTTAGGGTTAGACAGGTTTAGGGGGTAATATATTTAATATAGGTGGCGGCGGTGTAGGGGGATCAGATTAGGGGTTAATACATTTAATATAGGTGGCGGTGGTGTAGGGCGATTAGATTAGGGGTTAATATATTTAATATAGGTGGCGGCGGTGTAGGTTGATCAGATTAGGGGTTAATACATTTAATATAGGTGGCGGCGGTGTAGGGGGATCAGATTAGGGGGTAATACATTTGATATAGGTGGCGGCGGTGTAGGGAGATTAGATTAGGGGTTAATAAATTTAATATAGGTGACGGCGGTGTAGGGGGGTCAGATTAGGGGGTAATGCATTTAATATAGGTGGCGGCGGTGTAGGGGGGTCAGATTAGGGGGTAATATATTTAATATAGGTGAGGGCAGTGTAGGGGGGTCAGATTAGGGGGTAATACATTTAATATAGGTGGCGGCGGCGTAGGGGGGTTAGATTAGGGGGTAATACATTTAATGTAGGTGGCGCGGGGCCCGGGAGCGGCGGTTTAGGGGTTAATACTAGGATAGGTTTATTGCGGTGTGGGCTATGGCGGTTTAGGGGTTAATAATTAGGCTTATTGCGTTGTGGGGGGTTGTCGGTCTAGGGGTTAATACATTTATTGTTAGGAGTGAGAGGGGGGATTGCGGATAGAGGGGTATACGTGTCGGGCTATTTTTGGGAGGCGTGTTAGACAGTAACGGGAGATTTTATACTTTATAACTTAGTTAGTTTTTTTTAGGCGGCGGCAGTTTCTAAAGTGCCGTAAGTCACTTGCGACTCCAGAAATTTGTACTTACGCTTATTTCTGGACATCGCTAGTTTGTCCGATTTACGGCACTTTAGCAACTGTCAGCGCCGTATATGTGATAGCCCGATGTGCGAGGTCAAACTACGGGCGGCGCAGGTTTCCACGCTTGCGCCGAAACCTGCGCCGTATATCGGATCGCGCCCCTTATGCGCATGCGCCCAGTAGCATGCAACAAACTAATTCATATGTAAATTCTCACTTAACAAAGACCTTGTAATTATCTGCATGTATATTAAAGGGGCTTTCTTAAAGCAGAAATAAATTAAACAAAATAATAAAAATGTAATTGCTTAGGAAACTCATTTTTAAAATAAGGAAGGGGATTTAGAATCATATATACACAGACTATAAGGGAGAACCAATGTTTTTATAACAACTTAGATGTCTTTTAACCCTTTAATCAGTGAAGTTTCTAGCAGTGCTGAGGGGTTAAAAAATTAATGAGAAAAAAATTAATGAGAATTTAAATAAAAAAAAGCTGACATAAGTAGTATTAAAGGGAAGTCTCCACAATAAATTTTATTATTTTAAAAGATAGATAATCCCTTTATTACCCATTCCCCAGTTTTGCACAACCAACACTGTTATATTAATATACTTTTTACCTCTTGTATCTAAGCATCTTCTGACAGCCCCCTGATCACATGACTTTTTATTTATTATCTATTGACTTGCATTTTAACCAATTAGTGCTGTGTTTTGCTGACTCTTATGTTATCTACATGGCTCACATGAACTAGCACTCCTCTGTTGTGAAAAGCAAATAAATAATAATAATAATTCAGAAAAGAGGCAGCCTCAAGGACTTAGAAATTAGCATATGAGCCTAGCTAGGTTTAGCTTTCAACTTAGAATACCAAGAAAACAAAGCACATTTGATGATAAAAGTAAATTGGAAAGTTGTTTAAAATGACATGCCCTATCGGAATAATGAAAGTTTAATTTTGACTAGACTGTGCTTTTAAGGGGCCCGATCCGATATGCAGCGTCGCCCGCAAAAGCCGGCGACGCCGAATTTTGCGCGGGTTTGGTATCCTATATACGGCGTAACCTAGAAGATACGCTCGTATATTTCTGCCTTTGCCCGTAGTTTTTTGGGCCATAGACAGGTATACCAAACCTGCGCAGTTTGGTATCCAATATACAGCGTAAGGACTTACGTGGCGAAAATGGAGAAATCTTACTCCATTTTCACCTTGCCACAAATTGCAGCCGTTGTAAGCCTTGCGCTGTCTATTGGAACCCCGTAACTCCCTAAACTAGCTACAAAATAAAACCTAACACCTAACGCATGCGCAATGTCTATCTACCTGTCAACCGCGAACTGCTAAATAAAACCTAACACCTAACGCATGCGCAATGTCTATCTACCTGTCAACCGCGATCCCCCGCCGCAATCCCTAATAAAGTATTTAACCCCTAAACCGCCGCTCCCGGACCCCGCCTCCACCTACATTAAATGTATAACCCCCTAATGTGATCCCCCTACACCGTCGCCACCTACATTACATACCCCCTAATGTAAGCCCCTTACACTGACGCCATCTACATTACATACCCCCTGTGAGCCCTTTACACCGCCGCCATCTTCATTACCTACCCCCTAATGTGAGCTCCTACCCCGCCGCCAGCTATATTAAAATTAATAACCCCTAATCTAATCCCCCTACCCCGCCGCCAGCTATATTAAATTATTAACCCCTAATCTAATCCCCCTACACCGCTGCCAGCTATATTAAATTATTAATCCCTAATCTAATCCCCCTACACCGCCGCCAGCTATATTAAATTATTAACCCCTAATCTAATCCCCCTACACCGCCGCCAGCTATATTAAAATTATTAACCCCTAATCTAATCCCCCTACACCGCCGCCAGCTATATTAAATACATTAACCCCTAATCTAATCCCCCTAAAGTAATCACCTCTATTACCAGCCCTTAAAAGGGCCTTTTGAGTGACATTGCCCCAAAGTAACAGCTCTATTGCCAGCCCTTAAAAGGGCTTTTTGCGGGGCATTTCCCCAAAGTAATCAGCTCTTTTACCAGCCTATAAAAGGGCTTTTTGCGGGGCATTGTCACAAAGTAATCAGCTCTTTTGCATCTAATCTAAATCCACCTACACCGCCGCCACCTATAATAAATGTATTACCCCCTAATCTAATCCCCCTACACCGCCGCCACCTATATTAAATACATTAACCCCTAATCTAATCCCCCTACACCGCCGCCACCTATATTAAATACATTAACCCCTAATCTAATCCCCCTACACCGCCGCCACCTATATTAAATAGATTAACCCCTAATCTAATCCTACTATACCGCCGCCAGCTATATTAACTATATTAACCCTAATTATATTAGGGTTAATATAGTTAATATCGTTATTATATTATATATATATATATATTAACCCTATATATATTAGGGTTAATATAGTTAATATCATTATATTATATATATATATGAAGTATAATAACCCTATCTAACTCTAACACCCCTAACTAAATTCTTATTAAAATAAATCTAATTAATATTAATATTATTAATTAAAATCTAAATACTTACCTATAAAATAAACCCTAAGATAGCTACAATGTAATTAATAATTACATTGTAGCTATTTTAGGGTTTATATTTATTTTACAGGTAACTTGGTATTTATTTTAACTAGGTACAATAGCTATTAAATAGTTAATAACTATTTAATAGCTACCTAGTTAAAATAATGACCAATTTACCTGTAAAATAAATCCTAACCTAAGTTACAAATACACCTACACTATCAATAAATTAAATAAACTACAAATTTCTAAACTAAAATACAATTAAATAAACTAAACTAAATTACAAAAAAAACAACACTAAATTACAAAAAATAAAAAAAGATTACAAGAATTTTAATTTAATTGCACCTATTCTAAGCCCCCTAATAAAATAACAAAGCCCCCCAAAATAAAAAAAATTCCCTACCCTAAACTAAATTACAAAAGTTAACAGCTCTATTACCTTACCAACCCTTAAAAGGGCTTTTTGCGGGGCATGCCCCAAAGAAATCAGCTCTTTTGCCTGTAAAAAAACACACAATACCACCCCCCAACATTACAACCCACCACCCACATACCCCTACTCTAAACCCACCCAAACCCCCCTTAAAAAAAACCTAACACTAAGCCCCAGAAGATCTCCCTACCTTGAGTCGTCTTCACCCAGCCGGGCCGAACTCTTCATCCAATCCGGGCGATGTCTTCCTCCAATCGGCAAAGAAGAAGTCTTCCATCTGGCGATGTCTTCATCCAAGCGGCAAAGAAGTCATCTTCCATCCGGCGATGTCTTCATCCAAGCGGCAAAGAAGAGGTCCTCCATCGGGGTGAAGTTTTCTTCCAAGCGGCATCTTCAATCTTCTTTCTTCAGCTCTCCGACGCGGAACATCCAGCTGGCCCGACGACTGAACGACGAATGAAGTTTCCTTTAAATTACGTCATCCAAGATGGCGTCCGTCGAATTCCGATTGGCTGATAGGATTCTATCAGACAATCGGAATTAAGTTAAGAAAATCTGATTGGCTGATTCAATCAGCCAATCAGATTCAAGTTTAATCCGATTGACTGATCCAATCAGCCAATCAGATTGAGCTCGCATTCTACTGGCTGATCGGAACAGCCAATAAAATGCAAGCTCAATCTGATTGGCTGATTGGATCAGCCAATCGGATTGAACTTGAATCTGATTGGCTGATTGAATCAGCCAATCAGATTTTCTTACCTTAATTCCAATTGGAGGGGGGGGGGTCAGGAGTAGCAGACCCCCCAGCAGCCTCTTTAAACTGGCAGCTCTGACTCCTATCATTATCAGACAGTGTCATGTGCCCCAGCAGCAGGAGCCTCCAGGATTCTATTTAAATAGGGGTCCCAGACTCCCCCAATTGGTGTCTGTAATGCCGCTCTCCTGACTTATAGAAACATAGAATGTGTTAGGATATAGGAACCATTCGGCCCATCTACTCTGTCCAATTTTCTGAATATTTATATTAGTTCCTGGCCTTATCTTATATCTAACATAGCCTTACGCTTAGCCCTTGCATGTTTAAATTCTTTCACTGTCTCTACCACTTCTGCTGGATGGCTATTCCATGATGCATCCATTACCCATAATAATTGAAGAGGGAGCGTCAACTGGGCTGAAGTATAAAAATAACAGATAATTACACTAAAATGGAAAATACAAGTGAAAAATACAATAGTGAATTACATTTATTAACACATAAAATAGGGTACCCTATACATATAGAACTATTCAAAAATAAAAACAACAAAGTAAGTGGCCCTATAAAATTAAAGGGCACAGCCAATTACAATTGGTATAATTAATACAAAAAGTCCCAAGTGATAGAAAGTATCCTTTATAAATGTCCCATATATGTCCCATATATATTTATCCAATTAAATAAATTGTGTGTCAAACAATATCCTAGTGCAAGTGGGAGAGGTAATAACATCTTAAGGAAAAATAAAAATTAAAGTGTCAGTAAACTTTAAAAATAATGTTATATAATTCTGCCTTTTAATTTAAAAAAAAAACGTCTGTTTTACAGACCCGCTCTCTGTACTCTGCTGAGCGGGTCTGTTTTATTCACACAGTGCATCGGGCCAGTTGTATAGTCACAGCCCGGCCCGACCGCGCCATTATACACAGTGCAGCTCGCTCCTGCTGTCAGACAGAGCAGGAGCGAGCTGCACTTAGTGTTATGGCGCGGTCGGGCCGGGCTGTGACTATACAGCTGGCCCGATGCGCTGTGTGAATAAAACAGACCCGCTCAGCAGAGTACAGAGAGCGGGTCTGTAAAACAGACGTTTTTTTTTTTAAATTAAAAGGGAATATTAGGTTTTATAAAGATTGCGCTAATATAATGTTATATAATTCTGCACTATGTGCAGAATTATATAACATTATTTTTTAGGTTTACTGTCCCTTTAAGTATATAAAAATCAAAAACAAAAAAAAATAGTCTAAAATCCAATGTAAAAAAAATCCAATGTGATCCAGTGAAGATTGTACCTGTGAAATCAAAAATCACATAGTGCAATAATGCTAATAATATTAAAAAACTCAATTGAAAATAGGCTTACCCTATATTGGACTTGAGCAGTGACTACTTAACGTATGTAACAACACATTTCAGTGTTTAGTTATGGGCCTTTTTCAAGATGTCAACTGCTGGTTATGGGGTGGCTTAAATAGCCTGTATTGACCAATAGGCATGGGCGTGACTTCCCGCCTAAATTTGCCAATATTTTCAACTTAACAGGCCCTATAATGCCCCTATGTAAGATGGAGGATATGCAGTCTCATTACTAGGTCACTTCCGGTATCACTCATATTATTAAGAGTTCACAAGAGGTCACACAACACAGCCTCATAATGTGAATAGGTCATACTACTCAGTATCATTAAACATACCATAAATGTGTCTATATCGTTGGTCTACAGGACGTAACGTGACAGGTGCGTCACTTCCGGATGACGTGTCCCTTCCGGTTTTACGGATGCATGTCATTTCCGGTTGCGGCTATAACGTGTGACTAATATTAGGATGAATTCTGGGATATGTAGTTTTATTGTTGATGTCTTAATGAGGGTTGTTATGAATTATATAAGTACCGGCAAGAATGCACCATTTAGTTGCCGATAAATATATCAAAAGGTGATATTTGCTAGTAGTATGCTCGAGTCAAAGAATAGAGATTCCCCTTTTCTATAGGAAAGGTACCTCTGATATAAATAAACAATACATTATATAAAAAGTACATCTAAGTGTATTCATAAAAAAGTCTAAATTTAACTTTTTGATATAATATGATATAAACATACACTAAAAAACATGAATATACAGATTACTTGTATAACCATATATCATAAGAAATTATGTAAAATCGCTACAGAGGAGGACTTAATACTCTTTACTTAATCATGAATTGCAAATATATTTCACAAAAATAATTTAAATATCATTAATAATATCGCTAAAAGATACTAAAAAGATATTAAAGAGAAATGTGGTAAAAATGTACTGTATATGTCCTTAAAAATCGTTATAGAACACGTTATAAAACAGGCATAATAGAAAGGTTCAATTAAAACCTATATCTACGAAGTTAAAAGATAATTCAATAATACAGCTTAAAAACATATTGAAATAAGGGGAATCTCTATTCCTTGACTCAAGCATACTATTATCAAATATCACCTTTTGATATATTTATCGGCAACTAAATGGTGCATTCTTGCCGGTACTTATATAATTCATAACAACACCCTCATTAAGACATCAACAATAAAACTACATATCCCAGAATTCATCCTAATATTAGTCACACGTTATAACCTGAAATGACGCATCATCCGGAAGTGACGTACCTGTCACGTTACGTCCTGTAGACCAACGATATAGACATATTTATGGTATGTTTAATGATAATGAGTAGTATGACCTATTCACATTATGAGGCTGTGTTGTGTGACCTTGATTCTAGAATTTATTATGAGGGGAATCATTTTAATAATAAAAAGAGCGACACCGGGAGTGAACTCTTAATAATATGAGTGATACCGGAAGTGACCTAGTAATGAGAACGCATAGCCTCCATCTTACATAGGGGCATTATAGGGCCTGTTATGTTGAAAATATTGGCAAATTTAGGTGGGAAGTCACGCCCATGCCTATTGGTCAATACAGGCTATTTAAGCCACCCCATAACCAGCAGTTGACATCTTGAAAAATGCCCAGTCCAGGGGCCGAAACGCGTCGATACACACGTTAAGTAGTCACAGCTCAAGTCCAATATAGGGTAAGCCTATTTTCAATTGAGTTTTTTAATATTATTAGCATTATTGCACTATGTGATTTTTGTTTTCACAGGTACAATCTTCACTGGATCACATTGGATTTTTGTTACATTGGATTTTAGACTATTTTTTCTTATTCTTATTCTTTGATTTTTATATACTTAATTTTTATTTTTCCTTTTTTCCTTAAGAGGTTATTACTTCTTCCACTAGGATATTGTTGGACACACAATTTATTTAATTGGATACACAGGACACTGTATATGGGACATTTATAAATGATACTTTCTATCACTTGTGACTGTTTGTATTAATTATACCAATTGTAATTGGCTGTGCCCTTTAACTTTATAGGGCCACTTACTTTGTTGTTTTTATTTTCTAATAGTTCTATATGTATAGGGTACCCTATTTTATGTGTTAATAAACGTAATTCACTATTGCTTTTTTTACTTGTATTTTACATTTTAGTGTAATTATCTGTTATTTTTATACTTCAGCCCAGTTGGCGCTCCCTCTTCACATATTATAGTTAACTTCTTTGAGTTTATAGGGATCTCACTTTGGGAGCTTGTATCTTTTTAATGCTGGCGCTGTATATGTGTATTTTTTAATGTTGATGCATCCATTACCCTCTCGGTAAAAAGAGTGTTTTTGATGTTTTTAAATTAAAATGTACCATGGTGTCCTTCACTAAGGTCTGTACTTTGGAAAATGTCCACCACAGCCTTGGTCCATGCCTATCCCTGGCTAAAATTGAAACCAATATTAAGCTAAAATTAGCACAAGTTATCATTAAATCAATTTATATTAGATTATGCAATTAATTTGTGCTTTGGATAGCTTAAGTAACATTCACAAATAACAGAAAATGTTATAATATTGCAATGCCTTCACCTGGCTACTTAATAATGCCACCCCGGCTTACAAAATATTCAGTGGAAAAGTGTACAAGACAAAGATAATGAAGACTTTATAGGTAAGTTGCATTACTTAACCTGCCAAGCAAAAGTCACTCTGACTATTCATAATAAATAAAAAAATAAAAAAAAGATAATCAGAATGTAGATGACTGGCAAGAGGTCACAGATTATTTTTTATTTTTTTACTGTAGCTGTAGGAGCTATCGAGCAGTAAAAGAGTTTTTCATATGTTTTTCTGGTTTCCTGATGATTCTGTTTACATTTTAGTCATTAATAAAGAATGTCTATGCGAAAAAACCCCCATATATGACATTCTGTACAGTGCAACATGGATTCTGGTGACTTATTCCATTAGAGGTGATTTTAATCCTCAGAAAATAATGGTGACATTACCACATCCTTGAATTATTAAATCAGGTGTGCCAAAAAGGAAGATTGTGATTTACCTGTAGCGCTCTAAAGTCACCTGTATACTACAAGATCCCTTTGTGTTATTTAACAAACAACCCACATTCAGTATACAGTGGGGCGAAAAAGTATTTAGTCAGCCACCAATTGTGCAAGTTCTCCCACTTAAGAAGATGAGAGAGGCCTGTAATTTTCATCATAGGTATACCTCAACTATGAGAGACAAAATGTGGAAACAAATCCAGACAATCACATTGTCTGATTTGGAAAGAATTTATTTGCATATTATGGTGGAAAATAAAAATTTGGTCACCTACAAACAAGCAAGATTTCTGGCTCTCACAGACCTGTATCTTCTTCTTTAAGAGGCTCATCTGTCCTCCACTCATTACCTGTATTAATGGCACCTGTTTGAACTTGTTATCAGTATAAAAGACACCTGTTCACAACCTCAAACAGTCACACTCCATATCCACTATGGTGAAGACCAAAGAGCTGTCGAAGGACACCTGAAACAAAATTGTAGATCTGCACCAGGCTGGGAAGACTGAAACACGGGGCATCAAGCTCCTTTCGGAGCTTGATAAATATGCCCCATCAACTGTGGGAGCAATAATTTGAAAATGGAAGATATACAAGACCACTGATAATCTCCCTCGATCTGGGGCTCCACGCAAGATCTCACCCCGTGGGGTAAAAATGATCACAAGAACGGTGAGCAAACATCCCAGAACCACACAGGGGGACCTAGTGAATGACCTGCAGAGAGCTGGGACCAACGTAACAAAGGCTACCATCAGTAACACACTATGCCGCCAGGGACACAGATCCTGCAGTGCCAGACGTGTCCCCCTGCTTAAGCCAGTACATGTCCGGGCCCGTCTGAAGTATGCTAGAGAGATTTGGATGATCCAGAAGCGGATTGGGAGAATGTCATATGGTCAGATGAAACTAAAGTAGAACTGTTTGGTAGAAACACTACTTGTTGTGTTTGGAGAAGAGAGAACACCATACCTACTGTGAAGCATGGGGGTGGCAACATCATGCTTTGGGGCTGTTTCTCTGCAAAGGGAATAGGACGACTGATCCATGTACATGAAAGAATGAATGGGGCCATGTATCGTGAGATTTTGAGTGCAAACCTCCTTCCATCAGCAAGGGCATTGAAGATGAAACATGGCTGGGTCTTTCAGCATGACAATGATCCCAAACACACCACCCGGACAACGAAGGAGTGGCTTTGTATGAAGCATTTCAAGGTCCTGGAGTGGCCTAGCCAGTCTCCAGATCTCAACCCCATAGAAAACTTTTGGAGGGAGTTGAAAGTCTGTGTTGCCCAGCGACAGCCCCAAAACATCACTGCTCTAGAGGAGATCTGCATGCAGGAATGGGCCAACATACCAACAACAGTGTGTGACAACCTTGTGAAGACTTACAGAAAACTTTTGAACTCTGTCATTGCCAACAAAGGATATATAACAAAGTATTGAGATGAACTTTTGATATTGACCAAATACTTATTTTACACCATAATTTGCAAATAAATTCTTTCCAAATCAGACAATGTGATTGTCTGGATTTGATTACACATTTTGTCTCTCATAGTTGAGGTATACCTATGATGAAAATGACAGGTCTCTCTCATCTTCTTAAGTGGGAGAACTTGCACAATTGGTGGCTGACTAAATACTTTTTTGCCCCACTGTAAATAAAGGGTCAGATTACAAGTGGAGCACTAACTAGCACTTTCGCTAGTGCACTAGTGGTAAACCTTTTTGCGCTGGTATTAAGAGTTGAAAGGAAAAACTTATTGCTCCAGAGCTAACCCGACTCATGCAAAAAGCTGAAATTACAATATCGCTAGCGTGATAACCTACTGCCCCATAGAAGTGAACCCCTAATCCGTCACACCCCCACATCGCAAAGTCGAAACCACAATATTAACCCCGAAACTGCCACACCCCCACATCGCAAACTAAACATCTACACTATTAACCCCTAAACCGCCAGCCCCCACATCTCAAACTAAAAATCTACACTATTAACCCCTAAACCGCCAGCTACCCACATCGCAAACATATCATCTACATGATTAACCCCTAAACCGCCAACCCACCACCGCAAAGTAAAAGGATAACATCTAAACCTCATTCTATTGACTGATTTGAATTTGAACATTCAAATCAGCCAATAGGAATGCAAGGGTATACCTATTTAAAACGGGTACTTTGTATTCACAATTCAGTGTGCGGCTGGTAACGGCATGAAGAGGGGCCCTGTGTTACAGCTCTAAAGATGAGGACCACTGTTGTCGTCACCGGGATGAAGATAAGAAGATGGACCGCCATCGGGTGAGAAGATGGATGAAGATGGTAAGTACCATCTTGGTGTTTACTTTTTTTTGGGGGGGTTTAAGATAAGGTTTATTTTTATTTTTTATCTGGGCTGCAAAAGAGCTGAATGCCGTTTTTAAGGGCAATGTCCAGCCAAATGCAATTTGTAAATTAGTTTTTTTTATTTTGGTGGGGTTAATGTTAGTGGGTTGTATTTTTTTTTTTTAAAGATCTGAGTCGCTTTAGAGCAATGCCCTTCAAAAGTTCCTTTTAATGGCTATTTGTATTTTAGTTGTCGAATATTTTTTTTTTCATTTTGTGGTGTTTTTTTAATCTGGGGTATTAGAATAGGCTTAAATCTTTTTTTATTTTTCGTAATTACTTTGTTATTTTTTTGTAATGTTAGACAATTTTTTTATTTTTTGTAATGTTGATGTTTTAGTTTGAGATGTGGGGGGGTGGCGGTTTAGGGGTTATTAGTGTAGATGTTTAGTTTGCAATGTGGGTGGTGTGGAGGTTTAGGGGTTACTAGTGTAAAGAGGTAATTTTCATTTTGTGGTGTTTTTTTAATCTGGGGTATTAGAATAGGCTTAAATCTTTTTTTATTTTTCGTAATTACTTTGTTATTTTTTTGTAATGTTAGACAATTTTTTTATTTTTTGTAATGTTGATGTTTTAGTTTGAGATGTGGGGGGGTGGCGGTTTAGGGGTTATTAGTGTTGATGTTTTAGTTTGAGATGTGGGGGGGTGGCGGTTTAGGGGTTATTAGTGTAGATGTTTAGTTTGCAATGTGGGTGGTGTGGTAGTTTAGGGGTTCATATTGATTTTTAGTGCAACTGTTTTATCCGGACAAACTCTTTGCGTAACCTTTCAGGTTGTGTAAAAGGTTTGAACGGTAAATGCGATTGCGTTTGAGTGATCGCATTTACTTTCAACTTGTAATACAAGCACATATTAGCAATCTATGCTACCCATAAAAAAATATAAATTACTAATAGTTTACGCAAACAAATTTGCGGTATTTGAAACAGCACGGCACTTGTAATATGGATTTGAGCGTAAAGAACACTGCAATCATGTTTACGCTCCTAGCGTGAACGATAGCGATACCCTTGTAATCTAGCCCAAAATATCCTCAGGTTTATAGAAAAGTGAAAATGGGTATTGCACACATGAGAGTATAAGAATATAAAAATATTACTGTTCAATCATTGTAGACATATATTCTTTAAGGGACATGAGACACTTTCAAATTGTAATATGCATAATAAAAAAAGATTTGCAATATAGTTTCATTTGCCTGTTCCCTGTAATTGCAGGGGCAATGGGCAGTTTAGGATTTTTTAGTGTTAGTTTTTATTTTGGGGGCGTTTGTTGGGTGGGGGTTTTACTGTTAGAGGGGGTATTTTTTAAGATAAAAGAGCGGTTTATTGGTCTATTGGTAGTTTAGTATTAGATTAGGGGGTGTTTTTATTTTGGGGGGACTTTATTTTCATAGGGATTAGGTTTCATTTTTAGTTTTTGATAATTTGGTTTATTATTTTATGTAATGTTAGACTTTTTTATAATCTTAGATTATTATTTTTTTTTTTAAGTAATGTTAGATTTTTTATTTAATTGTAATTTAGTATTTTTTAATTTAGGTAATTGGGGTTAATTTAGGGGGTGTTAGGTTAGGGGGGTTAAAAATTTAATTAGTTATTGGCATTGTGGGGGTTTGGCGGATTAGGGGTTAATAGATTTATAAGGTTTGTTGTGATGTGGGCTAATGGCAGATTAGGGGTTAATAGTTTTAATAGGTACTTTGCGATGTGGGTTAATGGTGGATTAGGGGTTAATACATTTATTAGGTAGTTTGTTGGGGTTGGCGGATTTAGGGATTAATACTTTTATTATTACTTCCAATGTGGATTTAATGGTGGATATAGGGGTTATTAGTTTTATTAGGCATATTGTGTTTTGGGTAGGTTGTTGGTTTAGGGGTTAATACATTTATTATTAGCTACAATGTGGGGGATTGCGGATATAGGGGTTTTACGTGTCGGGTTTATTTTTGGGAGGCGGGTTAGGCTTTTACGGGAGATTTGATATATTTTTTTATTTTCTTGGGCGCCGGCAGTTTCTAAAGTGCCGTAAGTCACTGGCGACTCTAGAAATTTGTATTTACGCTCATTTCTGGACATTGCTAGATTATCCGATTTACGGCACTTTATGAACTGCTGGTGGGATTTATGTGATACCCTGATGTGTGAGGTGAAATTATGGGCGGTGCAGATTTCAGCAGTTAAGCTAAAGCTTGTGCCGCATATGTAATCTCGCCCCAGATTGGTTATTAAAAAATACGGCAAATGGTAGGGGAAATCTGACCACTGAGAAAAAAAAAGATGTCAATGTATTCATAAAGTTTTCTCACCTGGTTTGCATGGTAATATTGCAATAGTACAAAAAAATTACAATCTTTGGGTTTCACATGTACAAGCAGATCCCATTGACATTTGTAGAAAGTATGGAGAAAACACAACTAATGGAAAAATAATATAAGATAATGAGAACATTGTATTTTTTAACAAAATCATTTGTTTCTTGTGTTTAATCTCTGCACAGACAAAATCATACTCTCCATTGCACTCCAATGCTGCTCCAAGTAAGGATATGGCAGGTGAGTATCAGGTATATAAATGTATGCTCCAACATCAGCCACACTCTTATCTGGAGGTGTTGAAAAAAGATTGACAATGGGCTAGATTTATTATAGCTGAGGCGTACAGGGGCCTCAGCTCACCTGTGGCAGGGCGAAATTACCCGCAGGTATTTGGCATTGCACACGAGCGCAATTTTGCACTTGCATGCAATCCCGCCCCCTGCCCGCGGGCAGGAGCTGTCAATCTCCTCGGTCGGACTCGACCGAGGAGATTGAATTTCGACAGTTTAGAGGTGGCGAAGAGCTTAGGGAAGCAGCGGCCTGGTGACCGCTGCTTGATAAATCACGGCGAGCAAGTTCTTGTGAGAACTTGCTGCCGTAGGGGCTTGATAAATCTAGCCCTATGTGTTTAACCCAAGTGCAGGGGATAAACCAATAGCAAAAAAAAATGGAATTCCTTGTATTAAAGGACCAGTAAATACAGTAGATTTGCATAATCAACACATACATGATAACAAAGACAATGCAATAGGACTTAGTATAAACTTCAAATAAGTAGTAGATTTTATTTCTGACAAATGTCATAGTTTTGTGTATTTCCACCCCTCCTTTACCATGTGACAGCCATCAGCCAATCACAAATGCATATACGTATATCCTGTGATTTTTTGCACATGCTCAGTAGGAGCTGGTGACTCAAAAAGTGTAAATATAAAAAGACTGTGTACATTTTGTTAATTGAAGTACCGTAAATTGGAAAGTTGTTTAAAATGCCCTGCTCTATCTGAATCATGAAAGTTTAATTTTAACCCGAGTGTCCCTTTAAAATAAAATTGGGAACTTGATTTCAATTGGACATTGTAGTGTAAAAATCTCTCTGCACAGATGAATGTCTATAACTATGAGATAAATCTCTAGTACGCAATAGAATATTGTAAGGTATGTAACTTGAGGTAATAACAGAAGAAATAAGACATGTAAGATAAAATCTGATCAATAAACCGTGAATGTAGCTTTTATTCCCTTGTGTTTCTGTGATCCAAAAATAAACTTCTTTGTCTGATATTCTGACAAAACCATGGCTCTTGCTAGGTGATACACAATAACTGATTGATTTGCACAGCATACTATTAAAGAAACATGGTAGTGATATATTAAAGGGACAGTCTACACCTTAGTCATCTTACTTGCAGATAGACTCCTGCACCCCTTTCTATATCATGCAGCAGTAACAGTAAAAAACAGAATTTATGTTTACCTGATAAATTACTTTCTCCAACGGTGTGTCCGGTCCACGGCGTCATCCTTACTTGTGGGATATTCTCCTCCCCAACAGGAAATGGCAAAGAGCCCAGCAAAGCTGGTCACATGATCCCTCCTAGGCTCCGCCTACCCCAGTCATTCGACCGACGTTAAGGAGGAATATTTGCATAGGAGAAACCATATGTTACCGTGGTGACTGTAGTTAAAGAAAATAAATTATCAGACCTGATTAAAAAAACCAGGGCGGGCCGTGGACCGGACACACCGTTGGAGAAAGTAATTTATCAGGTAAACATAAATTCTGTTTTCTCCAACATAGGTGTGTCCGGTCCACGGCGTCATCCTTACTTGTGGGAACCAATACCAAAGCTTTAGGACACGGATGAAGGGAGGGAGCAAATCAGGTCACCTAAATGGAAGGCACCACGGCTTGCAAAACCTTTCTCCCAAAAATAGCCTCAGAAGAAGCAAAAGTATCAAATTTGTAAAATTTAGAAAAAGTGTGCAGTGAAGACCAAGTCGCTGCCTTACATATCTGATCAACAGAAGCCTCGTTCTTGAAGGCCCATGTGGAAGCCACAGCCCTAGTGGAGTGAGCTGTGATTCTTTCAGGAGGCTGCCGTCCGGCAGTCTCATAAGCCAATCGGATAATGCTTTTAATCCAGAAGGAGAGAGAGGTAGAAGTTGCTTTTTGACCTCTCCGTTTACCAGAATAAACAACAAACAAAGACAAAGTTTGTCTGAAATCCTTAGTAGCTGCTAAGTAAAATTTGAGAGCACGAACTACATCCAAGTTGTGCAACAAACGTTCCTTCTTTGAAACTGGATTAGGACACAAAGAAGGCACAACTATCTCCTGGTTAATGTTTTTGTTAGAAACAACTTTTGGAAGAAAACCAGGTTTAGTACGCAAAACCACCTTATCTGCATGGAACACCAGATAAGGAGAAGAACACTGCAGAGCAGATAATTCTGAAACTCTTCTAGCAGAAGAAATTGCAACCAAAAACAAACTTTCCAAGATAATAACTTAATATCAACGGAATGTAAGGGTTCAAACGGAACCCCCTGAAGAACTGAAAGAACTAGGTTGAGACTCCAAGGAGGAGTCAAAATTTTGTAAACAGGCTTGATTCTAACCAGAGCCTGAACAAAGGCTAGAACATCTGGCACAGCTGCCAGCTTTTTGTGAAGTAACACAGACAAGGCAGAAATCTGTCCCATCAAGGAACTTGCAGATAATCCTTTTTCCAATCCTTCTCGAAGGAAGGATAGACTCTTAGGAATCTTAACCTTGTCCCAAGGGAATCCTGCAGATTCACACCAACAGATATACCAAATTATGTGGTAATTTTTCTGGTTACAGGCTTTCAGGCCTGAACAAGAGTATTAATAACAGAATCTGAGAACCCTCGCTTTGATAAGATCAAGCGTTCAATCTCCAAGCAGTCAGCTGGAGTGGGTCGAACGGACCTAGAACAAGAAGGTCTCTCAAAGGTAGCTTCCATGGTGGAGCCGATGACATATTCACCAGATCTGCATACCAAGTCCTGCGTGGCCACGCAGGAGCTATCAAAATCACCGACGCCCTCTCCTGATTGATCCTGGCTACCAGCCTGGGGATGAGAGGAAACGGCGGGAACACATAAGCTAGTTTGAAGGTCCAAGGTGCTACTAGTGCATCCACTAGAGCCGCCTTGGGATCCCTGGATCTGTACCCGTAGTAAGGAACTCTGAAGTTCTGACGAGAGGCCATCAGATCCATGTCTGGAATGCCCCACGGTTGAGTGACTTGGGCAAAGATTTCCGGATGGAGTTCCCACTCCCCCGGATGCAATGTCTGACGACTCAGAAAATCCGCTTCCCAATTTTCCACTCCTGGGATGTGGATAGCAGACAGGTGGCAGGAGTGAGACTCCGCCCATAGAATGATTCTGGTCACTTCTTCCATCGCTAGGGAACTCCTTGTTCCCCCCTGATGGTTGATGTATGAACTTGGCCCTCGCTAGCTGAGGCCAAGCTTTGAGAGCATTGAATATCGCTCTCAGTTCCAGAATATTTATCGGTAGAAGAGATTCTACCCGAGACCAAAGACCCTGAGCTTTCAGGGATCCCCAGACCGCGCCCCAGCCCATCAGACTGGCGTCGGTCGTGACAATGACCCACTCTGGTCTGCGGAAGGTCATCCCTTGTGACAGGTTGTCCAGGGACAGCCACCAACGGAATGAGTCTCTGGTCCTCTGATTTACTTGTATCTTCGGAGACAAGTCTGAATAGTCCCCATTCCACTGACTGAGCATGAACAGTTGTAATGGTCTTAGATGAATGCGCACAAAAGGAACTATGTCCATTGCCGCTACCATCAAACCTATCACTTCCATGCACTGCGCTATGGAAGGAAGAGGAACGGAATGAAGTATCCGACAAGAGTCTAGAAGTTTTGTTTTTCTGGCTTCTGTCAGAAAAATCCTCATTTCTAAGGAGTCTATTATAGTTCCCAAGAAGGGAACCCTCGTTGACGGAGATAGAGAACTCTTTTCCACGTTCACTTTCCATCCGTGAGATCTGAGAAAGGCCAGGACAATGTCCGTGTGAGCCTTTACTTGAGGAAGGGACGACGCTCGAATCAGAATGTCGTCCAAGTAAGGTACTACAGCAATGCCCCTTGGTCTTAGCACCGCCAGAAGGGACCCTAGTACCTATGAGAAAATCCTAGGAGCAGTGGCTAATCCGAAAGAAAATGCCACGAACTGGAAATGCTTGTCCAGGAATGCAAACCTTAGGAACCGATGATGTTCCTTGTGGATAGGAATATGTAGATACGCATCCTTGAAATCCACCTTGGTCATGAATTGACCTTCCTGGATGGAAGGAAGAAGTGTTCGAATGGTTTCCATCTTGAATGATGGAACCTTGAGAAACTTGTTCAAGATCTTGAGATCTAAGATTGGTCTGAACGTTCCCTCTTTTTTGGGAACTATGAACAGATTGGAGTAGAACCCCATCCCTTGTTCTCCTAATGGAACAGGATGAATCACTCCCATTTTTAGCAGGTCTTCTACCCAATGTAAGAATGCCTGTCTTCTTATGTGGTCTGAAGACAACTGAGACCTGTGGAACCTCCCCCTTGGAGGAAGCCCCTTGAACTCCAGAGAATAACCTTGGGAGACTATTTCTAGCGCCCAAGGATCCAGAACATCTCTTGCCCAAGCCTGAGCGAAGAGAGAGAGTCTGCCCCCCACCAGATCCGGTCCCGGATCGGGGGCCCGCATTTCATGCTGTCTTGGTAGCAGTGGCAGGTTTCCTGGCCTGCTTTCCTTTGTTCCAGCCTTGCATAGGTCTCCAGGCTGGATTGGCTTGAGAAGTATTACCTTCCTGCTTAGAGGACGTAGCCCTTGGGGCTGATCCGTTTCTGCGAAAGGGACGAAACTTAGGTTTATTTTTGGTCTTGAAAAGACCTATCCTGAGGAAGGGCGTGGCCCTTGCCCCCAGTGATATCAGAGATAATCTCTTTCAAGTCAGGGCCAAAGAGTGTTTTCCCCTTGAAAGGAATGTCAAGCAATTTGTTCTTGGAAGACGCATCCGCTGCCCAAGATTTTAACCAAAGCGCTCTGCGCCACAATAGCAAACCCAGAATTTTTTCGCCGCTAACCTAGCCAATTGCAAGGTGGCGTCTAGGGTGAAAGAATTAGCCAATTTAAGAGCACGAATTCTGTCCATAATCTCCTCATAAGAAGAAGAATTACTAATAATCGCCTTTCCTAGCTCATCAAACTAGAAACACGCGGCTGCAGTGACAGGGACAATGCATGCAATTGGTTGTAGAAGGGAACCTTGCTGAACAAACATCTTTAGCAGACCTTCTAATTTTTTATCCATAGGATCTTGGAAAGCACAACTATCTTCTATGGGTATAGTGGCGCGCTTGTGTAGAGTAGAAACCGCCCCCTCGACCTTGGGGACTGTCTGCCATCAGTCCTTTCTGGGGTCGACTATAGGAAAACAATTTTATAAATATGGGGGGAGGTACTAAAGGTATACCGGGCCTGTCCCATTCTTTACTAACAATGTACGCCACCCGCTTGGATATAGGAAAAGCTTCGGGGGGCCCCGGGGCCTCTAAGAACTTTTCCATTTTACATAGTGGTTCTGGAATGACCAGATAATCACAATCATCCAAATTGGATAACACCTCCTTAAGCAGAGCGCGGAGATGTTCCAACTTAAATTTAAAAGTAATCACATCAGGTTCAGCTTGTTGAGAAATGTTTCCTGAATCTGAAATTTCTCCCTCAGACAAAACCTCCCTGGCCCCCTCAGACTGGTGTAGGGGCCCTTCAGAAACCATATCATCAGCGTTCTCATGCTCTACAGAATTTTCTAAAACAGAGCAGTCGCGCTTTCGCTGATAAGTGGGCATATTGGCTAAAATGTTTTTGATAGAATTATCCATTACAGCCGTTAAATGTTGCATAGTAAGGAGTATTGGCGCACTAGATGTACTAGGGGCCTCCTGTATGGGCAAGACTGGTGTAGACGAAGGAGGGGATGATGCAGTACCATGCTTACTCCCCTCACTTGAGGAATCATCTTGGGCTTCATTTTTACTAAATTTTTTTATGACATAAAATACATATAGTTAAATGAGAAGGAACCTTGGTTTCCCCACAGTCAGAACACAATCTATCTGGTAGTTCAGACATGTTAAACAGGCATAAACTTGATAACAAAGCACAAAAAACGTTTTAAAATAAAACCGTTACTGTCACTTTAAATTTTAAACTAAACACACTTTATTACTGCAATTGCGAAAAAGTATGAAGGAATTGTTCAAAATTCACCAAAATTTCACCACAGTGTCTTAAAGCCTTAAAAGTATTGCACACCAAATTTGGAAGCTTTAACCCTTAAAATAACGGAACCGGAGCCGTTTTTATATTTAACCCCTTTACAGTCCCTGGAATCTGCTTTGCTGAGACCCAACCAAGCCCAAAGGGGAATACGATACCAAATGATGCCTTCAGAAAGACTTTTCTATGTATCAGAGCTCCACACACATGCAGCTGCATGCCATGCTGTCCTCAAAAACAAGTGCGCCATACCGGCGCGAAAATGAGGCTCTGACTATGATTAGGGAAAGCCCCTAAAGAATAAGGTGTCTAAAACAGTGCCTGCCGATATAATCATATCAAAATACCCAGAATAAATGATTCCTCAAGGCTAAATATGTGTTAATAATGAATCGATTTAGCCCAGAAAAAGTCTACAGTCTTAATAAGCCCTTGTGAAGCCCTTATTTACTATCTTAATAAACATGGCTTACCGGATCCCATAGGGAAAATGACAGCTTCCAGCATTACATCGTCTTGTTAGAATGTGTCATACCTCAAGCAGTAAGAGACTGCACACTGTTCCCCCAACTGAAGTTAATTGCTCTCAACAGTCCTGTGTGGAACAGCCATGGATTTTAGTTACGGTGCTAAAATCATTTTCCTCATACAAACAGAAATCTTCATCTCTTTTCTGTTTCTGAGTAAATAGTACATACCAGCACTATTTTAAAATAACAAACTCTTGATTGAATAATAAAAACTACAGTTAAACACTAAAAAACTCTAAGCCATCTCCGTGGAGATGTTGCCTGTACAACGGCAAAGAGAATGACTGGGGTAGGCGGAGCCTAGGAGGGATCATGTGACCAGCTTTGCTGGGCTCTTTGCCATTTCCTGTTGGGGAGGAGAATATCCCACAAGTAAGGATGACGCCGTGGACCGGACACACCTATGTTGGAGAAAAGTTAATGCTGTCAATGCTATTCAGCAGAGTGCGTAGATGCAGCCCAGATCGTGATGCCATCAGTGGGCGGAGCTTGGCAGACATTTCAAAGTGACCAGAAACAATAGTAATTTTTTTAAAATAACTTTTTTACTGTTACTGCTGCATGATATAGAAAGAGTGCAAGAGGATAATTGCAGCTTAATCTGAAGTAAGACTTTAAGATGACTAAGGTGTAGACTGTCCCTTTAAGTTTAAAGCACCCCTTCCAGTACAGCCTTTTTTTATTATGAAATATTAGCTGTTGCAAAACTCAGTTGCATTATGTACATTATGCATTATGTACAGCCAATACCATTTTCCCCTCTCCCAGTACTTTTTATGGAGGCAGAAGAGACATAGTCAGGTGCTGATTGCCATGGTGAAGAAAAATAAATCCTCAAAGGGACAGTATACACCAAGTTTCATATAACTACATCTAATAGACACTACTATAAAGAAGAATATGCACAGCTACTGATCTAAAAAACAAAATGTATGCTTACCTGATAAATTTCTTTCTTTCCGGATATGGTGGGTCCACAGAATCATCAATTACTGTTGGGAATATCACTCTTGGCCAGCAGGCGGAAGCAAAGAGCACCACAGTCACACTGTTAAAGGGCCCTAATACCCAAATGTTGAAATACTTGGGGCGCAATCCGATATACGGCGCAGGTTTCGTCACAAGCGTGGAAACCTGCGCCGCCCGTAGTTTCAGTTCGCAACTCAAGCTATCTAATATACGGCGCCGTCAGATGCTAAAGTGCCGTAAGTCTAACAAACTAGCGATGTCCAGAATCTGCGTTAGTACAAATTTCTGGAGTCGCCAGTGACTTACGGCACTTTAGAAACTGCCGCCGCATAAAAAAACTGACTAAGTTATAAAATGACCTGTAACTGTCTAACACGCCTCCCAAACATAGCCCGACACGTATAGCTCTCTATCTCTCACTCCTAATAATAAATATATTGACCCCTAAACCGCCGCTCCCGGACCCCGCCGCCACCTATATTATATGTATTACCCCCTAATCTGACCCCCCTACACCGCTGCCAGCTACATTAAATGTTTTACCCCCTAATGTGAGCCCCCTACCCCGCCGCCACCTACATTAACTATATTACCCCCTAATATGACCCCCTACACCACCGCCAACTATTTAAACTATATTAACCCCTAATATGTTCCCCTATGCCGCCCCCACCTATTTAAACTATATTAACCCCTAATATGATCCCCCTATACCGCCGCCACCTATTTAAACTATATTAACCCCTAATGTGAGCCCCCTACACCGCCGCCACCTATTTAAACTATATTAACCCCTAATATGATCCCCCTACACCGCCGCCACCTATTTAAACTATATTAACCCCTAATGTGAGCCCCCTGCACCGCCGCCACCTATATTAAAATTATTAACCCCTAATCTAATCCCCCTATTCCGCCGCAACCTATATTAAATTTATTAACCCCTAAAATACTAAAATTTCCCTACCACTAAACCTAAGTCTAACCCTACAAATAACCCTGAAAAGGGCCTTTTGCATGGCATTGCCCCAAAGTAACCAGCTCTATTACCAGCCCTTAAAAGGGCCTTTTGCGGGGCATTGCCCCAAAGTAACCAGCTCTATTACCATCCCTTAAAAGGGCTTTTTGCGGGGCATTGTCACAAAGTAATCAGCTCATTTACATGTAATCTAATCCCCCTACATCGCCGCCACCTATAATAAATGTATTAACCCCTAATCTAATCCCCCTACACCACCGCCACCTATATTAAATATATTAACCCCTAATCTGACCCCCCTACACCGCCGCCACCTATATTAACTATATTAACCCTAATTATATTAGGGTTAATATAGTTAATATAGTTATTATATTATATATATTAACTATATTAACCCTATCTAACTCTAACACCCCTAATTTAATTATTATTAAAATAAATCTAAATAATATTAATAATATTAACTAAATTATTCCTATTTAAAACTAATTACTTACCTATAAAATAAACCCTAAAATAGCTACAATATAATTAATAATTACATTGTAGCTATTTTAGGGTTTATATTTATGTTACAGGTAACTTGGTATTTATTTTAACTAGGTACAATAGCTATTAAATAGTTAATAACTATTTAATAGCTACCTAGTTAAAATAATTACCAATTTACCTGTAAAATAAATCCAAACCTAAGTTACAAATACACCTACACTATCAATAAATTAATTAAATAAACTACAAATAACTAAACAAAAATACAATTAAATACACTAAAGTAAATTACAAAAAACCCCCACTAAATTACAAAAAATAAAAAAAGATTACAAGAATTTTAAGCTAATTACACCTATTCTAAGCCCCCTAATAAAATAACAAAGCCCCCCAAAATAAAAAAAATTCCCTACCCTAATCTAAATTACAAAAGTAATCAGCTCTATTACCAGCCCTTAAAAGGGCCTTTTGTGCAACAGCTGAAGTGTATTTTTTTTACACAGAACTTACTCTGCTGAGCTGAGGAGATTGTGAGGTAAAATAGCTTCCTTTTTTACATAGAGATGCTCAGGTGATATTTTCCTGTCAGCTTTTTACAGTTATACTGCATTAGTTTCAAGTGATTTAGCATATGAGTATTATGTCCCTTTAAGTATCACTTCCCTTCCCACAATCCCCAGTCATTTGACTGAAAGGAAATGGAGAAAAAAGTGTAAAGGTGCCTGAGGTTTAGTAAAAAAAAAACTGTCTTAAAATAAAGGGCAGGGCCGTGGACTCACCATATCCAGTCTCATAAGCAAAACAAATTAAACTTCTGAACCAGAGGGAAAGAGAAGAAACAGAAGCATTCTGACCCTCATGTTTCCCAGAGAAACAAACAAACAGGGCAGAAGACTGGCGAAAATCCCTAGACGCCTGTAAATAAAATCCTAAAGCACGCATAATATCCAAGTTGTGCAACAAACGTTCCTTATGATAAAAAGGACTAGGACATAGAAAAGGAACAACAAATTCCTGATTAATATTTCTGTCCGAAATCACTTTTAGGAAAGAAACCTAACTTAGTACGAAGAACCGTTTATCGGCATGAAAGATAAGATAAGGCGAATCACACTGCAAGTTCCGACACTCTCCGAGCAGAAGAAATAGCAATAAGAATCAAAACCTTCCAAGATAACAACTTAATATCTATGGAATGCAATGGCTCAAACGGAGCCTGCTGCAAAAACTTTAAGAACAAGGTTAAGGCTCCAAGGAGGAGCAACAGACTTAAACACAGGCCTGATTCTGACCAGGGCCTGACAAAAAGATTGCACACCCGTTGTGTCCGCCAGATGCTGATGTAGCAAAATAGATAATGCAGAAATCCGACCCTTCAGGGTACTGACTGATAAACCCTTCTCCAGTTCCTGGATACAGACAAAATTCTACCCTACTCCAAGAGTAAACCTTGGATTCACACCAATAAAGATATTTACGCCATATCTTATGTAAATCTTTCTAGTAACTGGCTTGCGAGCCTGAATCATGGTCTCAATGACCAACTCAGAAAAAAAAACACGCTTAGACAAAACTAAGTGTTCAATCTCCAAGCAGTCAGCTTCAGAGAAACGAGATTTGGATGAAGGAAGGAACCCTAAATCAGAAGGTCCTTCCCTCAGAGGCAGTCTCCATGGTGGGAGAGACGACATTCCCACTAGGTCTGCATATCAGATCCTGCAAGGCTATGCAGGGGCTAATGGAATCACCTATGTTATTTCCTGTTCGATACGAGCATGACTCGTGGAAGGAGAGCAAAGGGAGGAAATAGGTATGCAAGACTGAAAATCCAAGAAAAACACCAGAACATCTATCAGGGCGATCTGCGAATCACTTGACCTTAAACCATACCTTGGAAGCTTGGTGCTCTGCCAAAGCGCCCTCAGAAGCCAACTCCAGAACACCCCATTTGAGGGTTTACCTAGAGAACACCACCGGATGGAGAGCCCACTCCCCAGGATGAAAGATCTGTCTGTTCAGAAGTACAATGGAAAGTGGATGACAGACAGTAATTGTGAGCTTCCGCCCACTGAACAATCCAAGTCACCTCTTACATGGCTAATGAACTCCCTGGTTGAGCTGATATGGTCTGACTTGAACCAAGCTAAGGACTGCAGAGGCCAAGCCATCAGAGCATTGTAAATCACTCTCAATTCCAAGATGATAAAGAAGAGAGAAGACACTTCCGATTCCATAATCCCTGTGTCTTAAATAAGTCCCAGACTGCTTCACAGCCCAGCAGGCTGACGTCCGTGGTCACATCACCCAGGAATGTCTCCTGAAAAACCACTACAGGAGTCTCTTGTCGACAGATCCGCAAGGTCCCTGTTCCATTGTCGAGCATGCACAACTGCAGAGCTCTAAAATAGGACCGAACAAGGGAAACATGTCCATGGAGATGACTATCAGACCAATTCTCCATCCGTTAAGCCACTAAGGATCGAACAGTAAACTCAGAGAAAGGAAGAGGAGAGAATCCTTGATTTTCTGATCTCTGTCAGAAAATTATCAAAGATAGGGAATATTATGGTCCAGAAGAAAACTACCCTTGTAACTGGAACAAGGGAACAAATTTCCAAATTCACTTACATCCTGTAAAACATGGAAAGGACAACAAGATCTCCGAATGAGAGATTGTTTATAAATATTATGGCGCCTGAAACAAAAAATTGTCTAGAAAGGGTGCCCCTGTAACCCCAACAACTTATCCCTGACCAGAGGGATACAAAATCAGGGAACCGTGGCAAGACCACAAAACTGAAAAAGTCTTTCAGAAAAACAAATTTCAAGAACTGGAAGATATGTGTCCTTTAGGTCTATGGTCGGAAAGAACTAACCCTCCAAGACCAGAGAAAAAAGAAACAAATTGCTTCCTTCGAAGGACGGTACCCTGACAAAAACTTGCAGAGACACTTTAAGTCCAAACACAAGTCAAAATTGCCTCTCTCAAATCTGGACTGCAGATAAGTATGAGGGGTGGAACCTGACTAAGGAAGGAAGGTATTAAAAACACTTGAGATGCAATGACCACAGTCTAACTGGGACATCACGCTAAGGAAAATAGCAAAATTACACCCCCACATATCCATTCCTTGATCGTGGGGCAAGTCCTTCAAGCTGAATTAACTCAGCTGCAGGGCTCTACTCCAACGTCCTAAAGGTCTTAAGCTTCTTAGTTAGATGTAGAAAAGACCCTTTTCCACCCGCAAGGACAGAATTTTTTTTCTGTCATACCAGGACTAAACAAGGTCTTATCCTTGAAAGGCATCAGAAGCTCCATCTTGGAGAAATTCCAACCGAGACACAATCCACAACGTCTGGAGGGCTAGTACAGCAAAGTCAGGCATCTTGGCTCCCGGCCAAATGACTTGCATGGAAGCAACCGAAGGGAAAAATTAGCTAGCTTAAGAGCCCCATTCCTATAAGCTTCCAGCTTGACCATTGATCCTTAAAGGAACATCTATCCTCTGCAGGGATCGAAGTTTCTTAGCCAGAGTAGAAATGCTCTTTCTACTATAGGCACTGTGCACCATAATATTTGAAGGGGACAGCTACAGGAAAACCATCCCCTAGCATGGTCTGGAACAGGAAAAACTATCCCAGCAAATATTAAATTTATTATACATCTCAGGGATGACAACGACAAGACATTGAGTCGTCCAGCGTAGCCAAAACCTCCTTTAACAATACATGAGGTGTGCAGACATAAATCTGATCGATACCACTTCAGCATCAGATGAAGGAATTATACTGTCTAAATCTGAGGCTTCACCCTCAGAGGCTACCGACGTATCCTCCTCAGACCTATGAGTAAGGCAACCTGAGTAGCAACAGGCGGAACAGAAACCATACCATCTGTATCTCAAATGTTCCTCTTGCGATTTACCTTAGTATAGGAAAAACAGATAATGCCACAGATACCGCATAAGATATCTGGACAGCAAATTCTGCAGGCAAATAACTCTTCCAAGAGATAGAAAGGAACTACAGGGCACTGCTTGGGACATAAAAGGAGAAAACTGTGGCATTGCGTGAACAGTATCATCCTAAGAGACGTAGCCTCAGAGATTAAGAATCTAATAGTTAAGTAGCACGGAATTGTATATATGAAACAAATGGTGCCACAAGGCAGAATCAGCCTATATAATAAATTCAGAGACCGCCATGTTCTGGCATTTAGTGCTATAAGATACCTGACAGAAAGGGTATGAGACACTATATTTTCTCTCAAGGGCTTAAAAATTATTGCCACCAAACATCAGTGGAAATACTTTATATTAAACACTTCACTAGTAAAAAAGTATTGTAGAGGCAGCGCTAGTTATTATAAATCTTAATAGCTATGGCGCCCTCTATGGCACCCTCTAATGTTCAGGATTATGAACAATATGTCACAATATCAAGATTAAAAATTATTACCACCTATCAGTGGATATACATTATATTAAATACTTCACTAGGAAGAAAGTATTGAAGAAGGCAGTGCTATGTATTATATATCAAAAGCTATGGCGCCTACTGAAATTAATACGAGTAAAATATTTACTGTAAAATATACATGTAGGAAAACCAAGGAGTGTGTTTGTAAGAACACGGTGTATAAAAGAGAAGACAATCTTTAATAAATGGAATCTCCAAAAGAAGCAACGCAGCTTCTTAGCAAGTCCGTATCCACACAAAATATTGCTCCGATCACATCAGAAACCTCTGAGTACCATTATAATGAGAGAAAAAAAAACTCTTACATCTCACAATGTGCCTGCCATCACCTGAACATAAATATAAGCAGAAATGATAAATGAAAATTAGAGGTATCAATTAATCGTAATGATCCTCTAACACATGAGCCAAAACATATTCAGGGAATAATTTAACCCATAAGGTATTAACCCCTAGTCTCTATTAGTCACTGAGTACCTGCGTCCTGCCTAGAATATCCTGCTGCAGGATATATACAGTATGTCCCAGATATAATGCAGTATAAAGCTTTCAGCAGTGCATGTCCCCCAAACATAGAAGACCAAGCACTTACCTGCATCTTGCCATCCGGCAGGAGGACAGCTTACACAGCATGAGAGGACACATACTCCTCACAGAGACCTGTAGAAAGAGAAAGGACAGAGCAAACCTACTCTGGCTTTCTATACCATGGGCAGCAAATATGTTAGGAAAACGCTGCAATGCCCACCTTACAAGTTCCTAACTGCTTTAAAGCCACCACTGCCCTTATTAAAGAGACTAATGTGGAGTACAGCTAGACCCAATCCTTGAAAAGGGGAAGGAACAGAGTAACCTACTCTGTTCTAAAAAAATAAAATATTGATTGAAGTGAAATAAATCCAATTTCTTCAGACACCAAAACTTCACCTGCTCCTTGCACTGAAGGCAAAGAGAATGACTGGGGATTGTGGGAGGGGAAGTGATACTTAACAGTTTGACTGTGGTGCCCTTTGCATCCTTCTGCTGACCAGGAGTGATATTCCCAACAGTAATTTCTGATTCCGTCGACTCACCATATCTTAGGAAAGAAATCCAGTATAAAACCTTTTATAAACGTACTTATTAGCTCCCAGTTTAGCACTGTTGATGAAGTTAGGCTGGGACACCCACTGAAAGAGACTGATAAAGCAGGAAGAGCAGAGCCCCCTCCCCTGCATATGTAAAGACCCATTACACAAACAGGAGCAAGCAGGAATCTGTAGACTTTAGTCTATATCAGATAATTTGGGGCTTAGTTAGGAGTCTGAAAATCAGCACAATGTTATAAAAAAATAAGCAAAACTATACATTGTTACAAAAACACATCGCAGATGGGCTATGTAAATGGATCATCTACAAAACATTTATGTCAAGAAAAATCTAGCGTTCAGTGTCCATTTAAAGGGACATTGTACACTAGATTTTTCTTGGCATAAATGTTGTGTCGATCCATTCATATAGCCCATCTGCTTGTTTTTTAATAACTTTGTGCTCCTAACCAAGCCCCAACGTTTTAAATGTATATAGATGTCTACAATTTCCTACAACTCCTGTTTGTATAATCTGTCTTTTCATATGCAGGGAAGGGGGTAGGGGGAGTGTCTGCTCTCTTGTTTCCCAGCCCCTTTCACTGGGTGTCCCAGCCTAACCTCATCAATAGTGCTAAACTGGGAGCTTCGAAGTAGGTTTTTAAAAAGGTTTTATACTGGATTTTTAGATCAGCATCTGTGCATATTCTTCTTTATAGTAGTGTCTATCACATGCAGTTATATGAAAATTGGTGTATACTGTACAAGCAGCTGAATGTGCTCCTAAACATTCTATGGCTCATACAATAGAGCCTCTGGTTGGATGTATTGCTTCTGCCCCAAAAATAAAAATAACGAGAGGGAGCAGGCTTACAGACTGTAAATAAAGTTGCTTTCATGATTCAGACAGAGCATGCAATTTTGAAAATCATTCCACACCTGGGTAAGCTCATGATTGTGCAAACGTCTTTAGCTATTGCTTCAAACATTCCTGCAAACAGTGCGACCATAGTGTGCTAAAGACACATGCACACTCCTAAACTCCTATTTGCCTACCTAAATTTACACTTTAGCAAAAGGATACCAAAAGAATGAAAACAAATTATAATAGAGATAAATTTATACTTAAAAAAATAACAATAAACCCACAAGATCTGCCTAAACCATGAAAGTTTAATTTTGTCTTTACTGTCCCTTTAATAATTTGCAAAAAAGAAAGGATTATTCACTTTTGTTCAAAATAGATTTATACCAATTCAAATTTAAGGGACACTGAACCCAAATTTTTTCTTTCGTGATTCAGATAGAGCATGACATTTTAAGCAACTTTCTAATTTACTCCTATTATCAAATTTTCTTCATTCTCTTGGTATCTTTATTTGAAATACAAGAATCTAAGTTTAGATGCCGGCCCATTTTTGGTGAACAACTTGGGTTGTTCTTGCTGATTGGTGGATAAATTCATCCACCAATAAAAAAGTGCTGTCCAGAGTTCTGAATCAATAAAAAAGCTTAGAAACCTTTTTCAAATAAAGATAGCAAGAGAACGAAGGAAAATTGATAATAGGAGTAAATTAGAAAGTTGCTTAAAATTGCATGCTCTATCTGAATCACGAAAGAAAAAATTTGGGTTCAGTGTCCCTTTAACATGGGCCACTTTTGTTCGTGTTCCTTAGATCAATATTACAATGTTGTAAAGATTTAACTGATTAAACAACCTAGTCTGTAGATTATTATTCTAGAAATGGCCAGTAGGGGCACCCAAGATAATTATCAGTCAATGAAATTGTAAAACTGCAAACAGATAAAAGCAGTGTGATATTTTATTGTGTATAATCTATAAGCATTAAAAAAAAAAAAAAGTAAAGAAAATTCTGCAAAGCCATTATAAAAGTTTAGCCAATATGGGATTCTGCATTTGCACTGTTTGGTGTTATGCATATTCCGTCTTTAAATTGGCAGTTATTTTTGTAATGCAGAGCCTCATGCAATAATAGCGCATGCTAGTGGTGCTGGCGGGAACTACAACATGAGCCTAAAATGTAAAAAGGTTAATAATGGTCCCGATTTTCGTTTATATATAGTTATACAAAGGTTATGCAAAAGAAAGAAACATTGAACGGCATTTCACGGTTACAAACTAAATTGTGCTATATAGTGGTATAAAAACATCTTGGTAAGAATGGCACTGGTTCTTTTGTAGTTCCTCTCGTTCTGCTTGAAGAGGACCTCTAGCCGTGGGAGCTACTCTGCTTCCCACTGACACATTCCATCTAGCTGCCTCTTTCATGCAGTCCTAATTATAGAGGTCCGCAAGGCTCTGTCAGGATGCTGAAGAAATCTCCTTCCTTCAGGCTATGGGGCTCGGAGTGACCCCCCTGGGCCATGTATACTGTGACCCATAATACTGGCAGTGTCCACAGTCTTACTTAAGACTCCTCTTCTCCTGTAGAGACAGTCAGTCGCATTGCTACTGGCACGTGGTCTGTTAAGCCGGCTAACTGTGTGATAAAAGTGTATTCTTCCACCTCCTGCAGACAGAAAAGGAGGCTGTTAAATGGGCACCATAAAGACACACACACATGAATAATAAATGGAAATATAAATATAATATATAATAATAGCTTTTGCATGTGACAATTTATATTTCCCACCAATGATGTTTGAGCAATCTCACAGTCATATCAATCAATGAAATACATAAACAATACAAATCTATAATTTATAACCATAACAAAAACATAGTTTATGCTTACCTGATAAATTCATTTATTTCATGGTGGTGAGTCTCTACCACTAGGAAGAGGCAAAAATTCCTAAACCCCAAGAGAGCTCTATAAAACCACTCCCACATACCTCAGTTTAATGTATAGCCAAGCAAGTGAGATCAGAAAAAAGGAGCAGGGAAAAGGGATGTGCTCAAAAAAAATCAACCCTAAGAAAAAAACAGGGTGGGGGCTTGTGGACTCTCACCACCATGAAAGAAATTAATTTATAAGGTAATCATAAATTGCGTTTTCTTTCATACAGGTGAAGAGAGTCCACGATCCATTACTCATGGGAACTAATACCCAAGCTGTGGCATTCCATGAGTAATAACACAAAGCTAGGGATTTAAAAAACATATTTTTCACTGGGAAAATAAATCCACAACTCCAAAGATTTCTTTTTTAATATTTGTAATTCACTTATAAAACAGACATAACCATCAAACTGAGACAACTGCCTGAAGGACCTTTCTTCCAAAGGCTGCTTCAGAGGTAGGAAAAAATGTCAAAATGGTAAAATTTGGCAAAAGTATGCAATGAAGACCAAGTAGCTGCCTTGCACATTTGATCAACAGAAGCCTCATTCTTGAAAGCCCAAGAAGTGGCAACTGACCTAGAAGAATGAGCCGTAATCCGCTGGGGCAGAGGCTGAACTACCTCCAAATAAGATCTGTGAATTAAAAGCTTTAACTAAGAGGCTAAAGAAAGAGCAGAGGCCTTCTGACCTTCCCTAGGCCCCAAGAAAAGAACAAACAAACTAGAGGTTTGTCTGAAATCCTAAGTAGCATCAACATATTTCAATGCCCTAACAACATCCAGAGAATGCAAAGATCAAAGCATTTTTCGGATTAGGACACAAAGAGGGAGCAATAATCTCTACCAATATTTTCTGAAAAAAACATAGGCAAAAAATTAAATGATGTCTGTAAAACAGCCTTGTCCTGATGAAAAATCAGATAACGATGCTCACAAGAAATAGCAGACAATTCAGAAACTCTTCTAGCAGAAGATATGGCCAAAAGAAACAACACTTTAACAAAAGTAGTTTAATGTCCAATTTATGCATAGGCTAAAAAGGAGGAGCCTGCAAAACCCTTAACACTAGGTTAAGATTCCAAATAGGAGAAAGAGGCTTGATAACAGGTTTAATTTGGACCAGAGACTAATCAAAACAATGAACATTAGGAAGACTAACAATCTTTCTGTGGAACAAAAATGAAAGAGCAGAAATCTGCCCTTTCAGTGAACTGGCAGATAAACCCTTATGTAAACCATCCTGCAAAACTGAAGAATCCTAGGAAATCTAAAAAAAACACCAGGAAAAACCATGATTTGCATAAATCTTCCTAGAAACAGGTTTACAAGCCTGAACCACAGAATATGAGAAACCTCTGTCTCAGAACTAAGCATTCAATTTCCATGCCATCAAGTTTAGAGACTTTAGGTCCGGATGGAAGAAAGGTTATTGAGAAGGTCTGACCACAGAAGAAGAGGCCAAGGAGGGCAACTGGACATTTGAACCATATCTGCATACCAAATCCTGAGCGGTCACTCTGGGGCAATAAAGATTACAAATGACTTCTCTAGACTTATCTTGGAAATCACTCTGGAAAGAAGAACCAGAGGAGGAAACATATAAGCAAGCTGTTATGACCAAGGAACTACTAGAGCATCCACTACCTCTGCCTGAGGATCCATGGATCTCACAAAGTACCTGGTGAATCCTAAAGATCCACAATCAAATTATACACATCCTGGTGAAGAGACCTCTCCCCTGGATGTAGACACTGATGAGTCTTCCTCCCAATTTTTCACTCCTGGTATGTGAATCCCAGAGATTAGGCAAGAATTCAAGATACCTCCATCATAGCCAGGGAACTGTGAGTTTCTCCCGGACGGTTGACATAAGCTACTGCTGTTACATTGTCTGTCTGTCTGAAAATGGAGATAAGACTCCCTTTTCAACAGAGGCCATGCTTGAAGGGCCCTAAAAAATTGCACAGAGTTCGAGAATATTTATAGTTAACCATGCCTTCTGAGGATTCTGAACCCCCTGTGCTGTCAGAGACCCATAAACAGCTCCTCAACCTGAAAGACTTGAACCTGTAGTGATTACAGACCAGATAGGACGAGCAAAAGAACCCAGTGAATAATAAACTGATGATTCAGCCACCAAGTCAGAGACTGACTTTTACTGGGATCTAAGAATATATTTTGAGATAGCTGAGTATAATCCCTGCACCATTGACGCAGCATCCAAAACTGAAGAGGTCTCATGTGAAATTGAGCAAATGGAATTGCATCTGAAGCTGCAATCATGAGACCTAGAACTTCCATACACAGAGCCACTGAAAGGAATGAAAAAGATTAAAGGTTCAGACAAGCTGATATCAATTCCATCCATCTCTGCTCTCTTAGAGAATGACTCATGGACACTGAGTCTATTTGGGAACTTAGGAAAGTAACCTTTGTCTGAGAAATCAAAGAACTATTTGGCAAATTGATCCTCCAACCATGTCTTTGAAGAAACCACAATAGTTTATTGGTGTGAAATTCTGGTAAAGGAAAAGACAGAGCTACTACCAAAATATTGTACAGGTAAGGAAATACTGCAATACAAAAACTAAAGCTAACACAGTATCCCTTGGATCAGGGCAAATAGCACTTGTAGAAGGTAAAATCTCAACTGACCATTTATGCTTATTTGAAGGCGGGAGAGCAGCCAAAGCCTCAGAGACAGCAGCCTTGATGAATGATTTCATAGCAGCAGGCACCACTTCAGCATGAACCTGTAATAAACAAAGAATTGGTGCATTAATACCCAAATAAACAGCATTAGATTGTTATGTATGCATCAACAAATCTAAACATGAGCCACATAAATGAGCTGAAGAAGGCTCTTCAGTTTTTTACAATAAGCACGCCTAATAATGGTAGAAATTTGTTCAAGAGACTCAGTTTCTAGGGTAAATTTTGGGGACAGAATTCTGCTGCTCTTTTATAACATATAGCAAAGCAATGCAATAAACACTATAAAACCCCTTAAGAAAGCTCTTGAGGTAATGAAACCATATATCCCCGCCTAAGCAGCTTACAGGGACAATGCACGATAAGCCAAGCTGAGCATAGTAGAAAACATTACTGTTGAACACATGCCAAACAACTGACTGATAAATGGCAAAGAGTGTGCCAAAAACCATAACCGAGAAAATGTGCACTAACCCAGCGTGCGTACATCAACGTGCAGATATGCTCTAACCCGACAGGGAAAACCCGGTGTGCGAAACTAACCTGTAACTCCTAGAAGGCTAAGGGACATGCGCTAACCTGATGAGCGGAAACCCGATGTGTGCAAACCCGGTGCATGAAAACAGGCCGACGACCTAAAAACTAAGCGGCCGAAACCCGGCGTGCGCAAAGTAAGGGGAATAGTGAAGTATCTGTCCCAGGGCCATATATAATTACATATATAGAAAAACTGCCCATAATGAAGCTAAATGAGTATCTATATATTAAAGTAAAATATACTTACCCATAGCCACTTGTTCACTATCAAACAAGTAGCAGACAGTCAAACCAGTACTGAAAGATATCAGCAGATGTCATGGAATAGGAGTTAATTGTAGATCCATAAAGGGAGGCAAAAGACAAGTCTCTGCAACCAATTAAAGAGGGTTTATGAAAATTTTTCCATGAGGTGAAAAAAAAAAAATCATAAACCATACCCCAATATTCATCCCTCTGACAAGCACTGTACTGTGAGGGGAAACTGGGCCTCAATATAGCCTGAAAACCCTATCCCTGAAGAATCAAATGCCCATCTTCATTCTTCAACCAGAGGCAAAGTAAAGACTGAGGTATGTGGGAGGGGTTTTATAGAGCTCTTGGGTTTGGGAATCTTTGCCTCCTCCTATTGTTAGAGAAGAGCAATTCCCAAGAGTAAAGGGCTCGCGGACTCTCATTATCTTTATGAAAGAAATTGATAACAGAAGTAAATTGGAAAAATTGTTTAAAATGTCATACTCTATACCTTTAAGTTTAATTTTGGCTTTACTGTCCATTTCACCATAAAAATGGTCCAACAAAATAGAGCATTTTATTTATACAATACAATGTCCCTTTCCAAACAAGGTAAATGCAGTGAAGTAGCTGACTTGACTGAATCCAGCTGACCTGCTAAGAAAACAGAATTTATGCTTACCTGATAAATTACTTTCTCCAACGGTGTGTCCGGTCCACGGCGTCATCCATTACTTGTGGGATATTCTCCTCCCCCACAGGGAAAGACAAGGAGAGCACACAGCAAGAGCTGTCCATATAGTCCCTCCTAGGCTCCGCCCCCCAGTCATTCGACCGACGGTTAGGAGAAAAAAGGAGAAACTATAGGGTGCCGTGGTAACTGTAGTGTATAGAGAAAGAAATTTTTCAAACCTGATTAAAAAACCAGGGCGGGCCGTGGACCGGACACACCGTTGGAGAAAGTAATTTATCAGGTAAGCATAAATTCTGTTTTCTCCAACATTGGTGTGTCCGGTCCACGGCGTCATCCATTACTTGTGGGAACCAATACCAAAGCTTTAGGACACGGATGAAGGGAGGGAGCAAATCAGGTTACCTAAACAGAAGGCACCACGGCTTGCAAAACCTTTCTCCCAAAAATAGCCTTCGAAGAAGCAAAAGTATCAAATTTGTAGAATTTTGGCAAAAATGTGCAGAGAAGACGAAGTCGCTGCCTTACATAACTGATCAACAGAAGCCTCGTTCTTGAAGGCCCATGTGGAAGTCACAGCCCTAGTAGAGTGAGCGGTGATTCGTTCAGGAGGCTGCTGTCCGGCAGTCTCATAAGCCAATTGGATAATGCTTTTCAGCCAGAAAGAAAGAGAGGTAGCAGTAGCTTTTTGTCCTCTCCTCTTACCAGAATAAACGACAAACAAAGAAGAAGTTTGTCTGAAATCCTTTGTTGCTTCTAAATAGAACTTTAAAGCACGGACTACATCTAAATTGTGTAACAAACTTTCTTTCTTTGAAACTGGTAATCGGACACAAAGAAGGAACAACTATTTCCTGGTTAATATTCTTGTTGGAAACAACTTTTGGAAGAAAAACAGGCTTGGTACGCAAAATAACCTTATCTGAATGGAACACCAGATAGGGTGGATCACACTGCAAATCAGATAGTTCAGAAACTCTTCTAGCAGAAGAAATAGCAACCAAAAACAGAACTTTCCAAGATAGTAACTTGATATCTATGGAATGTAAGGGTTCAAACGGAACCCCTTGAAGAACTGAAAGAACTAAATTTAGACTCCAGGGAGGAGTTAAAGGTCTGTAAACAGGCTTGATTCTGACCAAAGCCTGTACAAAAGCTTGTACATCTGGCACAGCTGCCAGTCGTTTGTGTAACAACACGGATAAAGCAGAAATCTGTCCTTTTAGAGAACTCGCTGACAACCCTTTATCCAAACCCTCTTGGAGAAAGGAGAGAATCTTAGGAATTTTAATCTTACTCCAGGAGAATCCCTTGGATTCACACCAACAGATATATTTTTTCCATATTTTATGGTAAATCTTTCTAGTCACAGGTTTTCTGGCTTGAACCAGAGTATCTATCACTGAATTTGAAAACCCACGCTTGGATAAAATCAAGCATTCAATTTCCAAGCAGTCAGCTGTAGAGAAACTAGATTTGGATGTTCGAATGGACCTTGTACTAGAAGATCCTGTCTCAAAGGTAGCTTCCATGGTGGAGCCGATGACATATTCACCAGGTCTGCATACCAAGTCCTGCGTGGCCACGCAGGAGCTATCAGAATCACAGAGGCCTTCTCCTGTTTGATCCTGGCTACGAGCCTGGGAAGGAGAGGGAACGGTGGAAACACATAAGCTAGGTTGAACGACCAAGGCGCCACTAATGCATCCACTAGAGTCGCCTTGGGATCCCTGGATCTGGACCCGTAGCAAGGAACCTTGAAGTTCTGACGAGACGCCATCAGATCCATGTCTGGAATGCCCCATAATTGAGTCAACTGGGCAAAGACCTCCGGGTGGAGTTCCCACTCCCCCGGATGGAAAGTCTGACGACTCAGATAATCCGCTTCCCAGTTGTGATGGGATGTGAATTGCAGATAGATGGCAGGAGTGATCCTCCGCCCATTTGATGATCTTGGATACCTCTCTCATCGCCAAGGAACTCCTTGTTCCTCCCTGATGGTTGATGTAAGCTACAGTCGTCATGTTGTCTGACTGGAATCTTATGAATCCGGCCTTCACTAATTGAGGCCAAGCCCAGAGAGCATTGAATATCGATCTCAGTTCCAGGAAGTTTATCGGAAGAAGAGACTCTTCCCGAGACCATAGACCCTGAGCTTTCAGGGAATCCCAGACCGCGCCCCAGCCTAATAGACTGGCGTCGGTCGTGACAATGACCCACTCTGGTCTGCGGAAACTCATTCCCTGAGACAGGTGATCCTGATTCAACCACCAACGGAGTAAGTCTCTGGTCACCTGGTCTACTTGAATCTGTGGAGACAAGTCTGCATAGTCCCCATTCCACTGATTGAGCATGCACAGATGTAATGGTCTTAGATGAATTTGAGCAAAAAGAACTATGTCCATTGCTGTAACCATCAATCCTACTACTTCCATGCACTGAGCTATGGAAGGCTGCAGAATAGAGTGAAGAACTTGACAAGAGTTTAGAAGCTTTGACTTTCTGACTTCTGTCAGGAAGATCTTCATTTCTAAAGAATCTATTATTGTTCCCAAAAAGGGAACTCTTGTTGACGGAGACAGGGAACTCTTTTCTACGTTCACCTTCCACCCGTGAGATCTGAGAAATGCTAGAACAATGTCTGTATGAGTCTTTGCCTTGGAAAGAGACGACGCTTGATTTAGAATGTCGTCTAGATAAGGTGCCACCGCAATGCCCCTCGGTCTTAGAACCGCCAGAAGGGACCCTAGCACCTTTGTGAAAATTCTGGGAGCAGTGGCTAAACCGAACGGAAGAGCAACGAACTGGTAATGTTTGTCCAGAAAGGCGAACCTTAGGAACTGATGATGATCTTTGTGGATAGGAATATGTAGGTACGCATCCTTTAAATCCACGGTAGTCATATATTGACCCTCCTGGATTCTAGGTAAAATTGTTTGAATGGTTTCCATTTTGAACGATGGAACTCTGAGAAATTTGTTTAGAATTTTTAAATCCAGAATTGGTCTGAAAGTTCCCTCTTTTTTGGGAACTACAAACAGATTTGAGTAAAAACCCCTGACCTTGTTCCACAGTTGGAACTGGGTGTATCACTCCCATCTTTAACAGGTCTTCTACACAATGTAAGAATGCCTGTCTCTTTATTTGGTTTGAATATAAGTGATACATGTGGAACCTTCCCCTTGGGGGTAGTTCCTTGAATTCTAGAAGATAACCCTGAGAGACAATTTCTAGTGCCCAGGGATCCTGAACATCTCTTGCCCAAGCCTGAGCAAAGAGAGAGAGTCTGCCCCCTACTAGATCCGGTCCCGGATCGGGGGCTACCCCTTCATGCTGTTTTGGTAGCAGCAGCAGGCTTCTTGGCCTGTTTACCCTTGTTCCAGCCTTGCATTGGTTTCCAAGCTGGTTTGGTCTGGGAAGTGTTACCCTCTTGTGTAGAGGCTGCAGAGTTGGAAGCCGGTCCGTTCCTGAAATTCTTAGCCTTGAAAGGTCTATCTTGTGGGAGGGCATGGCCCTTTCACCCAGTGATGTCTGAAATAATCTCTTTCAATTCTGGCCCAAAAAGGGTCTTAACTTTGAAAAGGATATTAAGCAATTTTGTCTTGGAAGATACATCCGCCGACCAAGACTTTAGCCAGAGCGCTCTGCGCGCCACAATTGCAAACCCTGAATTTTTCGCCGCTAACCTCGCTAACTGCAAAGCGGCGTCTAAAATAAAGGAATTAGCTAAGTTAAGGTGCGTGAATTCTGTCCATGACTTCCTCGTACGGAGTCTCCCTACTGAGTGACTTTTCCAGTTCCTCGAACCAGAACCACGCCGCTGTAGTGACAGGAATAATGAACGAAATAGGTTGAAGGAGGTAACCTTGCTGTACAAAAATCTTTTTAAGCAAACCCTCCAATTTTTTATCCATAGGATCTTTGAAAGCACAATTGTCCTCAATAGGAATGGTCGTGCGCTTGGCTAGAGTAGAAACCGCCCCCTCGACCTTAGGGACTGTTTGCCATGTGTCCTTCCTGGGGTCGACCATAGGGAACAATTTCTTAAATATAGGAGGAGGGACAAAAGGTATGCCTGGCTTCTCCCACTCCTTATACACTATGTCCGCCACCCGTTTAGGTATCGGAAAAGCATCAGGGTGCACCGGGACCTCAAGGAACTTGTCCATCTTGCACAATTTTTCTGGGATGACCAGATTGTCACAATCATCCAGAGTAGATAGCACCTCCTTAAGTAATGAGCGGAGATGCTCTAATTTAAATTTAAATGTCACAACATCAGGTTCTGCCTGCTGAGAAATTCTTCCTATCAGAAATTTCCCCATCTGACAAACCCTCCCTCACTGCCACTTCAGATTGGTGTGAGGGTATGACAGAAAAATTATCATCAGCGCCCTCCTGCTCTACAGTGTTTAAAACAGATCAATCGCGCTTTCTCTGAAATGCTGGCATTTTGGATAAAATATTAGCTATGGAGTTATCCATTACTGCCGTCAATCGCTGCATAGTAAAAAGCATTGGCGCGCTAGAAGTACTAGGGGTCGCCTGCGCGGGCATAACTGGTATAGACACAGAAGGAGATGATGTAGAACTATGTCTACTTCCTTCATCTGAGGAATCATCCTGGGCAACTTTACAATTTGTGACAGTACTGTCCTTACTTTGTTTGGACGCTATGGCACAATTATCACACATATTTGAAGGGGGAACCACATTGGCTACCATACATACAGAACATGATCTATCTGAAGGTACAGACATGTTAAACAGGCTTAAACTGGTTAATAAAGCACAAAAACCGTTTTAAAATAAAACTGTTACTGTCTCTTTAAATGTTAAACAGGGCACACTTTATTACTGAATATGTGAAAAACTATGAAGGAATTATCCAATATTTACCAAATTTTCACCACAGTGTCTTAATACATTCAAAGTATTGCACCCCAATTTTCAAGCTGTTAACCCTTAAAATGTGGAAACCAGAGCCGTTTACAATTTTAACCCCCTTACAGTCCCAGCCACAGCCTTTGCTGCGACTTCACCAATCCCAGGGGGTATATGATTCCAAATGAAGCCTTCTAGGAACGTTTTTAGTGGATTTCAGACCCTCACACATGCAGCTGCATGTACTGTACTCAAAAGTAACTGTGCAATAATGGTGCGAAAATGAGGCTCTGCCTACTACAGAGAAAGGACCTTCCTGACTGGGAAGGTGTCTTAACAAGTGCCTGGTGCTAAAAACATTCCCCAATGTTATAAAAGTGTGAAATTCAACTTCAAACTGCATATAATACTTAAATAAAGCAATCGATTTAGCCCCTAAAAGTGTTTACCAGTTTATAGCCCATAATAAGCCCTTTATTCTGTTTGATTTTTGACTAAGAAAATGGCTTACCGATCCCCATGAGGGAAAAATGACAGCCTTCCAGCATTACACAGTCTTGTTAGAAAAATGGCTAGTCATACCTTGAGCAGAAAAGTCTGCAAACTGTTCCCCCCAACTGAAGTTCTCTCATCTCAACAGTCCTGCGTGGGAACAGCAATTGATTTTAGTTACTGCTGCTAAAATCATACTCCTCTTTTAAACAGAACTCTTCATCTCTTTCTGTTTCAGAGTAAATAGTACATACCAGCACTATTTTAAAATAACAAACTCTTGATAGAAGAATAAAAAACTACAACTAAACACCACAAACTCCTCACCATCCCCGAGGAGATGCTACTTGTTCAGAGCGGCAAGGAGAATATGGACAATATGGACATATATATGGACAGCTCTTGCTGTGTGCTCTCCTTGCCTTTCCCTGTGGGGGAGGAGAATATCCCAAAAGTAATGGATGACGCCGTGGACCGGACACACCAATGTTGGAGAAAGCTCAGTTCCTCTACATGGTCATTGTCAGGAGGCAATGAAATAAATGAAAAAGAGACGCAGCAGCAGAAGAAGTAAAACAGATATGCCTGGCAGAGGAATTTATGATAGACTGAAATGGGAACAGAAGGTTTGTGGGAAGGACAGTGAGGATGGAGATTAGCATTTTGTAGTGTAAAAAAGTGGTGATAATTCTGGAGGTATGTGACAATGCCAGGCTTAGTCAGTAAGAGCTAAATGGCATAAAAATGTGTCGAGAGAGTGAATATTTACCAAAAAGCCAATAAGACATCAAGGGGAACTGCAAGAGCTCAGTTTAAGATGCTGTGTTTTATGCAATAGGACATTTTGTAAAAAATAAATAAATGGGACACCGGTGACTTGGTTCAATTAAGCAGGATTACTAGGGTCTACAAATGTTAATTAAGCTGAAAATGTTCTTGGGGACATGGGCACGGCTTACTTCACAGGGTATCTAAGCATCAAAGTACAGTTGAGCCATGGTATATTTCCTGTGCATTGAATTCATGATGCCAGTCAGAAGTATATTTACTAGTCTAATCTTTATAAAGCTTGTTATTTGATGTGGTCCAAATTGGTCCATGTTAAGAAATAAATTTATGCTTACTTGATAAATTAATTTATTTCATGGTGGTGAGAGTCCGCAATCCATAACTCCAGGGAATTTTACTCCTGGCCACTAGGAGGAGGCAAAGATCCTAAAACTCCCAAAGCCCTTAAAACCCTTCCCACCTTACTGGAGACTAGCCTGGCATATAGCTAAGCTAGAAAAGAAGAAGGTAGGAAAAGAAATAAGAGCAATAAAAAAACGGGGGTATCAGCAGTACCTAAGATGGCGTGCACTACTTAGAGGGGGAGGGTTAGAGAGCTGTTTGGGAGGGATCAGGGAGGTTGAAGGGTAAGGGGGATTCCTACACGGCAGAAAATGATTTTTTTAATAATAAAAAAAATGCCTTAAATTTTCACATTGGCAGACTGTCTGCCAGTACCTAAGATGGGAGTGACCAGTCAGGGGTGAGGGAGGGAAGAGAGCTGTTTGGGAGGGATCAGGGAATGGGAAGTGTCAGGTGGGAGGGTAATCTCTACACTAAAGCTAAAAATTAACCTTACAAGCTACCTAATTAACCCCTTCACTGCAGGGAATAAGAGAACTGTGGTGAACAGCTGCAATTAGCGGCTTTCTAATTACCACAAAGCAATGGCAAAGTCATGTATGTCTGCTATTTCTGAACAAATGGGATGCCAGAGAAGCTTTTACAACTATTTGTGTCATGATTGTGCAAGCTTTATGTAAATAATTTCAGTGAGTAACCCAACGTTTGTGAAAAAGTTAACGATTTTTTTTAATTTGATAACATTTTGCAGTGAAATGGTGGCATGAAATATACCAAAATGAGCCTAGATCAATACCTTGGGTTGAATTAATGAATTATATATATATATAGTTTTGACAGGTATATAAAAAAAAAACAAGGCCCTATTTTTGTTTAAATGGAGTGATAGCAAAAATACTAAAAAGTCTACGGTATTTTGGGCAAGTTCTTCTCTGAAAGTCGCGGTAGTGAAGGGGTTAAGACATTGTTCATGTTGCCGTATCCTATGCTTTTAATAATTTTTTTTTAAATGCTGAAAAAACATCATTACTTTTTTCTTCAATATTGGTTTCATCTATATTGACTGTAGGCTTAAAAGCTTCATCAATATCACTAACCCATTTTTCTTCAGTTAGTTTAAAAGCCATGGTGTCAATTACACAAGTGCGCATATATCAAAAGACAGACCAGGTGTGAACATATATCACAACTGCCACTAATATCGTGTTAAATAATACAGCTGATGCTCACCTGTAGAAACAGGGTATAATTACTAAATGCCAAGTATGAATTTACAAAAGATAGGGGACACTCAGAAATATGTAAGTGTTTTTATTTCATAATCTGTGCTAGCAGTCCCTAAAATGTATATATACATCTTAGAAGGTAGGGTTCAATAAATTGCTATGAACCAAAGAAGGACAAGGCCGCACAGGATACACTTAAACCACACCATTTATGTAACAGTGATACGCACACCAAGTCTGCCTTTCCACATATGTTTATTAAAAAGTATATATTACCACATTGTATGAGCAGATGAATGTACCGCACAGTAATAAACAATTAGTAACACAAACCCCCATACATGCTAGCATGTGAATAAGCCGGCTCAAGAACAGTCCAAGAAAAATACCGGGCACTTAGTGTATATAACACGCTCCAGTAATAAAAATTATCAACAATACCGTCCTTTAACCTCTTTAAATCCAGACTCACTTCCAGGTGCCGGTCCGGTAGAAGGTATCTATCAATGGCAATGAACTGTTGCCAGCAATTATTAACCTCTGCACATATGGGTATCTACCGGTTCCAAGACTTATGGCTGCACGGCTTACCTTAACTTGACCAATACATATAACGGGTACCTTCCAGGCACGAATTACCTCCGTAGTTTTGTATGCTGTGATGCAAACAAGCCAGTGCAGGGCTTCACTTGACAACCTCGGTAGCGTTTAAGAAAACTGTCAGCGGTTACAAACAGAGCTGCTCCACCATAGAAGCGTAACCACGCTGTGTAGTAAGATTCAATCATTACGCGTTTCGCCCCTCCCCCTTTGCTGGGTTGGATTTAGGGCTTCATCAGATGTGTCATATTACCAGTACCATTGGTCTTTAAATGCTTATTTTGTTACGTTGTTTCCTTTCCCTTTACTTGATCTTAAAGGGAACTTACGCTATTAGGGTACAAATCAATGGCAATTTTAAAAAACTCATAACAATTACAGCACTACAGAGTTGACACTCTGGATGTGGAGTCACTGTTACATAAATGGTGTGGTTTAAGTGTATCCTGTGCGGCCTTGTACTTCTTTGGTTCATAGCAATTTATTGAACCCTGAATTTTTCGCCGCTAACCTCGCTAACTGCAAAGCGGCGTCTAAAATAAAGGAATTAGCTAAGTTAAGGTGCGTGAATTCTGTCCATGACTTCCTCGTACGGAGTCTCCCTACTGAGTGACTTTTCCAGTTCCTCGAACCAGAACCACGCCGCTGTAGTGACAGGAATAATGAACGAAATAGGTTGAAGGAGGTAACCTTGCTGTACAAAAATCTTTTTAAGCAAACCCTCCAATTTTTTATCCATAGGATCTTTGAAAGCACAATTGTCCTCAATAGGAATGGTCGTGCGCTTGGCTAGAGTAGAAACCGCCCCCTCGACCTTAGGGACTGTTTGCCATGTGTCCTTCCTGGGGTCGACCATAGGGAACAATTTCTTAAATATAGGAGGAGGGACAAAAGGTATGCCTGGCTTCTCCCACTCCTTATACACTATGTCCGCCACCCGTTTAGGTATCGGAAAAGCATCAGGGTGCACCGGGACCTCAAGGAACTTGTCCATCTTGCACAATTTTTCTGGGATGACCAGATTGTCACAATCATCCAGAGTAGATAGCACCTCCTTAAGTAATGAGCGGAGATGCTCTAATTTAAATTTAAATGTCACAACATCAGGTTCTGCCTGCTGAGAAATTCTTCCTATCAGAAATTTCCCCATCTGACAAACCCTCCCTCACTGCCACTTCAGATTGGTGTGAGGGTATGACAGAAAAATTATCATCAGCGCCCTCCTGCTCTACAGTGTTTAAAACAGATCAATCGCGCTTTCTCTGAAATGCTGGCATTTTGGATAAAATATTAGCTATGGAGTTATCCATTACTGCCGTCAATCGCTGCATAGTAAAAAGCATTGGCGCGCTAGAAGTACTAGGGGTCGCCTGCGCGGGCATAACTGGTATAGACACAGAAGGAGATGATGTAGAACTATGTCTACTTCCTTCATCTGAGGAATCATCCTGGGCAACTTTACAATTTGTGACAGTACTGTCCTTACTTTGTTTGGACGCTATGGCACAATTATCACACATATTTGAAGGGGGAACCACATTGGCTACCATACATACAGAACATGATCTATCTGAAGGTACAGACATGTTAAACAGGCTTAAACTGGTTAATAAAGCACAAAAACCGTTTTAAAATAAAACTGTTACTGTCTCTTTAAATGTTAAACAGGGCACACTTTATTACTGAATATGTGAAAAACTATGAAGGAATTATCCAATATTTACCAAATTTTCACCACAGTGTCTTAATACATTCAAAGTATTGCACCCCAATTTTCAAGCTGTTAACCCTTAAAATGTGGAAACCAGAGCCGTTTACAATTTTAACCCCCTTACAGTCCCAGCCACAGCCTTTGCTGCGACTTCACCAATCCCAGGGGGGTATATGATTCCAAATGAAGCCTTCTAGGAACGTTTTTAGTGGATTTCAGACCCTCACACATGCAGCTGCATGTACTGTACTCAAAAGTAACTGTGCAATAATGGTGCGAAAATGAGGCTCTGCCTACTACAGAGAAAGGACCTTCCTGACTGGGAAGGTGTCTTAACAAGTGCCTGGTGCTAAAAACATTCCCCAATGTTATAAAAGTGTGAAATTCAACTTCAAACTGCATATAATACTTAAATAAAGCAATCGATTTAGCCCCTAAAAGTGTCTACCAGTTTATAGCCCATAATAAGCCCTTTATTCTGTTTGATTTTTGACTAAGAAAATGGCTTACCGATCCCCATGAGGGAAAAATGACAGCCTTCCAGCATTACACAGTCTTGTTAGAAAAATGGCTAGTCATACCTTGAGCAGAAAAGTCTGCAAACTGTTCCCCCCAACTGAAGTTCTCTCATCTCAACAGTCCTGCGTGGGAACAGCAATTGATTTTAGTTACTGCTGCTAAAATCATACTCCTCTTTTAAACAGAACTCTTCATCTCTTTCTGTTTCAGAGTAAATAGTACATACCAGCACTATTTTAAAATAACAAACTCTTGATAGAAGAATAAAAAACTACAACTAAACACCACAAACTCCTCACCATCCCCGAGGAGATGCTACTTGTTCAGAGCGGCAAGGAGAATATGGACAATATGGACATATATATGGACAGCTCTTGCTGTGTGCTCTCCTTGCCTTTCCCTGTGGGGGAGGAGAATATCCCAAAAGTAATGGATGACGCCGTGGACCGGACACACCAATGTTGGAGAAAGCTCAGTTCCTCTACATGGTCATTGTCAGGAGGCAATGAAATAAATGAAAAAGAGACGCAGCAGCAGAAGAAGTAAAACAGATATGCCTGGCAGAGGAATTTATGATAGACTGAAATGGGAACAGAAGGTTTGTGGGAAGGACAGTGAGGATGGAGATTAGCATTTTGTAGTGTAAAAAAGTGGTGATAATTCTGGAGGTATGTGACAATGCCAGGCTTAGTCAGTAAGAGCTAAATGGCATAAAAATGTGTCGAGAGAGTGAATATTTACCAAAAAGCCAATAAGACATCAAGGGGAACTGCAAGAGCTCAGTTTAAGATGCTGTGTTTTATGCAATAGGACATTTTGTAAAAAATAAATAAATGGGACACCGGTGACTTGGTTCAATTAAGCAGGATTACTAGGGTCTACAAATGTTAATTAAGCTGAAAATGTTCTTGGGGACATGGGCACGGCTTACTTCACAGGGTATCTAAGCATCAAAGTACAGTTGAGCCATGGTATATTTCCTGTGCATTGAATTCATGATGCCAGTCAGAAGTATATTTACTAGTCTAATCTTTATAAAGCTTGTTATTTGATGTGGTCCAAATTGGTCCATGTTAAGAAATAAATTTATGCTTACTTGATAAATTAATTTATTTCATGGTGGTGAGAGTCCGCAATCCATAACTCCAGGGAATTTTACTCCTGGCCACTAGGAGGAGGCAAAGATCCTAAAACTCCCAAAGCCCTTAAAACCCTTCCCACCTTACTGGAGACTAGCCTGGCATATAGCTAAGCTAGAAAAGAAGAAGGTAGGAAAAGAAATAAGAGCAATAAAAAAACGGGGGTATCAGCAGTACCTAAGATGGCGTGCACTACTTAGAGGGGGAGGGTTAGAGAGCTGTTTGGGAGGGATCAGGGAGGTTGAAGGGTAAGGGGGATTCCTACACGGCAGAAAATGATTTTTTTAATAATAAAAAAAATGCCTTAAATTTTCACATTGGCAGACTGTCTGCCAGTACCTAAGATGGGAGTGACCAGTCAGGGGTGAGGGAGGGAAGAGAGCTGTTTGGGAGGGATCAGGGAATGGGAAGTGTCAGGTGGGAGGGTAATCTCTACACTAAAGCTAAAAATTAACCTTACAAGCTACCTAATTAACCCCTTCACTGCAGGGAATAAGAGAACTGTGGTGAACAGCTGCAATTAGCGGCTTTCTAATTACCACAAAGCAATGGCAAAGTCATGTATGTCTGCTATTTCTGAACAAATGGGATGCCAGAGAAGCTTTTACAACTATTTGTGTCATGATTGTGCAAGCTTTATGTAAATAATTTCAGTGAGTAACCCAACGTTTGTGAAAAAGTTAACGATTTTTTTTAATTTGATAACATTTTGCAGTGAAATGGTGGCATGAAATATACCAAAATGAGCCTAGATCAATACCTTGGGTTGAATTAATGAATTATATATATATATAGTTTTGACAGGTATATAAAAAAAAAACAAGGCCCTATTTTTGTTTAAATGGAGTGATAGCAAAAATACTAAAAAGTCTACGGTATTTTGGGCAAGTTCTTCTCTGAAAGTCGCGGTAGTGAAGGGGTTAAGACATTGTTCATGTTGCCGTATCCTATGCTTTTAATAATTTTTTTTTAAATGCTGAAAAAACATCATTACTTTTTTCTTCAATATTGGTTTCATCTATATTGACTGTAGGCTTAAAAGCTTCATCAATATCACTAACCCATTTTTCTTCAGTTAGTTTAAAAGCCATGGTGTCAATTACACAAGTGCGCATATATCAAAAGACAGACCAGGTGTGAACATATATCACAACTGCCACTAATATCGTGTTAAATAATACAGCTGATGCTCACCCGTAGAAACAGGGTATAATTACTAAATGCCAAGTATGAATTTACAAAAGATAGGGGACACTCAGAAATATGTAAGTGTTTTTATTTCATAATCTGTGCTAGCAGTCCCTAAAATGTATATATACATCTTAGAAGGTAGGGTTCAATAAATTGCTATGAACCAAAGAAGGACAAGGCCGCACAGGATACACTTAAACCACACCATTTATGTAACAGTGATACGCACACCAAGTCTGCCTTTCCACATATGTTTATTAAAAAGTATATATTACCACATTGTATGAGCAGATGAATGTACCGCACAGTAATAAACAATTAGTAACACAAACCCCCATACATGCTAGCATGTGAATAAGCCGGCTCAAGAACAGTCCAAGAAAAATACCGGGCACTTAGTGTATATAACACGCTCCAGTAATAAAAATTATCAACAATACCGTCCTTTAACCTCTTTAAATCCAGACTCACTTCCAGGTGCCGGTCCGGTAGAAGGTATCTATCAATGGCAATGAACTGTTGCCAGCAATTATTAACCTCTGCACATATGGGTATCTACCGGTTCCAAGACTTATGGCTGCACGGCTTACCTTAACTTGACCAATACATATAACGGGTACCTTCCAGGCACGAATTACCTCCGTAGTTTTGTATGCTGTGATGCAAACAAGCCAGTGCAGGGCTTCACTTGACAACCTCGGTAGCGTTTAAGAAAACTGTCAGCGGTTACAAACAGAGCTGCTCCACCATAGAAGCGTAACCACGCTGTGTAGTAAGATTCAATCATTACGCGTTTCGCCCCTCCCCCTTTGCTGGGTTGGATTTAGGGCTTCATCAGATGTGTCATATTACCAGTACCACTGGTCTTTAAATGCTTATTTTGTTACGTTGTTTCCTTTCCCTTTACTTGATCTTAAAGGGAACTTACGCTATTAGGGTACAAATCAATGGCAATTTTAAAAAACTCATAACAATTACAGCACTACAGAGTTGACACTCTGGATGTGGAGTCACTGTTACATAAATGGTGTGGTTTAAGTGTATCCTGTGCGGCCTTGTACTTCTTTGGTTCATAGCAATTTATTGAACCCTACCTTCTAAGTTGTATATACACATTTTAGGGACTGCTAGCACGGATTATGAAATAAAAACACTTACATATTTCTGAGTGCCCCCTATCTTTTGTAAATTCATACTTGGCATGTAGTAATTATACCCTGTTTCTACAGGTGAGCATCAGCTGTAGAAACAGGGTATAACACGATATTAGTGGCAGTTGATATATGTTCACACCTGGTCTGCCTTTTGATATATGTGCACTTGCGTAATTGACACCATGGCTTTTAAACTAACTGAAGAAAAATGGGTTAGTGATATTGATGAAGCTTTTAAGCCTACAATCAATAGTGATAAAACCAATATTGAAGAAAAAAGTAATGACGTTTTTTCAGCATTTAAAGAGTATAAGAAAAAGGCAATCAAAGAATTAAAAATCAAATGGGAGCTAGCTAACTTACAAAGATATGTTAAAGAGGAATTGATCCCTAGAGGTCTAAGAGTTAGATTAGATCAATCTAAGAGGTGTGGAAGCTAATTCTGAATTTATCCAGAAATGGAATGCTATCTTAACTAGATGCACTTTGGAACTTATGCAGTTAATGGTGGATGAGGATGAGAAAATGCTGGAGGAGAGTAAATCAGAAACAAATAAGATATATGAGCAGGTTAATCTTTTTGCTCTTGACTCAGCCTTTGAAAAACTTAATAAAGAGGTACAGAAGAGTGAAATCAAGTTTAGGAAAAGGCGCAAAATAGTTAGGGACCAGGATGATTTTAAGAAGGGTACAATATATTTATATAGAAACTACAACAGATACTAGATACTCCTATGACTCAGGTACAGACAACTCTGAAAATGAACTGGAAAGTGGCCCTCAAAACTTAAGAAATACTATACAAGCTAGGATCCCTTTAGGGGTAAGACAAGGAGAGGAGGAAGACGAAAGAGGGGGAGGTGGTCCCTCTTATTCCAACAGACAGAGACAGAGAGGCAGAGGGGGGAGATACAGGAACAGCCCCCAATATCGGATGATAACCAGGAATCAGAGGAAAGAGAGTCAATTCTGGAGAAGTACAAATTAGTTAGTGGCTCAGACGAAATCATCAAATATTAGCTTAAATATATCACATATTAACCTTCTTGAAAAAGGACTTTTATTTTGCTCAGCCAGTGGTCTTGATTAATTTGAGTTTGTTAAAGATTTGAAATTATATGCTATAAAAATTATCCTTAAAAAAATGTTGGGTAATAAATCTAGTAGAGATGAAATTGGGGATAGCCAAGATGCTGCAGCCACTGACAATCTAATATCATTACTGGATGAACAGGAGGGGCAACTAAGTGGCATGAACTACCCCACAAAAACTCATTTTAAACCTTCCTCCAAATGTATGCCGCAACTGTCCTTACCACCTAGTGTCTACACGTTTGTAAAATGTGTGGAACAAGATGTGGGAAATAACATAATTTATGCTTACCTGATAAATGTATTTCTCTTGTAGTGTATCCAGTCCACGGATCATCCATTACTTATGGAATATATTCTCCTTCCGAACAGGAAGTTGCAAGAGTCCACCCACAGCAAAGCTGCTATATAGCTCCTCCCCTAACTGCCATATTCAGTCATTCGACCGAAAACATGCAGAGAAAGGAAAAACCATAGGGTGCAGTGGTGACTGTAGTTCAAATGAAAAAATTACCTGCCTTAAAGTGACAGGGCGGGCCGTGGACTGGATACACTACAAGAGAAATAAATTTATCAGGTAAGCATAAATTATGTTTTCTCTTGTTAAGTGTATCCAGTCCACGGATCATCCATTACTTATGGAATACCAATACCAAAGCTAAAGTACACGGATGATGGGAGGGACAAGGCAGGTACTTAAACGGAAGTTACCACTGCCTGTAAAAAAAAACCTTTCTCCCAAAAATAGCCTCCGAAGAAGCAAGGTATCAAATTTGTTAAATTTGAAAAAGTATGAAGCGCAGACCAAGACTCCGTCTTGTAAATCTGTTCAACAAAAGCCACATTTAAAAAAGGCCCAAGTGAAAACCACAGCTCTAGTAGAATGAGCTGCAATCCCTTCAGGAGGCTGCTGTCCAGCAGTCTCATAAGCTAAATGAATTATGCTTTTTAACAAAAAGACAGAGAGGCTGCTGAAGTCTTTTGACCTCTCCTCTGTCCAGAATAGACAACAAACAAGGTGAACGTTTGATGAAAACTGTAGTAACTTGTAAGTAAAACTTTAAAGCACAAACCACGTCCAATATTGTGTAATAGACGTTCCTTCTTTGAGGAAGGATTAGGATACAAGCATGGAACAACTATCTCTTGAGTGATGTTCTTGTTAGATACCACCTTAGGAAAAAACCCAGGTTGGTACACAGGACTACCTTATCCGTACGAAGGACCAGATAAGGAGAATCACATTGTAACACAGATAACTTGGAGACTCTACGAGTCGAGGAAATAGCTACCCAAAAGGAACTTTCCAAGATAAAGATTGATATCTATGGAACAAAAAAGGTTCAAACGGAACTTCTTGAAGAGCCTTAAGAACCAGGTTTAAGCTCCATGGTGGAGCAACAGTTTTAAACACAGGCTTGGATCTAACCAAAGCCTGACCAAATGCCTGAACGTCTAGAATACCTGCCAGACGCTGGTGCAAAAAAATAGACAGAGTAAAAATCTGTCCCTTTTAAGGAATTAGCTGACAACCCTTTTCTCAAAAACATCTTGGAGAAAAGATAATATCCTGGGAATCCAGGCTTTACTCCATGAGTAACCCTTGGATTCATAACAATCAGATATTTACACCATATTTATGTTCAATTTTCCTAGAGACAGGCTTTCATGTCTGTATTTAAGGTATCAATGACTGACTCGGAGAAGCCATGCTTTGATAACATCAAGCGTTCAGTCTCCAGGCAGTCCATCTCAGATTGATTCTATTTAGATGGTTGAAAGGACCCTGAGGTAGAGGGACCTGTCTCAGAAGCAGAGACCGTGATGGAAAGGATGACATGTCCACCAGATCTGCATACCAGGTCCTGCGTGGCTATGCAGGCGCTGTCAAAAACACCAAAGCCCTCTCCTGCTTGGTCTTGACCTCCGGAGGAAATCCCACTCCCCCGGAAGAAAAGTCTGACGACTTAGAAAATCCACCTCCCAGTTCTCAACACCTGGGATATGGATAGCTGATAGACAAGAGTGAGTCTCTGTCCAGTGAATTATTGTAAGACTTCTAACCTCACTAGGGAACTTCTGTTCCCCCTTGATGGCTGATGTAAGCCACAGTCGTGTATATTGTCCGACTGAGTACGATGTACCTCAGAGTTGTTAACTGAGGCCAAGTCTGAAGAGCATGGAATATCACTCCCAGAATAGTTATTAGAAGGAGGGTCTCCTCCTAAGCCCACTATCCCTGAGCCTTCAGGGAGTTCCAGACTGCATCCCAACCTAAAAGGCTGGCATCCATTGCAACAATTGTCCCATCTGACCTGCAGAAGGTCATACCCTTGGACAGATGGACCCGACATAGTCACCAGAGAAGAGAATCTCTGGTCTCTTGGACCAGGATTAACAGGGGGACAAATCTGTGTAATCCCCGTTCCTCTGACTGAGCATGCATAGTTGCAGCGGTCTGAAATGTAGACGTGCAAACGGTACTATGTCCCTTGCCGCTACCTATTAAGCCGATTTCATTCATGTACTGAGCCACCGAAGGGCGCGGATGGGATGAAAAACACGGCAGAAATTTAGAAACTTTGACAACCTGGACTCCGTCAGGTAAATTTTCATTTCTACAGAATCTATCAGAGTCCCTAGGAGGGAAACCCTTGAGATTGGGGATAGAGAACTCTTTCCTTGTTCACTTTCCACCCATGTGATCTCAGAAATGCCAGTACTACGTCCGTATGAGACTTGGCAATTTGGATGTTTGACGCCTGTATCAGGATGTCGTCTAACTAAGGGGCCACTTCTATGCCCCGCGGCCTAAGGACCGCCAAAGCGACCCCAGAACCTCCATAAAGATTCTTGGGGCTGTAGATATCCCAAAGGAAAGAGCTACAAACTGGTAATGCCTGTCTAGAAAGGCAAACCTGAAAAACGAAGGTGATCTTTATGCATCACAATGTGAGGATAAGCATCCTTCAAATCCATTGTAGTCCTCTATTGACTCTCCTGGATCATAGTTAAGATGGTACGAATAGTTTCCATCTTAAATGACGGAATTCTGAGGAATTTGTTTAAGATCTTTAGATCCAAAATAGGTCTGAAGGTTCCCTCACCTTGGGAACCACAAACAGATTTGAGTAAAAACTCTGTCCCTGTTCCTCTCTTGGAACTGGATGGATCTCGTACACAATGTAAGAATGCCTCCTTCTTTATCTGGTTTGCAGATAATTGTGAAGGTGAAATCTCCCCTTTTTTGGGGGGGGAATCTTTGAAATCCAGAAGATATCTCTGGGATATAAATTCCAATGCCTAGGGATCCTGGGCATCTCTTGCCCACGCCCGGGCAAAGAATGAAAGTCTGCCCCCTATAGGATCCGTTACCGGATAGGGGTCCGTTCCTTCATGCTGCCTTAGAGGCAGCAGCAGGCTCCTTGGCCTGCTTATCTTTGTTCCAGGTCCAATTGTCTCCAGACCGCCTTGGACTGAGCAAAAATTCCCTCTTGTTTTGCCTTAGAGGGAGTGGATGCCACACCTGCCCTGAAGTTTTAAAAGGCACGAAAATTAGACCTTTTTTGGCCCTTGATTCCTATCCTGAGGAAGGGCATGACCTTTTCCTCCAGTGATATAAGCAATAATCTCCTTCAAACCAGGCCCGAATAGCGTCTGCCCCTTGAAGGGAAGTTAAGTAGCTTATTTATAAAAGTCACGACAGCTGACCATGATATAAGCCATAGCGCTCTGCGCGCCAGTATAGTAAAAAACAGAATTCTTAGCCATTAGTCTAGTCAAATGAACAAAGGCATCAGAAAACAAAGGAATTGGCTAGCATAAGCTTGTCAAATATATTCATCCAATGGAGTCGCTAACTGTAAAGCCTCATCAAGAGACTCAACCCAGAACGCCGCAGCAGCAGTGACAGAAGCAATGTATGCAAGGGGCTGCAGGATAAAACCCTGCTGAATAAACATTTTTTATCCATTGGATCTAAAAAGCACAACTGTCCTCGCCAGAGGTAGTGGTACGCTTAGCTAGAGTAGAAACTCTTCTCTCCACCTTAGGAACTGTCTGCCAGAAGTCCCGTGGTGGTAACTATTAGAAAACATTCTTCTAAAAAATAGGAGGGGAAGAGAACGGCACACCTGGTCTATCCCATTCCTTATTAAAAAAAATTTTAGTAAACCTCTTTAGGTATTGGAAAAACATCAGTACACACCGGCACTGCATATTATTTATCCAGTCTACACAATTTCTCTGGCCCTGCGATTGTAACATTCATTCAGAGCAGCCAAAGCCTCCCTGAGCAACAAGTGGAGGTTCTCAAGCATACATTTTAAATGTAGAAATATCAGAATCAGGTTAAATCATCTTCCCTGAGTAAAAAAAAAATCACCCACAGACTAAGCATATTGTGAGGTAGTATCATACATGGTTCTTAAAGCGTCTGTATGCTCTGTATCTACCCCCAGAGCTATCTGCTTTCCTTTAATTTCAGGTAGTCTGACTAATACTGCTGCCAGAGTATTATTCACCACCTTTGCCATGTCTTGTAAAATAAACGCTATGGACGCCCTTGATGTACTTGGCGCCATTTGAGCGTGAGTCCCTGAAGCGGGAGTCGAAGGGTCTGACACGTGGGGAGAGTTAATCGGCATAACTTTCCCCTCGACAGAATCCCCTGGTAAAATAAACGCTATGGGTGCCCTTGATGTACTTGGCGCCATTTGAGCGTGAGTCCCTAAAGCGGGAGTCAAAAGGTCTGACACGTGGGGAGAGTTAGTCGGCATAACTACCCCCACGACAGAATCCTCTGGTGATAATGTTTTTAAAGACAAAAAATGATCTTTATTGTTTAACATGAAATCAGTACATCTGGTACACATTCTAAGATGGGGTTCCACCATGGCCTTAAAACATAATGAACACAGAGCTTCCTCTATGTCAGACATGTTAGAACAGACTAATAATGAGACTAATACGCTTGGAAAACACTTTAAATCAAGTTAACAAGCAAATATATAAAACGTTACTGTGCCTTTAAGAGAAACAAATTTTGTCAAAATTTGAAAAACAGTGAAAAAAGGCAGTAAAACAAACGAAATTTTTACAGTACATGTAATAAGGTAACAGAGCATTGCACCCACTTGCAAATGGATGATTAACCCCTTAATGCAAAAATCAGATCAAAAAAACGACATAGACGTTTTTTAAAAACAGACACAACAAAACTGCCACAGCAGAGCTGTGGATTACCTTCCCTAAAAACGATTTTGGAAGTCTTTTTAGCCCTTTAGAAATGTCCTGTAGTATTCATGGGACTGCTGAGGGAATCTGGATAATTCATTTTGTAATTTCAACTGCGCAAAAAAGCGCTAAATTAGGCCCCTCCCACTCATATTACAACAGTGGGAAGCTTCAGTTAACTGTTTCTATGCAAAATTTAAGCCAGCCATGTGGAAAAAAACTTAGGCCCCAATAAGTTTTATCACCAAACATATGTTAAAAAACGATTAAACATGCCAGCAAACGTTTTAAAACACATTTTTACAAGAGTATGTATCTCCATTAATAAGCCTGATACCAGTCGCTTTTACTGCATTTAAGGCTATACCAACATTACAGTGTTATCACCAATGTACGTTAAAAAACGATTAAACATGCCAGCAAACGTTTTAAAACACATTTTTATAAGAGTATGTATCTCTATTAATAAGCCTGATACCAGTCGCTATCGCTGCATTTAAGGCTTACTTACATTACTTCGGTATCAGCAGTATTTTCTTAGTCAATTCCATTCCTAGAAAAATATTTTACTGCACATACCTTATCTGCAGGAAAACCTGCACGCCATTCCCCCTCTGAAGTACCTCACTCCTCAGAATGTGTGAGAACAGCAAATGGATCTTAGTTACATCTGCTAAGATCATAGAAAAACGCAGGCAGATTCTTCTTCCAAATACTGCCTGAGATAAACAGCACACTCCGGTGCCATTTAAAAATAACAAACTTTTGATTGAAGAATAAACTAAGTATAAATCACCACAGACTCTCACGACCTCCTATCTATGTTGAGGCTTGCAAGAGAATGACTGAATATGGCAGTTAGGGGAGGAGCTATATAGCAGCTTTGCTGTGGGTGGACTCTTGCAACTTCCTGTTGGGAAGGAGAATATATTCCATAAGTAATGGATGATCCGTGGACTGGATACACTTAACAAGAGAAATAGGGTTGACAGATGTAGTGAGTGATAATTTAACCAAATATGAGAGAAAGGCCTTGAAAGATCTCATGGATAAAAAAGAAATCCATATCAAACCCTCCAATAAGGGAGGGAATATTGTAATTCTGGATCAGGCAGACTATATGAAGGAGGTATTGAGGTAACTTCATATAAAGGAACAATATGAGGAAGCGTCAAAATCTGCCTATGAGAAATCATGTGATGAGTTATTTATTATCCTTAAACGAGCTAAAGACTCTGGAGGTATAACAAAAAAAGAGTTTGATTTTCTTGCTAATCCCCACCCTATTGTACCCACATTTTACTGCATTCCCAAACTGCACAAAAGTGTAAAAAATCCCCCGGGACGTCCCATTGTGTCTGGCATTGGGGGACCCACAGAGGGGATTAGTAGATATGTTGATTTCTATCTTCAACCTTTCTTAACTGAATTATCCTCCTATGTGCAAGACACGGGGGACGTACTGAGGAGACTGGATAAGATTAAAATTGATTCAGACATGCTTTTACTCACTCTGGATGTGGAGTCACTGTACTCCTCTATCCCACACAAGGTGGGTTTAGAAGAAGCAAAATATTTTCTAATACTGCGGGGAGAGGAGTACAGTGACAACACATTTTTGGTATTACAACTGTTGGAATTTGTACTGACCAACAACATATTTATGTTTGATGGAAAATTTTACAGGCAATTATGAGGCACAGCCAAGGGTGCGGCATGCGCCCCCACCTATGCCTGTTTACATCTTGGCGTCTGGGAAATAATGGATGTTTTCCAGGGTTTAGACCAATGGGTGGAGGCTCAATGTTGCCCTATGGCTGCGTTTTGTGGATGACATCTTAGTACTATGGAAAGGAGATGCTCAATCTGCAGATAAATTTGTTGAGTTGCTGAACAATAACAATAGAAATCTTTTTCTGACTTATCAAATTAGCGACAGCGAAGCAACCTTTTTAGACTTGAAGATAACCATTAACAATGCATTATTACAGACAAAATTATTTTGTAAAGAAACGTCAACTAACAGTTTGCTACATGCATCAAGTCACCATCCTGTAGCTCTTAAAAATGGGATTCCTGTGGGACAGTTTTTAAGATTGAAAAGGTGCTGTTCCACTGAATCCAAAGGGGGTATTCTAGCAAACAGATACGCAAAGGCTGGATTAGGGCTCAACAGACACCGAGAAACCAGCTTCTGTATAAAGAAGTTAATACACAATCTCAAAAAACCCAATTCGGTTAATCACTAAGTATAACTCCCATTGGGATAAACTTCGTGACATACTTAAAAAAATTGGCATATTTTGTTAAGTGACTCTGTAGTGCTGTAATTGTTATGAGTTTTATTAAAATTGCCATTGATTTGTACCCTAATAGCGTAAGTTTCCTTTAAGATCAAGTAAAGGGAAAGGAAACAACATAACAAAACAAGCATTTAAAGACCAGTGGCACTGGTAATATGACACATCTGATGAAGCCCTAAATCCAACCCAGAAAAGGGGGAGGGGCGAAACGCGTAATGATTTGATCTTACTACACAGCGTGGTAACGCTACTATGGTGGAGCAGCTCTGTTTGTAACCGCTGACAGTTTTCTTAAACGCTACCGAGGTTGTCAAGTGAAGCCCTGCACTGGCTTGTTTGCATCACAGCATACAAAACTACTGAGGTAATTCGTGCCTGGAAGGTACCCGTTATATGTATTGGTCAAGTGAAGGTAAGCCGTGCAGCCATAAGTCTTGCAACCAGTAGCTACCCATATGTGCAGAGGTTAATAATTGCTGGCAACAGTTCATTGCCATTGATAGATACCTTCTACCGAACCGGCACCTGGAAGTGAGTCTGGATTTAAAGAGGTTAAAGGATGGTATTGTTGATGATTTGTATTACCGGAGCGTGTTATATACAATAAGTGCCCGGTATTTTTCTTGGACTGTTCTTGAGCCGGCTTATTCACATGCTAGCATGTATGGGGGTTTGTGCTACTAATTGTTTATTACTGTGCGGTACATTCATCTGCTCATACAATGTGGTAATATATACTTTTTAATAAACATATGTGGAAAGGCAGACTTGGGGTGTGTATCACTGTTACATAAATGGTGTGGTTTAAGTGTATCCTGTGCAGCCTTGTCCTTCTTTGGTTCATAGCAATTTATTGAACCTGTATATATATATATATATATATATATATATATATATATATATATATATATATATATATATATATACACTAATAGTTTAAAGGTAGGGTGCACTCGGATAAATGTGAACAACTATGCAACGGAATCCGTGCTAGTAGTCTCAAAATTTATAATTACCACTTAGAACAGATAGAGTTCCATCAATATATTATTGGAAACAAAAGAAGGACAAGGCTGCACAGGATACCACAAGAAAAACCTAATTTATGCTTACCTGATAAATTTATTTCTCTTGTAGTGTATCCAGTCCACGGATCATCCATTACTTGTGGGATATTCTCCTTCCCAACAGGAAGTTGCAAGAGGATCACCCACAGCAGAGCTGCTATATAGCTCCTCCCCTAACTGTCATATGCAGTCATTCGACTGAAAACAAACAGAGAAAGGAGAAACCATAGGGTGCAGTGGTGACTGTAGTTTAATTAAAATTTAGACCTGCCTTAAAAGGACAGGGCGGGCCGTGGACTGGATACACTACAAGAGAAATAAATTTATCAGGTAAGCATAAATTATGTTTTCTCTTGTTAAGTGTATCCAGTCCACGGATCATCCATTACTTGTGGGATACCAATACCAAAGCTAAAGTACACGGATGATGGGAGGGACAAGGCAGGATTAAGCGGAAGGAACCACTGCCTGAAGAACCTTTCTCCCAAACACAGCCTCCGAAGAAGCAAAAGTATCAAATTTGTAAAATTTTGAAAAAGTGTGAAGCAAAGACCAAGTCGCAGCCTTGCAAATCTGTTCAACAGAGGCCTCATTTTTGAAGGCCCAGGTGGAAGCCACAGCTCTAGTAGAATGAGCTGTAATCCTTTCAGGGGGCTGCTGTCCAGCAGTCTCATAGGCTAGGCGTATTACGCTCCGAAGCCAAAAGGAAAGAGAGGTTGCCGAAGCTTTTTGACCTCTCCTCTGTCCAGAGTAAATGACAAACAGGGAAGATGTTTGACGAAAATCTTTAGTAGCTTGTAAGTAAAACTTCAAGGCACGGACTACGTCCAGATTATGTAAAAGACGTTCCTTCTTTGAAGAAGGATTAGGGCACAACGATGGAACAACAATCTCTTGATTGATATTCTTGTTAGAAACCACCTTAGGTAAAAACCCAGGTTTGGTACGCAGAACTACCTTATCTGCATGAAAAATCAGATAAGGAGAATCACATTGTAAGGCAGATAGCTCAGAGACTCTCCGAGCCAAGGAAACAGCCATCAAAAACAGAACTTTCCAAGATAAAAGTTTAATATCAATGGAATGAAGGGGTTCAAACGGTACTCCTTGAAGAACCTTAAGAACCAAGTTTAAGCTCCACGGGGGAGCAACAGGTTTAAACACAGGCTTAATTCTAACCAAAGCCTGGCAAAATGCCTGGACGTCTGGAACCTCTGCCAGACGCTTGTGCAAAAGAATAGACAGAGCAGAAATCTGTCCCTTTAAGGAACTAGCTGATAATCCTTTGTCTAAGCCCTCTTGGAGAAAAGACAATATTCTAGGAATCCTAACCTTACTCCATGAGTAATTCTTGGATTCACACCAATAAAGATATTTACTCCATATCTTGTGGTAGATTTTCCTGGTAACAGGCTTTCGTGCCTGTATTAAAGTATCAATGACTGACTCGGAGAAGCCACGCTTTGATAGAATCAAGTGTTCAATCTCCATGCAGTCAGTCTCAGAGAAATTAGATTTGGATGATTGAAAGGACCTTGTATCAGAAGGTCCTGTCTTAGAGGCAGAGTCCATGGTGGAAAGGATGACATGTCCACTAGGTCTGCATACCAAGTCCTGCATGGCCACGCAGGTGCTATCAGAATCACTGATGCTCTCTCCTGTTTGATTTTGGCAATCAGTTGAGGGAGCAGAGGAAACGGTGGAAACACATAAGTCAGGTTGAAGAACCAAGGCACTGCTAGAGCATCTATCAGCGTCGCTTCTGGGTCCCTGGACCTGGATCCGCAACAAGGAAGCTTGGCGTTCTGGCGAGACGCCATGAGATCCAACTCTGGTTTGCCCCAACGATGAATAAACTGAGCAAACACCTCCGGATGGAGTTCCCACTCCCCCGGATGGAAAATCTGACGACTTAGAAAATCCGCCTCCCAGTTCTCCACGCCTGGGATATGGATTGCTGACAGGTGGCAAGAGTGGTACTCTGCCCAGCGAATTATTTTTGAGACTTCTAACATCGCTAGGGAACTCCTGGTTACCCCTTGATGGTTGATGTAAGCCACAGTCGTGATGTTGTCCGACTGAAATCTGATGAACCTCAGTGTTGCTAACTGAGGCCAAGCCAGAAGAGCATTGAATATCGCTCTTAACTCCAGAATATTTATTGGAAGGAGTTTCTCCTCCTGAGTCCACGATCCCTGTGCCTTCAGGGAATTCCAGACTGCACCCCAACCTAGAAGGCTGGCATCTGTTGTTATAATTGTCCAATCTGGCCTGCGAAAGGTCATACCCTTGGACAGGTGAACCCGAGACAACCACCAGAGAAGAGAATCTCTGGTCTCTTGATCCAGATTTAGCAGAGGGGACAAATCTGTGTAATCCCCATTCCACTGACTCAGCATGCATAATTGCAGCGGTCTGAGATGAAGGCGCGCAAATGGCACTATGTCCATTGCCGCTACCATTAAGCCGATTACCTCCATACACTGAGCTACCGAAGGGCGCGGAATGGAGTTTAGAACACGGCAAGCATTTAGAAGTTTTGATAACCTGGATCCGTCAGGTAAATTTTCATTTCTACAGAATCTATAAGAGTGCCTAAGAAGGAGACTCTTGTGAGTGGGGATAGAGAACTCTTTTCCTCGTTCACTTTCCACCCGTGCGACCTCAGAAATGCCAGAACTATCTCTGTATGAGACTTGGCAACTTGAAAGCTTGACGCCTGTATCAGGATGTCGTCTAGATACGGAGCCACCGCTATGCCTCGCGTTATTAGAACCGCCAGAAGTGAGCCCAGAACCTTTGTAAAGATTCTCGGGGCTGTAGCCAACCCGAAGGGAAGAGCTACAAATTGGTAATGCCTGTCTAGAAAGGCAAACCTTAGAAACCGATGATGATCTTTGTGAATCGGTATGTGAAGGTAGGCATCCTTTAAGTCCACTGTGGTCATGTACTGACCTTCTTGGATCATGGGTAGGATGGTCCGAATAGTTTCCATTTTGAAAGATGGAACTCTGAGGAATTTGTTTAAGATCTTTAGATCCAAAATTGGTCTGAAGGTTCCCTCTTTTTTGGGAACCACAAACAGATTCAAATAAAAACCCTGTCCTTGTTCCGTCCGTGGAACTGGATGGATCACTCCCATAACTAGGAGGTCTTGCACACAGCGTAGGAATGCCTCTTTCTTTATCTGATTTGCAGATAGCCTTGAAAGATGAAATCTCCCTTGTGGAGGGGAAGCTTTGAAGTCCAGAAGATATCCCTGAGATATGATCTCCAACGCCCAGGGATCCTGAACATCTCTTGCCCACACCTGGGCGAAGAGAGAAAGTCTGCCCCCTACTAGATCCGTCGCCGGATAGGGGGCCGTTCCTTCATGCTGTCTTAGAGGCAGCAGCAGGCTTTCTGGCCTGCTTGCCTTTGTTCCAGGACTGGTTAGGTTTCCAGGCCTGCTTAGATTGAGCAAAAGTTCCCTCTTGTTTTGAAGCGGAGGAAGTTGATGCTGCACCTGCCTTGACATTTCGAAAGGCACGAAAATTAGACTGTTTGGCCTTTGCTTTGGCCCTGTCCTGAGGAAGGGTGTGACCCTTACCTCCAGTAATGTCAGCAATAATTTCCTTCAAACCAGGCCCGAATAAGGTCTGCCCCTTGAAAGGAATGTTGAGTAATTTAGACTTCGAAGTCACGTCAGCTGACCAGGATTTAAGCCATAGCGTCCTACGCGCTTGGATGGCGAATCCGGAATTCTTAGCCGTTAGTTTAGTCAAATGAACAATGGCATCAGAAACAAATGAGTTAGCTAGCTTAAGTGTTCTAAGCTTGTCAATAATTTCAGTCAATGAAGCTGTATGAATGGCCTCTTCCAGGGCCTCAAACCAGAATGCCGCCGCGGCCGTGACAGGCGCAATGCATGCAAGGGGCTGTAAAATAAAACCTTGTTGAATAAACATTTTCTTAAGGTAACCCTCCAATTTTGTATCCATTGGATCTGAAAAAGCACAACTGTCCTCAACCGGGATAGTAGTACGCTTTGCTAAAGTAGAAACTGCTCCCTCCACCTTAGGGACCGTCTGCCATAAGTCCCGTGTAGTGGCGTCTATTGGAAACATTTTTCTAAATATAGGAGGTGGGGAAAAAGGCACACCCGATCTATCCCACTCCTTGCTAATAATTTCTGTAAGCCTTTTAGGTATAGGAAAAACATCAGTACACACCGGTACCGCATAGTATTTATCCAGCCTACACAATTTCTCTGCTACTGCAACTGTGTTACAGTCATTCAGAGCAGCTAATACCTCCCCAAGCAACACACAGAGGTTCTCAAGCTTAAATTTCAAATTAAAAATCTCTGAATCAGGTTTCCCCGAATCAGAGATGTCACCCACAGACTGAAGCTCTCCGTCCTCATGATCTGCATATTGTGACGCAGTATCAGACATGGCCCTTACAGCATCTGCGTTCTCTGTATTTCTCCTAACCCCAGAGCAATCGCGCTTGACTCTTAATTCAGGCAACCTGGATAATACCAGGGGTATTATTCATGATTGCAGCCATGTCCTGCAAGGTAATCGCTATGGGCGTCCCTGATGTAATTGGCGCCATATTAGCATGCATCCCCTGAGCGGGAGGCGAAGGGTCTGACACGTGGGGAGAGTTAGTCGGCATAACTTCCCCCTCGTCAGAATCTTCTGGTGATATTTCTTTTATAGTTAAAGACTGATCTTTACTGTTTAAGGTGAAATCAATACATTTAGTACACATTCTCCTATGGGGCTCCACCATGGCTTTCAAACATAATGAACAAGTAGTTTCCTCTGTGTCAGACATGTTTAAACAGACTAGCAATGAGACTAGCAAGCTTGGAAAACACTTTAAACAAGTTTACAAGCAATCTAAAAAACGTTACTGCATCTTTAAGAAACACAAATTTTGTCAAAATTTGAAATAACAGTGAAAAAAGGCAGTTACACTAACGAAATTTTTACAGTGTATGTAACAAGTTAGCAGAGCATTGCACCCACTTGCAAATGGATGATTAACCCCTTAATACCCAAAATGGAATAAGAAAAGACAAAAACGTTTTTTCAAACAGTCACAACAACTGCCACAGCTCTACTGTGGCTTTTTACCTCCCTCAAAAACGACTTTGAAGCCTTTTGAGCCCTCCAGAGATGTCCTGGATCATGCAGGAAGAAGCTGGATGTCTGTGTCTGTAATTTTTGCTGTGCAAAAAACCGCTAAAATAGGCCCCTCCCACTCATATTACAACAGTGGAAAGCCTAAGGAAACTGTTTCTAGGCAAAATTCAAGCCAGTCATGTGGAAAAAAACTAGGCCCCAATAAGTTTTATCACCAAATACATATAAAAACGATTAAACATGCCAGCAAACGTTTTATATTACATTTTTATAAGAGTATGTATCTCTATTAATAAGCCTGATACCAGTCGCTATCACTGCATTTAAGGCTTTACTTACATTAGTTCGGTATCAGCAGCATTTTCTAGCAAATTCCATCCCTAGAAAAATATTAACTGCACATACCTTATTGCAGGAAAACCTGCACGCCATTCCCTCTCTGAAGTTACCTCACTCCTCAGAATATGTGAGAACAGCCATGGATCTTAGTTACTTCTGCTAAGATCATAGAAAACGCAGGCAGATTCTTCTTTTAAATACTGCCTGAGATAAACAGTACACTCCGGCACCATTTAAAAAGAACAAACTTTTGATTGAAGAATAAACTAAGTATAAAACACCACACTCCTCTTACGACCTCCATCTTGGTTGAGGCTTGCAAGAGAATGACTGGATATGACAGTTAGGGGAGGAGCTATATAGCAGCTCTGCTGTGGGTGATCCTCTTGCACCTTCCTGTTGGGAAGGAGAATATCCCACAAGTAATGGATGATCAGTGGACTGGATACACTTAACAAGAGAAACATAAGCTTTATTTAAAGATAAAAGAGACACAGGGTATGCCTTCACCTATTGAACTTCATGTACCAAAAGAAATGTAGAGCAGATGGTTGAAAATCACATATATTACATATATATACCCGCTACATGCTAGCATGTGTCTAAGCCGGCATAGAACAGTCCATGATACAATCCGGGCTCTTAGTGTAAATACACGCTCCGTCTGTGCTAGACAGATTTACCGCCCTAACCTCAATTACTCCGGGCACTTAAGTGTAAAGACACGCTCCGGTATTGTGGTGTGTACTGTCCCACAAATATCAAAGAGGACCAATGTCGACTTCCAACAAAGCAGGGTAATTATCCCAGAGGGCATGAAAATGCATCCACCACCTTGCAAGGCTTTTACCGCATGGCTTACATTCATTTCTCGATTCTTAGGAGTCCGGGATACCAAATACCTCAATGATCCTGTGATTTGTGCGGATGCGGGTCTTCACTTGCTATTATGCCGTAGGTTGGTGAACTTGATTTCTCTGTACATGTACAATCAAAACTGCTCCACCTTAGTAGCGTCTACCTCCACGTTGCAGATTTCCAAACTCCAAACATTACGTGTTTTTGCCCCTCCACCTTCAGGGCTGGAATCTAGGCTTCGTGCCGGAGCGTGTATTTACACAAAAAACCCGGATTGTATCATGGACTGTTCTATGCCGGCTTAGACACATGCTAGCATGTAGGGGTTATATATATGTAATATATGTGATTTACAACCATTTCTTTTGGTACATGAAGTTTAATAGGTGAAGGCATACCCTGTGTCTCTTTTATCTTTAAATAAAGCGTATGTTTTCTTGTGGTTTCCAGTGCAGCCTTGTCCTTCTTTGGTTCTAATAATATATATTGATGGAACTCTATCTGTTCTAAGTGGTAAATATATATATATATATATATATATATATATATATATAAATACCCAACAGGATCCCACACTCACTGCTCCTTATTCAGCTTCCGGGGTGCTCTTTAAACAATGGATATACCAAAAGAAATAAGAAAGGCACTCTCCGTTTTAAGTAGTGAAATGACTTTACTTAGGTGAACGTTTTCGGGGTCACCCCCTTCCTCAGACCTCAGGTGACCCCCGAAAACGTTCACCTAAGTAAAGTCATTTCACTACTTAAAACGGAGAGTGCCTTTCTTATTTCTTTTGGTATATATATAAATATATATATATATATGCAATGAAAAAAAGAAGTGCACACAAAAACTGCAGCTAGAAAAAAAACCCAGTCACAGTAAAACACATTCGGCTAGATTTAGAGTTTTGTCGGTAAAGCCCCGCGTAGCTAACGCTGCTTTTTTTTCCCAGCGCACCCTTAAGACAACGCTGGTATTTAGAGTTGTCTGAGGGGCTGCGTTAGGCTCAAAAAAGGGTGCGTTGAGCCTAACTTAGCTCCACTTCAACTCTCAATACCAGCGTTGCTTACGGTAGCGGTAAGCTGGGAAAACGGGCTTGTGCACGATATCCCCATAGGAAACAATGGGGCTGAGCTGGCTGAAAAAAAAACTAACACCTGCAAAAAAGCAGCGTCCAGCTTCTAACGCAGCCCCATTGTTTCCTATGGGGAAACACTCTCTAAGTCTGCACCTAACACCCTAACATGAACCCCGAGTCTAAACACCCCTAACCTTACACTTATTAACCCCTAATCTGCCGCCCCCGCTATCGCTGACCCCCGCATATTATTATTAACCCCTAATCTTCCGCTCTGGACACCGCTGCAACCTACATTATCCCTATGAACCCCTAATCTGCTGCCCCTAACACCACCGACCCCTATATTATATTTAACCCCTAATCTGCCACCCCCAACGTCGCCGCTACCTAACTACACTTATTAACCCCTAATCTGCCGACCGGACCTCGCCGCCACTATAATAAATGTATTAACCCCTAAACCGCCTCGCAAACACTAGAATAAATTGTATTAACCCCTAATCTGCCCTCCCTAACATCGCCGCCACCTACCTACAATTATTAACCCCTAATCTCCCGCCCGCACCGTCGCCGCTACTATAATAAAGTTATTAACCCCTAAACATAACTCTAACCCTAAACCTAACACCCCTCTAACATAAATATAATTTCTATTAAACAAAATAATATTCCTAAAATTAACTAAATTATTTCTATTTAAAACTAAATACTTACCTATAAAATAAACCCTATTATAGCTACAATATAATTAATAATTACATTGTAGCTATTTTAGGATTTATATTTATTTTACAGGCAACTTTGTATTTATCTTAACTAGGTACAAAAGCTATTAAATAGTTAATATCTATTTAATAGCTACCTAGTTAAAATAAATTCAAAATTACATATAAAATAAATCCTAACCTAAGTTACAATTAAACCTAACACTACACTATCATTAAATTAATTAAATAAATTACCTACAATTACCTACAATTAAATACAATTAAATAAACTATTCTATAATAAAAAAACACAAACACTAAATTACAAAAAATAAAAAAGAATTACAAGCAGTTTAAACTAATTACACCTAATCTAAGCCCCCTAATAAAATAAAAAAGCCCCCCAAAATAAAAAATTCCCTACCCTATTCTAAAATACAAAAGTAATCCGCTCTTTTACCAGCCCTTAAAAGGGTTTTTTGCGGGGCATGCCCCAAAGTAATCAGCTGTTTTGCCTGTAAAAAAAAATACAACCCCCCCCAACATTAAAACCCACCACCCACATACCCCTACTCTAACCCATCCAAACCCCCCTTAAATAAATCTAACACTACCCCCCTGAAGATCTCCCTACCTTGAGTCGTCTTCACCCAGCCGGGCCGAAGTCTTCATCCGATGGGGCAGAAGAGGACATCCAGACCGGCAGGTCTTCATCCTATCCGGGCAGAAGAGGACATCCGGACCGGCAGACATCTTCATCCAAGCGGCATCTTCTATCTTCATCCATCCGGAGCGGAGCAGAGCCATCTTCTTCCCAGCCGACGCGGATCCATCCCTCGAATTCCGATTGGCTGATAGGATTTCTATCAGCCAATCGGAATTAAGGTAGGAAAAATCTGATTGGTTGATTGAAGTTCAATCCGCTTGGCTGATTGGATGAGCCAATAGAATGTGAGGTCAATTCTATTGGCTCATCCAATCAGCCAATCAGATTGAACTTCAATCTGATTGGCTGATTAAATAAACCAATCAGATTTTTCCTACCTTAATTCCGATTGGCTGATAGAATCCTATAAGCCAATCGGAATTCGAGGGACGCCATCTTGGATGACGTCATTTAAAGGAACCTTCATTCGGCGAGTAGGCGTCGGTTGAAGAGGATGGATCCGCATTGGCTGGGAAGAAGATAGCTCCGCTCCGCTCCGGATGCATGAAGATAGAAGATGCCGCTTGGATGAAGATGTCTGCCGGTCCGGATGTCCTCTTCTGTCCGAATAGGATGAAGACTTCTGCCGGTCTGGATGTCCTCTTCTGCCCCATCGGATGAAGACTTCGGCCCGGCTGGGTGAAGAAGACTCAAGGTAGGGAGATCTTCAGGGGAGGAGTGTTAGGTTTATTTAAGGGGGGTTTGGGTGGGTTAGAGTAGGGGTATGTGGATGGTGGGTTTTAATGTTGGGGGGGGTTGTATTTTTTTTTACAGGCAAAAGAGCCAATTACTTTGGGGCATGCCCCGCAAAAAGCCCATTTAAGGGCTGGTAAAAGAGCTGATTACTTTTGTATTTTAGAATAGGGTAGGGAATTTTTTATTTTATTAGGGGGCTTAGATTAGGTTAATTAGTTTAAACTGCTTGTAATTCTTTTTTATTTTTTGTAATTTAGTGTTTTTTTGTATTATAGAATAGTTTATTTAATTGTATTTAATTGTAGGTAATTGTAGGTAATTTATTTAATTAATTTAATGATAGTGTAGTGTTAGGTTTAATTGTAACTTAGGTTAGGATTTATTTTACATGTAATTTTGAATTCATCTTAACTAGGTAGCTATTAAATAGATATTAACTATTTAATAGCTTTTGTACCTAGTTAAAATAAATACAAAGTTGCCTGTAAAATAAATATAAATCCTAAAATAGCTACAATGTAATTATTAATTATATTGTAGCTATATTAGGGTTTATTTTATAGGTAAGTATTTAGTTTTAAATAGGAATAATTTAGTTAATTTTAGGAATATTATTTCGTTTAATAGAAATTATATTTATGTTAGAGGGGTGTTAGGGTTAGAGCTATGTTTAGGGGTTAATAACTTTATTATAGTAGCGGTGACATTGGGGGCGGGAGATTAGGGGTTAATAATTGTAGGTAGGTGGTGGCGATGTTAGGGAGGGCAGATTAGGGGTTAATACAATTTATTCTAGTGTTTGCGAGGCGGGAGTGCGGCGGTTTAGGGGTTAATACATTTATTAAAGTGGCGGCAAGGTCCGGTAGGCAGATTAGGGGTTAATAAGTGTAGTTAGGTAGTGGCGACGTTGGGGGTGGCAGATTAGGGGTTAATAAATATAATATAGGGGTTGGCGATGTTAGGGGCAGCAGATTAGGGGTTCATAAGTATAACGTAGGTGGCGGCGGTGTCTGGTCGGCAGATTAGGGGTTAAAATTTTTTATTAGAGTGGCGGCAATGTGTGGGGGCCTCGGTTTAGGGGTACATAGATAGTTTATGGGTGTTAGTGTACTTTATAGCACAGTAGTTAAGAGCTTTATATTCCGGCATTAGCCCATAAAGCTCTTAACTACTGACTTTTTTTTGCGGCTGGAGTCTTGTCAGTAGAGGCTCTACCGCTCACTTCTCCCAAGACTCCAAATACCGGCGTTAGGCAGATCCCATTGAAAAGATAGGATACGCAATTGGCGTAAGGGGATCTGCGGTAGCCTGGAATCGCGATAGGGAAGTGAGCGTTCCTGCCTGACTCTAAATACCAGCGGGCGGCCAAAACCAGCGTTAGGACCCCTTAACGCTGCTTTTGACGGCTAACGCAAAACTCTAAATCTAGGCCATAGGATGGGGGCTTGTGGACTATTAACACCATGAAAGAAATTAATTTATTAGGTAACCATAAATTATGTTTTCTTTCATAAAGGTGGTGGGAGCCCACAATCCATTACTTCTGGAAACTAATACCCAAGCTGTGGAGTCCATGAGTAATCTGGGCGAGACCAGAATTATACTATTCCAAATACATTGGATGATTTATTATTATTTTTTTGCTTTTTTAGTGTTTCATGCACAAAATAGATGTATACAATAAACATTAAATTCCCAGAAACAGCTTCCTGAAGGACCTATCTGCCAAAAGCTGTTTCATAATAAGCAAAAACATAAAAATAATAGAAATTAAAAAAATAAGGAAGACTAAAAAAAAAAACAACAACCCCTCGGGCAAATGTAATCAACAAAGGCCTAATTCTTAAAGTCCAATGAAGAAGCAACTAATCTGGTAGATTGGGCAGTAACCCATTTAGAAGGAAACTGACCCACCGCCAAGTAAGCTTTATGAAAACGTTTTACCCAATGCTAACAAAATGGCAGTAGCCGTATGACTCTTTCTGGAACCAGAAAAATAAATAAACAAGCTAAAAATCTGTCAAAAATCCTTAGTAGCCTGCAAAATAGAACTTTAAAGCGCTGACCACATCCAAATAATGGAGAAGCTCCTCCTTAGAATACATAGGATTAGGACAAAAAGAGAGAACACGATTGATGCTAACAGAGGAAACCACCTTGTTCAAAATGTTAAACTTAGTTCTCAAAACTGACTTATCATGAAGAAAAAAAAACAAGATAAGGAAGCTGACAACAAATAGCAGACAAATCAGAAACTATTCTAGCAGAAGAAATAGCCAAAATAAACAAAACCTTCCAGGAGAAAAAATTAATATCCTAAACCCTTATCCAAACCATCCTGAAGAAATTGAAGAATTCTATGAATTCTAAACGAGAGGCAATTGAACCCATGTTCGTGTTCCAGACAACAGGAAATAAAAACCTTCCAAACCTTGTGATAAAACTTTGTTGTCACAGGGTAGTTTACGTTCCTGAACCAAAATGACAGAATTGTAAAAACCTCTCTGTCTTCAAACTAAGCGCTCAATCTCCAAGCCATCAAGTTTAGAGATTTTAAATGCTGATGAAAAAAATCAGAAGGCTATGAGGCAAAGGAAGTAGCCACTAAGGACAACTGAACATTTGCACCAAATCTGCAAACCAAGTTCTGTCAAGGCTATGCTGGGGCAATTAGATTACTAATGATACCTCCTGCTTGATCATGGATGTTACCCATGGTAACAGAACACGAAGCGGAAATATGTAAGTCAGACGAAACAACCAAGGAGCTACTAGAGCATCCACAAAATCTTCCTAAGGATCTTTGGCCCTCACAAAATATCTGGGGAGTTCTTTGTTTAAACGAGAAGCCATAAGATCCATTTCCGAAGACCCCGTAGGTCTACAATCTGATTGAAGACTTCCAGATGAAGAGACCATTCCCCTGAGTGAAGGGATTGATGACTGAGAAAGTCTGCTTCCCAATTGCACACCCCTGGAATATGAACTACAGAAATAATACAGGAATTCTGTCTAAGTCAGAATTCTGAAACCTTCCTTAGCTGCTGGGGAACTGCGAGTTACCCCCTGATGATGGATGTAAGTCAATGCTGTGACATTGTCTGAAATGGAAACTCAAATAACTCTCTCTTTTTAGGAGAGGCCAAAACTGAAGGGCCCTGAAAATTGCATGGAGTTCTAGAACATTTATGGGTAACTTCTACTCTCCCTTTACTGTTTAAAAAAGATAGATAATCCCATTGTCCAGTTTTACCAAACCAACATGTTTATATTAATATACTTTTTACCTCTGTTATTGCCTTGTATCTAAGCCTCTGCAGACTGCCTCCTTATCTCAGTCTATTTGACAGACTTGCATTTTAGCCAATCAGTGCTGACTCACAAATTCCTCCATGGTAGTGAGCACTATGTTACCTATATGGCACATATGAACTAGCGTTGTCTAGCTGTAAAAACTGTAAAAATGCACTGAGATAAGAGGTAGCCTTCAAGGGTTTAGAAATTAGCATATGAACCTACCTAGGTTTAGCTTTCAACAAAGAATACCAAGAGAAGAAAGCAAATTTGATGATAAAAGATAATTGGAAAGTTGTTTAAAATGACATGCCCTATCTGAATCATGAAAGTTTAATTTTGACTAGACTATTCCTTTAAACTAAAAAAGAAGAAGATTCAGTTTCCTGATCAGAGACTCTTGGTCATCTGAAAATACCCTCAGACGATAAATCAGAAGAATCAGTGCCTGGAACATTCAACTTAACAGACTTAGATTTAATCAGATCAGATAAGCTAGTAGAGGAATTATCAGAAACCACCATTTTACGCTTACTTTAAGGGGGCTTCACTGCCAACATTTAGAGCGTACACCATCTTTAAATCCTGGAGTAAAATCTGAAGAACTCCCTTGTGTAGAATACAAGAGCAAGAGCAGAATTAGACTGATTAGAATGCATAAGATGATCCATATGTGATGATCTGTATATGATTTGCAAAGCTAAAGAGACGGGATTACATTAACCATCTTCCAAAAAATACACTTTATATTAGTAGGAACATGTTCAGAGGATCTAGCTTCTGGGGTATACTAGTAATAACAGAAGAGCGGACAGAATTAGTATGCTCCATAATTAAAAAGAAAAATTACAGGAAGGCAATAAGAAAATTAAAATACAGTCAATGATTTAAACATAGCAATAAAGGTAGGATAAATAAAACAACTTTACACCCAAATAAAGCAGCTCTTGGAAATAATTAAATCTTACAGCCTCACCAGAGGTTTAAGAAAACTTCGGGAGTGTTAAATATCTATACATAATCGGATGAGCGTTAACCTGACGACAGGCCAAACATGCAGACACGCTTAAAAGACTAAGGCCTAGATTACGAGTGGAGCACTAACATTAGCGCGAGTAGTGTAAACGCGATTGCAGTGTTCTTTCCACTTAAATCCACTCAAAACTCACTGTAATTTGTGCTCTCTATATTTTCTATGAGTAGCGTTACACGGTAATGTGCGCTCGTATTACAAGTGAAAGTAAATGTGATTGCACGAACGCAACCGAATTTACTGCTCAAACTTTTTATGCGACCTGAAAGGTCCTGTAAAGAGTTTGTCCAGAGGAAACAGTTACACTAATCTACTCTATGAACCCTTAAACCACCAGCGCTCACATCGCAAAGTAACTTTCTACGCCATTATCCCCTAAACTGCCAGCCCCCCACATTGCAAAGTCTCCACTACACTATTAACCCCTAAACCACCAGCCCCCCGACGCCAAGTAACCCACTAACATCTAAACCCCCTAACCTTTATTTAACTGCATGTAATAGACACTACTATAAAGAATAATATGCACAGATACTGATATAAAAATCCAGTATGAAACCATTTAAAAACTTACTTAGAAGCTTCCAGTTCAGCTCTGTTAAAAGGATTAGCTAGAATACCCACTGCAAGTGGGAAATATTTAGACACTCCCCTTCCCCCCTTCCTCTGCATATGTAAAGACTCTTTACACAAACAGGAGCAAGCTGGAGTAGGTATACCTCGGTATTCTCCTAAAATGTTGGGGCTTGTTTAGGAGTCTGAAAATCAGCACAATGTTATTTAAAAATAAGCAAAAGTATACATTTTTTTAAAAAATAAGATGTATAGGCTATATAAATGGATCATCTACAAAACATTTATGCAAAGAAAAATCTAGTCTATATTGTCCCTTTAACCCAATATAGACAAACCCTACCTTTACAAAAAAACAAAAACTACCTTGAAAAAATAAAAACTTACCGGAAAAATAAAAAACATCTAATCTTACCTTTAAAAAAAAAACCCCAACTAACATTACTGTTAACCTCCCCCCCCTCCTTTGCTGGAACTTTACTTAGCAATATAAAAACAAACGCCTAGATTACGAGTCTTGCGTTAGCCTTAAAAAGCAGCGTTGAGGGGTCCCAACGCTGCTTTTTAACGCCCGCTGGTATTATGAGTCTGGCAGGTACAGGTGTACTGCTCACTTTTTTTCCGCGATTTTCGCATACCGCAAATCCCCTTACGTCAATTGCGTATCCTATCTTTTTAATGGGATTTTCCTAACGCCGGTATTACGATTGCTGGAAAAAGTGAGCGGTACAGCCTCTCCTGCCCAGACTCCTACCGCATTTAAAAGTCAGTAATTAAGAGTTTTATGGGCTACCACCGTAGTATAAGACTCTTAACTAAAGTGCTAAAAAGTACACTAACACCCATAAACTACCTATTAACCCCTAAACCGAGGCCCCCCCCAAATCGCAAACACTTAAATACAATTTTTAACCCCTAATCTGCCGACCGGACATCGCCGCCACTGTAATAAATATATTAACACCTAAACCGCCGCACTCCCGCCTCGCAAACACTAGTTACATTTTATTAACCCCTAATCTGCCGTCCCTAACATCGCCAACACCTATCTACATTTATTAACCCCTAATCTGCCGCCCAAAACGTCGCTGCCTAAACCTAAGTCTAACCCTAAGTCTAACCCCCCTAACTTAAATATAATTTTAATAAAACAAAATAAAATTACTATTATTAAATAAATTATTCCTATTTAAAACTAAATACTTACCTATAAAATAAACCCTAAGCTAGCTACAATATAACTAATAGTTACATTGTATCTATCTTAGGGTTTATATTTATTTTACAGGCAACTTTGTATTTATTTTAACTAGGTACAATAGTTATTAAATAGTTATTAACTATTTAATAGCTACCTAGTTAAAATAAGTACAAATTTACCTGTAAAATAAATCCTAACCTAAATTACAATTACACCTAACACTACACTATCATTAAATTAATTACATAAATTAAAGGGACAGTCAAGTCCCAAAAAAACTTTAATGTTTTAAATAGGGATTGTAATTTTAAACAACTTTCCAATTTACTTTTATCACCAATATTGCTTTGTTCTTTTGGTATTCTTAGTTGAAAGCTAGATCTAGGAAGGCTCATATGATCATTTCTAAACCCTTGAAGGCCGCCTCTAATCACATGCTTTTGTATTTGCTTTTCACAGCACGGGAGAGCTAGTTCAGGTAAACCCAATAGAAAACATTGTGAGCACGCCCGTGGATTGTCGCAGACACTGCACTAATTGGCTAAAATGAAAGTCAAAAGATAATAGAAAGTCAAAAGATAATATCCTAGCAGCCAATCGGAATTAAGGTAGGAAAAATCCTATTGGCTGATGCAATCAGCCAATAGAATTGAGCTTGCATTCTATTGGCTGATTGGAACACCCAATAGAATGGAAGCTCAATCCTATTGGCTGATTGGATCTCTGTCGGCATTTATCATTGCACAGGCAGTTCTGGTGAGCTGCTTGTGCAATGCCTTCCCCTGCAGATTCACGACTAATCGGCCACTAGCAGGGGGTGTGAATCCTCAGAGGCAGCGGACTAGTTATGGAGCAGCGGTCTTTAGACCGCTTGATAATTCGTCCCACTAATCTAAAAGACAAAACAAAAACACCCTCCTAAAATTACAACCCCAACCACATTACAGTAAAAAAAAATATCATTACTGTTAACAAAAAAAAACTAACATTAAAGAAAATACAAAAAACATACATTAAGAAACGAGGAAAAAAAACACCTAACACCTATTTACAAAAAATAACAAATAAATTAAAACAAATAAAAAAAGAGTTATGCCTATTCTAACCCCCCCCCCAAATAAAAAAAAATATTCTAACAATAAACTACAAAGGGCCTATTGTAGGGCATTGACCTAGAGTGAACCAGTTATTTTTCTTAAAAAAAAAAAAGAATCACCTTCTAACATTTAGCTCTTTTGCTGCCCAGAAAAAAACCCCCCTAATTTAAAAAACCCCCAATAAACCCAGAAAGATGGTGCTAAGATGAGTCCGGGCGGAGGTCCATCTTCTTATCTTCCTTGCGGCGGTGGTGGACTTCATTCATCTTCAGCTTGTCATTAACGATCCTCTTCATGCGGTCACCAGCCGTGCACTGAATTTTGAATGCGAGGTACCCCTTTTATATAGGGGTACCCATGCATTCCTATTGGCTAATTTCATGTTCAAATTCAACTCAGCCAATAGAAAAAGCTTTCATTCTATGGTACCTAGCATTAAAAATTCAGTGAAAAACGAAGCAAGCTAAAATAATTGACACATAAACGTAAAATAGCGCACCTACTAGTGTGTGCACGACAAGCATGTAGATTATAACTGCAAAAAAATGCGTGCAAAAGCCAAGGCTTGCAAAGTAAACATGCAAAACAAATGCCGACATGCACATAAGCCAACGCACGCTAACCAAGAAAAAGTTCGAACAAAAAAACCCATGCACCAGAAAAACCATGAGCACAAACAAGCAGATGTGCACTAACAAAACAGAAGCATGAAAAAGAAGCCAACACGCGCTATCATAAATACTTAATGCACCTCATGGCCTATAATAGGGTAAAATAAGGTGCTCATTTACCCAAACTTAAAATGCCTGACATAATGGTCCACAGGCTATGATATACCTATAAGAGAGTACCTACTAATAGACTAAAGGCTAAACAGGTGCTACAACAACAAACCCCACACTTGATAGGCAGTGGGCACCCATACTACTGAATTTACTATAAGCATCAGGAACTGCTTCCAGTAGACAGCCTGTACACGTGACAGCAGAGGATCTAAATGAATAGAGTATAACGTTGAACCAACAGGAGGCGGCTAGGGGCCAGTCCCTGTGACACCTATGGCAGGTCTGTGACTAACTCCCATAGGGTGTTCTTGTGCCACTACCCATACCCCAAAGACATCCCTCTGTCTAAACAGTAGCTCTCTGATGGGAAAACTGGGCCTCAAAATCGGTCTGAGCACCCTTCTCACAAACACCTGGAGCACCTCCCGTATCCACCTTCCTCCTGTGAAGGCAAAGACAAGACTAGTTTCCAGTAAGGTGGGAGAGGTTTTAAGGGCTCTGGGAGTTTTGGGATCTTTGCTTCCTCCTAGTGGCCAGGAGTATAATTCTCAGAAGTAATTGATCGTGGACTCTCACCAACTTTATGAAAGAAAACATACATAAATGCATATATACAGTATTTATACTTATTATATAAAGATTAAAAGTGTTAAAGGTTGGAGAAGGAGGGGTGGAAGGGACCATTTCACAGATTTAGCTTCAGGGACAAGTGTTTTTTATTTACATCACATATGTCAGTTAATATAAACGAGAAACAATGAGTATCAAAACGTATATTTCAAAATAAACTATGGGCTAATATATTTAATTAAAAAATATTTGGCTTGTCATTTAGGGCCAGATTATGAGTGGCGCGCTATTTATCACTCCCGCGTTAACTCCACTAGAAGTAAGCTTTTTTGCGCGCATCAGGTAGCGCTTGGATTACAAGTACAAGTACAAAGTTTTTGCTCGCGCGGTAACCTGACGCGTGCAAAAAACACATTAACATATTCCCCTGTAGACTTCAATGGAGTGCGAAAAGAGGGAAAAAACCCTAACACCTACTTGCCCGCAAAGCCTATCACATTTTCTCACATGAGCTAACTTGACATGAAAATATAAGTATTTCACATTCCATGTTTTTGTGGTAAAAAAATAAATAAAAATAAATAAATATATATATATATAAAATTATATACAGGTATAGATATATACAGATATATATACAGTTGCAAGAAAAAGTATGTGAACCCTTTGGAATGATATGGATTTTCTGCACAAATTGGTCATAAAATGTGATCTGATCATCATCTAAGTCACAACAATAGACAATCACAGTCTGCTTAAACTAATAACACACAAAGAATGAAATGTTGCCATGTTTTTATTGAACACACCATGTAAACATTCACAGTGCAGGTGGAAAAAGTATGTGAACCCTTGGATTTAATAACTGGTTGAACCTCCTTTGGCAGCAATAACTTCAACCAAACGTTTCCTGTAGTTGCAGATCAGACGTGCACAACGGTCAGGAGTAATTCTTGACCATTCCTCTTTACAGAACTGTTTCAGTTCAGAAATATTCTTGGGATGTCTGGTGTGAATCGCTTTCTTGAGGTCATGCCACAGCATCTCAATCGGGTTGAGATCAGGACTCTGACTGGGCCACTTCAGAAGGCGTATTTTCTTCTGTTTAAGCCATTCTGTTGTTGATTTACTTCTATGCTTTGGGTCATTGTCCTGTTGCAACACCCATCTTCTGTTGAGCTTCAGCTGGTAGACAGATGGCCTTAAGTTCTCCTGCAAAATGTCTTGATAAACTTGGGAATTCATTTTTCCTTCGATGATAGCAATCCGTCCAGGCCCTGACGCAGCAAAGCAGCCCCAAACCATGATGTCCCCACCACCATACTTCACAGTTGGGATGAGGTTTTGATGTTGGTGTGCTGTGCCTCTTTTTCGCCACACATAGTGTTGTGTGTTTCTTCCAAACAACTCAACTTTGGTTTCATCTGTCCATAGAATAGTTTGCCAGTACTGCTGTGGAACATCCAGGTGCTCTTGTGCAAACTGTAAACGTGCAGCAATGTTTTGTTTGGACAGCAGTGGCTTCCTCTGTGGTATCCTCCCATGAAATCCATTCTTGTTTAGTGTTTTACGTATTGTAGATTCGCTAACAGGGATGTTAGCATTTGCCAGTGACTTTTGTAAGTCTTTAGCTGACACTCTAGGATTCTTCTTCACCTCATTGAGCAGTCTGCACTGTGCTCTTGCAGTCATCTTTACAGGATGGCCACTTCTAGGGAAAATAGCAGCAGTGCTGAACTTTCTCCATCTATAGACAATTTGTCTTACCGTGGACTGATGAACAGCAAGGCTTTTGGAGATACTTTTATAACCCTTTCCAGCTTTATGCAAGTCAACAATTCTTAATCGTAGGTCTTCTGAGAGCTCTTTTGTGCGAGGCATCATTCACATCAGGCAATGTTTCTTGTGAAAAGCAAACCCAGAACTGGTGTGTGTTTTTTATAGGGCAGGGCAGCTGTAACCAACACCTCCAATCTCATCTCATTGATTGGACTCCAGTTGGCTGACATCTCACTCAAATTAGCTCTTGGAGATGTCAGTCTAGGGGTTCACATACTTTTTCCACCTGCACTGTGAATGTTTACATGGTGTGTTCAATAAAAACATGGCAACATTTCATTCTTTGTGTGTTATTAGTTTAAGCAGACTGTGATTGTCTATTGTTGTGAATTAGATGATGATCAGATCACATTTTATGACCAATTTGTGCAGAAATCCATATCATTCCAAAGGGTTCACATACTTTTTCTTGCAACTATATATATATATATATATATATATATATATATATATATATATATATATATATATATACTGTATATATACGAATATATATTTAAAAATACATAGAAAATATTTCCCTATGTGAAGAACATTGGAATGTGAAATATTTACAGTAAATACAGAGTACAATACTTCTACTTAACTGCAAAGGGCTCCAATGCATATATATATATGTCTATATTGTGTGTACATATGTATAAACCAATTACTGAATACATCCAGAATTTCCCAACTGTGCTGAATCTTGAACTGGCTCAGTTTTAGTTCCAGTCTAAAAGAGATGTTAAATTCACATGCTGGATATGTCAGCTAAATGTTAGTAGAATGTGAATTTTGGAACAGGAAAGGGTAAATCATTGCATATGTATCAATATATTTAACTCATTCAATTTAATTTCAGAATTAATTTAGATGGGGAAACCTTCTGGAATAAAGCAATGTTTTACTGCATCTTTTCATGACATCCTGCTAATTGGCATGGCTGATCAAGCTAGTAAATAGTATCAATATCTATAAAGCAACCGTCACATAATGAACCTTAGATAAAAAAAAGAATGTTTTTGAAGATTTAATGTGGGTTGATATATAGAAATTATGTAATGAAATTATGAAAGTATATACAGCAGGACTTGGTAGATCACATAAGACTAGCAACATATTGAGTGAGGGGCATACACCAACAGTAAGAAGCCTCCTTTATTACTCACCACTTTCCATTCCATGTTGAGTCCGTCCTCAGCGTACAGAAGATAATCAATTCTACGCCCACTGCCCTTAAGAGGCACCTTCCTCCCTTTCTGGTTAGGACAGTGGTTCTTGCTGGTGGGATACACTAAATATTCCTTCCTGCCCTCCTCATTCTCCAAGACTCTGCAGTTGAGGGAGAGGAAGGTGGTGTGAATTTGAATAAAGAAAGGGAGGACAGCAAGCAATGATTGAAGAACAAACGGAGTGCAGAGGATGATAAGTGTAAGTGATGGGTGTGGGTTTTAGGACAAAGTGCAAATGCAGAGCAGGGACTAGGAGTTTAGTTATTAGCTGACAGTACAAGGAAGTGTAGACCTAATTTTCTTCTGTAAATGAAGAGCCCCAAAAAATCAGCCCACCATCCAAGAGGATGAGGTTCTTCTGAGAAGATCATGTCAGAGCAGAATCTAAGTAAGATACTACAAGGGGACCCTTATATTGCAAAAACACTACAATACTTTAATGACTATTATGTTATCATATGTAGAGCCTAAACCTAATATACTGACAAACAGGCTTTGTTTGTCACTAAGCCCAACCAGGCCTGTACAAAAGACGGCACATTTTGAGGGGGAAGTTGTATGGCATGATGCCTTCTAAATCCAGTGATCTTTAGATATTTTATATATTTTTCTTTTTTAACAAATCAATAATCTTGGTTGTATAGTGGGGGTGCACAATCCCAACATTTTCCTCTAGCCTACAGTTGTTAGAAATATAGGTAGCCAATGAGATAAATTAGTTTGGAGGGGGCTGTAGGTGTCATTTTTTAGGGCACCACTGCAATCAAAAATATGCAGTAGCTTCTAAGGATGCACAGGATGTGTACATATTATTCCTCTACTGCTTAAGTGACATAATAGAGAATACACTTCATCTCTTGAGTACTGGTGAGTTGAATAATAAAATACCTTATTATTGGATTTTAATTTGACTTTTCTTTACTGATGGAGCCTAAGGCATGCACATCCTTATGACTAATCTGGCTCAGGCTAGCTGGGGTCAGTGCATTGCCGGTAAAGACATATTTGTGGCATGTGCCTTTGTGTTCATATTCTCTTTAGTTAAACTACAGCTGTGCAAGTCTTTAACTCTACTTACTTCTGCAAGTTATCTGGAGTGCAGACTTCCTCATCATACAGACCCTCAGGATCTAGAAGTGTTCCTGGGAATGGAGACATTTACCTTATACCAAATCCATATACTTTATTTAAACCTATGCTTCTGTGCAAGGAAGCATAACAAAACAAACATGAAGTATAAAAAAACAAGACAGTTTTGTCTTTTTTTAAATTAAAGCAATATTTGTATATCTGAAGCATCACATGTCCATCATCATTAAATTAAGATACATAAGAATTCATTATCCAGCTTTCTGGATTGTCTGGAAAAAAAGCATTTTAGGGCTACTTTTATAAAATTCTCAATTTTTCTTTTAAGTGGAGCTGATGTTGGGTTTAGACTTACCTATTGCCCAGGGCTTCTCCTCTCCAGGACTCAGTCTACATGGGTCCTTGTAGCGTGTAAACAGGGTGTGCTGCTGTTCTAGCTTGTCCTCTGTACCACAGCATACAAACAAAAGAAAATGTAATTAGAAAATTGTAGGGAAGTTTTTCTCAATTCCAATGATCCCAGATGTAGTGCTTTCTCTTCTGGAAACCAGGACTACCCTGTATCAGATAATTAGAAAACACCTTCTCTCTCATTCAGTCCTGTAGTCTTTAAATATATTCTCTAACATTGAACCCCTCCTTAGGCCAGATATCATGATAGTTACTCTCTCTGTGCCCCCCCCCAGGTGCAAGTTCCTCACCCCGATCCACAGCTATGAAAACCTCCAGATCCAAGATTAGATGCCATAGTAACTCTTACAAAGCCTCAGACTGTTCATACCATTGCCTGCAACCTTATTTTAGATCTCATGCTTGCCAACTTAGTATCCGTCTTCATTCTTAATAAACTGGTTCTTCCTGCAAATCATCCTTTCAAATCAATAACTTCGTCCAACGAGAATTAATCATATATTGGTTAGCCTACAGCCTACACCCCTTGCCACTCTATATATCAAAATTTTTGCCAATTCTAACTCTTATTTGTTACTGACACCACAATCCTCAGTCACTTGACCTTGATCATAGGCTTGATTTTACTGTTTCTTTTATTCACATGCATCTTCTTCAATTACTAGCTCCCCAATCTATTACTAGCTCTGTGTTAATGCTTTTTTCTACTTATTCTTAAACTTTACAAAATGTCCTCTACACAATCCCATCTTTGCCCCAGTCCCATGCTACAAGTACCAGATGAACAGTTGTCAAAGTTCAAGTCCCCGCAGATGACATCAAAGGCCACCAGCTCCTCCGGATTTGCTGTACTGGAGGAGGAGGTAGATTTGCGGAAGTCAGACGCCCATTCCTGGAGCAAGTCTAGTTGCTCACATCGAACCATGGCATCACCTGCATAAAAATAAAGGTCACCTTATTTTTATGAGTACTACTTAAATGGTCAGTAATCACATTGAGATTGTAATATAAAATGTTTTAATATGCATAGTACAACAAGTTTGCAGTATACTTTCATTATTTATTTTGCTCCATTTTCCTGTAATTTAAGTCGGAACATTGTGGGTTTTCTAGTTCTTGGAACTCAAAGTGCAGATGTCAGACTTCTTAAGCCTAACCCTGCACATATCCGTCCCCAATTGGCTTCAGTCGAGATAAGATTACTGACTACAAAACCATGGAAAGTTTGCTAAAATAACTGTGGCCAGCTCTCCTCCAATAGCAAGTCCGGATTGAGTCCTTCTAATAATATAAGTGGTTTGTGGAGTTTGGCGATTGAAAACAACTGCAGCAAGCAATGTGTTCATGTATTAAAAATGTTAATGCTATGCTAATTAATTGCACAACTGTTAAATTACAAATGCCTAGATTTAGAGTTTTGTCGGTAAAGACCAGCGTAAAACAGCGCTGGTATTTAGAGTTGTCTGAGTGGTTGCGTTAGGCTCAGAAAAGGGAGCGTTGAGCATAATTTAGCTCCACTTCAACCCTCAATACCCGCGTTGCCTACGGTAGCGGTAAGCTGGAAAAACGTGCTCGTGCACGATATCCCCATAGGAAACAATGGGGCTGAGCTGGCTGCAAAAAAACCTAACACCTGCAAAAAAGCAGCGTTCAGCTCCTAACGCAGCCCAATTGTTTCCTATGGGGAAACACTCTCTAAGTCTGCACCTAACACCCTAACATGAACCCGAGTCTAAATACCCCTAACCTTACACTTATTAACCCCTAATCTGCCCCCCCCCCCCGCTATCGCTGACACCTGCATTATACTATTAACCCCTAATCTGCCGCTCCGGACACCGCCGCAACCTACATTATAGCTATGAACCCCTAATCTGCTGCCCCTAACACAGCCGACACCTATATTATATTTATTAACCCCTAATCTGCCCCCCCCAACGTCGCCGCTACCTACCTACAATTATTAACCCCTAATCTCCCTGCCCGCAATGTCACCGCTACTATAATAGATGTATTAACCTCTAAACCTAAGTCTAACCCTAACCCTAACACCCCCCTAACATAAATATAATTTAAATAAAACTAAATAACATTCCTATAATTAAATAAATTATTCCTATTTAAATTAAATACTTACCTATAAAATAAACCCTAATATAGCTACAATATAACTATTAGTTACATTGTATCTATTTTAGGATTTATATTTATTTTATAGGCAACTTTGTATTTATTTTAACTAGGTACAATAGCTATTAAATAGTTAATAACTATTTAATAGCTACCTAGTTAAAATAATTACAAAATTACCTGTAAAATAAATCCTAACCTAAGTTACAAATACACCTAACACTACACTATTAAACTAATTAAATAAATTAACTACAATTACCTAAAATTACATTTAATTAAATAAACTAATCTATAATACAAAAAAACAAACACTAAATTACAGAAAATAAAAAATATTACAAGAAGTTTAAACTAATTACATCTAATCTAAGCCCCCTAATAAAATAATAAAGCCCCCCAAATTAAAAAAAATGCCCTACCCTATTCTAAATTACAAAGTAATCAGCTCTTTTACCAGCCCTTAAAAGGGCTTTTTGCAGGGCATTGCCCCAAAGTAATCAGCTCTTTTACCTGTAAAAAAAAAAAAAAAAAAATACAACCCCCCCAACATTAAAACCCACCACCCACATACCCCTACTCTAACCCACCCAAATTATATTTATGTTAGGGGGGTGTTAGGGTTAGACTTAGGTTTAGGGGTTAATACATTTATTATAGTAGCGGCGACGTTGAGGGCGGGAGATTAGGGGTTAATAATTGTAGGTAGGTGGCGGCGATGTTAGGGACGGCAGATTAGGGGTTAATAAAATTTATTATAGTGTTTGCGAGTCGGGAGTGCGGCGGTTTAGGGGTTAATACATTTATTATAGTGGTGGCGAGGTCCGGTCGGCAGATTAGGGGTTAATAATTGTAGTTAGATAGCGGCGACGTTGGAGGGGGAAGAGTAGGGGTTCATAGCTATAATGTAGGTGGCGGCGGTGTCCGGTCGGCAGATTAGGGGTTAAAAATTTTTATTAGAGGGTTTGCGATGTGGGGGGGGGCTCGGTTTAGGGGTACATAGGTAGTTTATGGGTGTTAGTGTACTTTGTAGCACAGTAGTTAAGAGCTTTATGTTCCGGCATTTGCCCATAAAGCTCTTAACTACTGACTTTTTTTGGCGGTAGGAGTCTTGTCGGTAGAGGCTCTACCGCTCACTTCTTCCAAAACTCCAAATACCAGCGTTATGCAAATCCCATTGAAAAGATAGGATACGCAATTGACGTAAGGGGATCTGCGGTAGCCTGAAGTCGCGGAAAGAAAGTGAGTGGTAGACCCTTTCCTGGCTGACTCTAAATACCAGCGGGCGGTAAAAAGCAGCGTTAGGACCCCTTAACGCTGCTTTGATGGCTAACGCCAAAATCTAAATCTAGCCGAAAGTGTTTACTGTGCCTTTAAAGATTTAAATAATAAGTGCTGACACATTGCCTAATTAAAGGACAATTATATACAGTAGAATTGCATAATCAACAAATGTATAATAAAACCACAATACAATAAAACTTATGGGTCGATTTATCATCTTCGAGCAGACATGATCCGCTGTAGCGGATCATGTCCGCCCTACATTGATAAATGCTGACAGCATACGCTATTGGCATTTATCATTGCACAAGCATTCCTTGTGAAATGCTTGTGCAATACCGCCCCTGCACATTCTCGGCCAATCGGCTGCTAGCAGGGGGTGTCAATCAACCCATTCGTATCCGATTGGGCTGATTGCTGTTTGCCGCCTCAGAGGTGGCGGACGAGTTAAGGAGCAGCGGTCTTAACTTCTGTTTCCAGCGAGCATGAAGGCCAACTCAGAAACAGATGCATTGGGGCCGATTGACGCTTTGATAAAACAGCAACATTGTCTGAATTTCAAATTAGGAGATGTTTTTTTCTGACAAATTTTAAAGTTAGTTCAAATTTCCTTCCTCTGCATCATGTGACAACTATCAGCCAATCACAAAATGCATATAACGTATATACTGTGAATTCATTCACATGCTAAGTAGCAGCTGATGCTTTAGAAAGTGTGCATATAACAAGATTGTGCACATTTTGATAATGGAAGTGAAATGTGTTTACAATTGTGTGCTCTATCTGAATCATGAAAGTTTAAATTTGACTTTAGTGTTCCTTTAAATACATTGTAGAAGGGCTAAAAAAGTATTGCAAATGGAGAGCAGCTCTTTCCAGTACAGACCGATGATGAAGTCATTTGTTTACAAACTGTGTTGAATATAAGAAGTGATTAACCTACAAGCTGCTTGGGAATAAACATGAATGTTAAATCTCATAGGAGAAGGATTTAATTGTAGATACAGGTCTGTTACATAGGGAGCATAGGCATCTGATGTAGCTTAAAAAGGTAAGATATTTATTTACCTATTCTTAACATTACTCTTTACATTGGCCTCTAGTTATGAAGGTCTGGCGGACCTGATCCGACAGTGCGGATCAGGTCCGCCAGACCTCGCTGAATACGGCGAGCAATACGCTCGGCATATTCAGCATTGCACCAGCAGCTCACAAGAGCTGCTGGTGCAACGCCGCCCCCTGCTGACTCGCGGCCAATGGGCTGCCAGCAGGGAGGTGTCAATCGACCCGATTGTACTCGATCGGGTTGATTTCCGGCGATGTCCGTCCGCCTGCTCAGAGCAGGCGGACAGGTTATGGAGCAGCGGTCTTTGTGACCTCTGCTTCATAACTGCTTTTTCTGGTGAGTCTGCAGGCTCGCCAGAAACACGGGGCATCAAGCTCCATCTGGAGCTTGATACATATGCCCCATTGTATTAATGGTTTTGACAGTGGACCTACCCATACCCAGTGTTGATACATAAAATATATGCTAACTTTTTTTTTCAACTAAGCAAAGTTCTGAAAGTATTTCTTCATATTTTACATACTAAACATTTACGTACTGTATACATGTTATTAAATCATAGGTCTTTAAATGATATGGTCTTGAGCACAGAAACATGACTTTATTTAACAAAATATTAAAAACAATCCTTAGTAAATATAAACCAATCATAAAACAAAAGATATGTCAGTGGAGTTAGGATAATATATTGACCAGCATTAAAAGCATTATACAGTCATGTGAAAAAGAAAGTACACCCTCTTTGAATTCTATGGTTTTACGTATCAGAGCATAATAAAAATCATCTGTTCCTTAACAGGTCTTAAAATTAGGTATATACAACGTCAAATGACCAACAACACATGACATGTTACCCTGTGTCATGATTTATTTAACAAAAATAAAGTCAAAATGGAGAAGCCATGTGTGAAAAACTAAGTACACCTTATGATTCAGTAGTTTGTAGAACCACCTTTAGCAGCAATAACTTGAAGTAATCATTTTCTGTGTCTCTCACATCATTGTGGAGGAATTTTCACCCACTCTTCTTTACAACATTGCTTCAGTCCATTAAGGTCCCGTCACAGCATTTCAATTGTGTTGAGGTCTGGACTTTGACTGGGCCATTGCAACACATTGATTATTTTCTTTTTTACCCATTCTGTTGTAGATTTGCTGGTATGCTTCGGATCATTGTTTCTGTTGCATGACCCAATTTCGGCCAAGCTTTAACTGTCGGACAGATGGCCTCACATTTGACTCTAGAATACTTTGGTATACAGAGGAGTTCATGGTCGACTCATTGACTGCAAGGTGCCCAGGTCCTGTAGCTGCAAAACAAGCATAAATCATCACCCCTCTACCACCGTGCTTGGCAGTTGGTATGAGGTGTTTGTGCTGATATGCTGTTTGGTTTTCACCAAACGTGGCGTTGTGCATTATGGCCAAACATCTGCACTTTGGTCTTGTCTGCCCAAAGGGCCTTGTTCCAGAAGTCTAGTGGTTTGTTCAGATGCAACTTTGCAAATCTATACCATGCTGCCATGTTCTTTTTAGAGAGAAGAGACTTTCTCCTGGCAACCTTTCCATACAAACCATACTTTTTCTGTATTTTTCTAAATGTACCGTTGTGAACTTCAACATTTAAGATGCTAACCGAGGCCTGTAGGGTCTGAGATGTAACTCTTGTTTTTTTTTTATTTACTCTGAGCATTTCACGGTCTGACATTGGGGTGAATTTGCTGGGACGTCCACCGCTGGGAAGATTGGCAACTGTCTTGAATGTTTTCCACTTGTGAATAATCTTTCTCATTGTAGAATGGTGGATTTTAAATTTTTGGAATTGGCCTTATAATCCTTCCCAGATTGGTGGGCAGCAAAAATTTCTTCTCTAAGATCATTTCTGATGTCTTTCCTCCTTGGCATTGTGTTAACACACACCTGAATGCTCCAGACCAACAAACTGCTAAAACTTCGGCTTTTATAGAGGTGGTCACACTTGCTGATGATCAATTAATCAAGGGCATTTGATTAGCAGCACCTGGCTTCTACTTAGCCTCTTTATTCCTATGGAAGCAGTAAGGGTGTACTTAGTATTTCACACATGGTTTCTCCATTTTGGCTTTATATTTGTTAAATAAATCATGACACAGTATAATATTTCATGTGTTGTTGTTAATCTGAGGTTGTATTTACCTAATTTTAAGGACCAGATGATTGTTATGTCCTGAGACGTAAAAACATAGAATTCAAAGAGGGTGTACTTTCTTTTTCATATGACTGCATATAAAATTACTGCAGGTAAGAAGCATATTAACAAATGCAGTGATAGGTTATAACCAGTGCTAGTAATGCTACCAGTTAGCAAATATCTAAACAGTGCAGTGTATTATTATACCTACTTGTCTCAGCTCTTACATATAGAAGTGAAAGTGACAATTTTCTAGGTTCCCATACAGACTGTAAGGTCTTTAGAGCAGGGTTCTCCTCCTATATTTGTTTGGTTAAGCCTGTTTTATGTATTCATTTCATTATTACCATGAAGAGAAGATTTAAGCTATGAAGAGAGATTAGCCAAATTGGGTCTGTTTACTCTAGAAAACAGGTGCTTGAGAGGTTATATGACTACTTTATATAAAACATTCAAGGTTTAGTGGAAACACCGTCTATTCCAAGCCAGTTGTTTGTGACTAGATAAAAAATGGTGTGCTATCATTAGCGCAGGAGCGATATTGCAATTACTTGTCCACGTTAACTTAGACGCATGCGCCTTTGTGTTCATATTCTTTTTAGTTTAACTATAGCTGTGCAAGTCTTTAACTCTACTTACTTCTGTAAGTTATCTGGAGTGCAGACTTCCTCATCATACAGACCCTCAAGGTCTAGAAGTGTGGGAATGGAGAAATTTACCTTATACTAAAGCCATATAATTTATTTGATCCTATGCTTCTGTGATTATCAGGTAAGAATAAATTATGTTTTCTTTTCTTAAGGTGGTGAGAGTCCATCATTCCTTAATGTTTATTTATTTTGTTTGTATTGGTATGACACAAAAAAGTGGAGGGAAAAAAAGCCAAATATGACACATTCCACGCAAAGCTCCAAAAAAGGACTGGACAAAATTATTGGCACCCTCAATGTAATATTTGGAAGCACACCGCTTGGAAAAAAACCCTGAAATCAATCGCTTCCTGTAACCATCAAAAAGTTTCTTACACCTCCCTACTGGAATTTTGGACCACTCTTATTTCGCCAGCTGCCCCAGGTCTCTCAGATTGGAAGGGTTCCTTTTCCAAACTGCTGTTTTGAGATTTCTCCACAGGTGCTCTATGGCATTGAGATCTGGACTCATTGCTGGTCAGTTCAGTACTCTGCAGTCCTTTGTCTTAAACCATTTCCGGGTGCTTTTTGACGTGTGCTTTGGGTCATTGTCCTGCTGTAAGACCCATGACCTCTAACAGAGACCCAACTTTCTGACACAGGGCTCTACATTGCACCACAGAATAATTTGGTAGTCTTCAGATTTCATAATGCCATGCACACTATCAAGATATCCAGTGCCTGACGCAGCAAAGCAACCCCAAAACATCAGTGAACCTCCACCATGTTTGACCGTAGGGACTGTATTCTTTTCTTTAAAAGCCTAATTTCTTTTTGTGAAAACAGCAGAATGATGGGCTTTACCAAAAAGCTGTAATTTTGTTTCGTCTATCCACAGCACATTCTCCCAAAAGGATTTTGGCTTCCTGAGCTAAGTTTTGGCAAACTCCAATCTGGCTTTTTTATGTTTCTGTGTCAGTAGTGGGGTCCTCCAGGGTCTCCTACCATAGCGTCACTTTTCATTCAGATTGGCGACGTATAGTGCGAGCTGACACATTTGTACCCTATGCCTGAAGGTAAGCTTAAATTTGTCTGGAAGTTGATTGCGGTTCTTTATCCTTCATTTGAACAATCCTTTGTTGCAATCTTTGATCAATTTTTCTCTTTCGTCTACGTCCAGGGAGATTAGCTACAGTGCCATGGGCTGTAAACTTATTGACAATGTTGTGCAGAGTGGACACAGGAACATTAAGATCTCTGCAGATAGACTTGTAACCTTGAGATTGTGCATGCTTTTCCACAATTTTTGTTCTTCAATTCTTTGCTGCTCTTTCTCTTCTCCATGCTCAGTGTGGCACACAGATACACACAACAGAAAGGTTGAGTCAATTTTTCACCATTTTAACTGGTTGCCGGTGTGATTTCTATATTGTCAGCACCTGTTAATTGATACCGGTGAGTTTAATTACAAATTACAGGAGCATCACAAACTTGGAATGCAATTATTTCTTACAATTTTGAGAAGGTGCCAATAATTTTGTCCAGTCCATTTTTGGTGTTTTGCGTGGAATGTGTCAGATTTGGCTTTTTTTCTCCACTTTTTTGTGTCATATCAATACAAACAAAAGAAATAAACGTGAGAATGCCTAAACATTTGTAATTGCAACCATTTTCTGTCCGAAGAAGTGCATTATCTGACAGAAATGCAGGGGTGCCAACATGATTGGCCATGACTGTGTATATATATATATATATATATATATATATATATATTAGTATAAGCAGAGACTGCACTCACTGGATTTGGATAAATAAAGTGATGTTTATTTCATGGTAACGTTTCTGTGTTCGCAGACCCCTTCCTTAGACCAAACCAAAACGTTTGGTCTGAGGAAGGGGTCTGCGAACCCTGAAACATTATCATTAAATAAACATCACTTTATTTATCCAAATCCAATGAGTGCAGTCCCTGCTTATACTACTATTGAAGATTTGACTCTGCACCCTGATTGTTGACCAGTGGTAATTGTGAGTGCAGGCACAACATGAGGAGTATATATATATATATATATATATATATATGCATACGAAGAGAGAAGTGCCCTACCAGGAACGAACAACAGCTCATCAGCTAGTTCAATGGCGATTTACCACCCGGAAGCAGCCTCTTTTAGACCAGTGTGCTTTTCACAGAGGAAAACTTTCCTTAAAGTGATGGTAAACTCTCCCCTTTATAAAATCAGATCTGGAATGTAAGCGCTATTTTAGATGAAGTTTAATTCATTAGCTGTAATGAAGATGCAGTATAACTTAGTTATTAATATAGATATGAAATTCAAATACTGCATGCTCCTCCGCCCACTTCAAAAGTAAACTTTTCTGTGAGCTAACAGATTGAATTGTTGTCCAATCAGCGCTCTCCCCATCTGGCACTTTTGTTGTAGCTAGAGCAATGTTTGGAGAGTAATTCAATCATTTAGCTGACAGGAAAATTGACTTTTGAAGTGGGTGGTGTAACGTGGGGTATTTGAATTTCATATCTATATTAATAACTAAGTTATAGCGCATCTTCATTGCACATGATGAATAAAACCCCAACTAAAATAGCGCTTACATTCCAGATCTGATTTTTAAAAGGGGAGAGTTTACCATCACTTTAAGTACTGTATATCAGTCTGATCCCACCAAGTAAGGTCAGTCCAGCCCCGAAATACCAGGTAATTCTCCTCTGAACAAGGATCATGACAACCCCAGACGATTGTTTCGGCCTCCTATGGGCCTCGTCAGTGAGGTGCAGCCACATTCCTCTAAGCACACTGGGCAAGGAGTCCACGTCTAGTTTCCCCCATCACCCATAGGGAGACTTCCCCAGGGTCATATTAATTTGCATACGAAGAGAGAAGCGCTCTAGCAGAAACGAAAAACAGCTCATCAGCTATTTCTATGGCGATTTACCACCCTGAAGCAGTCTCTTTTAGACTCTCTCTCTCTCTCTCTCTCTCTCTCTCTCACTCTCTTATATATATATATATATATATATATATATATATATATATATATATATATATATATATATATATATATATATATATATATAAAAAAATAAATAGAATTTTTTTTTTTATTTTAATATTTTTATTGAGGCTTAAAGAAAATACAGTTGAAAGCATAATTTACTTCAAAAACAGAATTATGAACATAGTCATAGAAAATAATAAATACAGAATACCATGGCCGCTATGTTTATAAAAGAGTTCATCACAAACATATCACTCAAGTGGCAAGGCCCCAAAATAGATAACTTATAAACATATATATATATATATTTTGTTTAGAGAAGTTCCCCTTATAATTGCATGTAATTTAACATATTTTTCCCCAACTAAACTATAGCAGCCTCTCTTGGACTGCTGAAAAAGGAATCATGTAGGGGAAAAAACATAATTTATGCTTACCTGATAAATTTATTTCTCTTGTAGTGTATCCAGTCCACGGATCATCCATTACTTATGGGATATTAACTCCTCCCCAACAGGAAGTGCAAGAGGATTCACCCAGCAGAGCTGCTATATAGCTCCTCCCCTAACTGCCATTACCAGTCATTCGATCGAAAACATGCAGAGAAAGGAAGACCATAGGGTGCAGTGGTGACTGTAGTTTAATGGAAAAATTACCTGCCTTAAAGTGACAGGGCGGGCCGTGGACTGGATACACTACAAGAGAAATAAATTTATCAGGTAAGCATAAATTATGTTTTCTCTTGTTAAGTGTATCCAGTCCACGGATCATCCATTACTTATGGGATACCAATACCAAAGCTAAAGTACACGGATGACGGGAGGGACAGGCAGGCTCTTTATACGGAAGGAACCACTGCCTGAAGAACCTTTCTCCCAAAAACAGCCCCCGAAGAAGCAAAAGTGTCAAATTTGTAAAATTTGGAAAAAGTATGAAGAGAAGACCAAGTTGCAGCCTTGCAAATCTGTTCAACAGAAGCCTCATTCTTAAAGGCCCAAGTGGAAGCCACAGCTCTAGTAGAATGTGCTGTAATTCTTTCAGGAGGCTGCTGTCCAGCAGTCTCATAGGCTAACCGTATTATGCTACGAAGCCAAAAGGAGAGAGAGGTAGCCGAAGCTTTTTGACCTCTCCTCTGACCAGAATAAACGACAAACAGGGAAGACGTTTGTCGAAAATCCTTAGTTGCCTGTAGATAAAATTTCAGGGCACGGACTACATCTAGATTGTGTAGCAGACGTTCCTTTTTCGAAGAAGGATTAGGACACAAAGATGGAACCACAATCTCTTGATTGATATTCCTGTTAGTGACCACCTTAGGTAGGAACCCAGGTTTAGTACGCAGAACTACCTTGTCTGAATGAAAAATCAGATAAGGAGAATCACAATGTAAGGCAGATAACTCAGAGACTCTTCGAGCCGAGGAAATCACCATTAAAAACAGAACTTTCCAAGATAACAACTTGATATCAATGGAATGAAGGGGTTCAAACGGAACCCCCTGTAAAACATTAAGAACTAAGTTCAAACTCCATGGTGGAGCAACAGTTTTAAACACAGGCTTGATCCTAGCTAAAGCCTGACAAAAAGCTTGAACGTCCGGAACTTCTGACAGACGTTTGTGTAAAAGAATGGACAGAGCTGAAATCTGTCCCTTTAAGGAACTAGCGGATAAACCCTTTTCTAAACCTTCTTGTAGAAAAGACAATATCCTCGGAATCCTAACCTTACTCCATGAGTAACTCTTGGATTCGCACCAATATAAGTATTTGCGCCATATCTTATGGTAAATCTTTCTGGTAACAGGCTTCCTAGCCTGTATTAAGGTATCAATAACTGACTCAGAAAAACCACGTTTTGATAAAATCAAGCGTTCAATTTCCAAGCAGTCAGCTTCAGAGAAATTAGATTTTGATGTTTGAAGGGACCCTGGATCAGAAGGTCCTGTTTCAGAGGTAGCGACCAAGGTGGACAGGATGACATGTCCACTAGATCTGCATACCAAGTCCTGCGTGGCCATGCAGGCGCTATTAGAATCACTGATGCTCTCTCCTGTTTGATTCTGGCAATCAATCGAGGAAGCATCGGGAAGGGTGGAAACACATAAGCCATCCCGAAGGTCCAAGGTGCTGTCAAAGCATCTATCAGAACCGCTCCCGGATCCCTGGATCTGGACCCGTAACGAGGAAGCTTGGCGTTCTGTCGAGACGCCATGAGATCTATCTCTGGTTTGCCCCAACGTCGAAGTATTTGGGCAAAGACCTCCGGATGAAGTTCCCACTCCCCCGGATGAAAAGTCTGACGACTTAAGAAATCCGCCTCCCAGTTCTCCACTCCCGGGATGTGGATTGCTGACAGGTGGCAAGAGTGAGACTCTGCCCAGTGAATTATCTTTGATACTTCCATCATTGCTAGGGAGATTCTTGTCCCTCCCTGATGGTTGATGTAAGCTACAGTCGTGATGTTGTCCGACTGAAACCTGATGAACCCCCGAGTTGTTAACTGGGGCCAAGCCAGAAGGGCATTGAGAACTGCTCTCAATTCCAGAATGTTTATTGGTAGGAGACTCTCCTCCTGATTCCATTGTCCCTGAGCCTTCAGAGAATTCCAGACAGCGCCCCAACCTAGTAGGCTGGCGTCTGTTGTTACAATTGTCCAGTCCGGCCTGCTGAATGGCATCCCCCTGGACAGATGTGGCCGAGAAAGCCACCATAGAAGAGAATTTCTGGTCTCTTGATCCAGATTCAGAGTAGGGGACAAGTCTGAGTAATCCCCATTCCACTGACTTAGCATGCACAATTGCAGCGGTCTGAGATGTAGGCATGCAATGGGTACTATGTCCATTGCTGCTACCATTAAGCCGATCACCTCCATGCATTGAGCTACTGACGGGTGTTGAATGGAATGAAGGACACGGCATGCATTTTGAAGCTTTGTTAACCTGTCTTCTGTCAGGTAAATCTTCATTTCTACAGAATCTATAAGAGTCCCCAAGAAGGGAACTCTTGTGAGTGGAAAGAGAGAACTCTTCTTTTCGTTCACCTTCCATCCATGCGACCTTAGAAATGCCAGTACTAACTCTGTATGAGACTTGGCAGTTTGAAAGCTTGAAGCTTGTATCAGAATGTCGTCTAGGTACGGAGCTACCGCAATTCCTCGCGGTCTTAGTACCGCCAGAAGAGCACCCAGAACCTTTGTGAAGATTCTCGGAGCCGTAGCCAATCCGAATGGAAGAGCTACAAACTGGAAATGCCTGTCTAGAAAGGCAAACCTTAGATACCGGTAATGATCTTTGTGAATCGGTATGTGAAGGTAAGCATCCTTTAAATCCACTGTGGCAATGTACTGACCCTTTTGGATCATGGGTAAAATTGTCCGAATAGTTTCCATTTTGAACGATGGAACTCTTAGGAATTTGTTTAGGATCTTTAAATCCAAGATTGGCCTGAAAGTTCCCTTTTTTTTGGGAACCACAAACAGATTTGAGTAAAACCCTTGTCCTTGTTCCGACCGCGGAACCGGATGGATCACTCCCATTAATAAAAGATCTTGTACGCAGTGTAGAAACGCCTCTTTCTTTATTTGGTTTGTTGACAACCTTGACAGATGAAATCTCCCTCTTGGGGGAGAGAATTTGAAGTCTAGAAGGTATCCCTGAGATATGATCTCTAACGCCCAGGGATCCTGGACATCTCTTGCCCAAGCCTGGGCGAAGAGAGAAAGTCTGCCCCCCACTAGATCCGTTCCCGGATCGGGGGCCCTCGATTCATGCTGTCTTAGGGGCAGCAGCAGGTTTCCTGGCCTGCTTGCCCTTGTTCCAGGACTGGTTAGGTCTCCAGCCTTGTCTGTAGCGAGCAACAGCTCATTCCTGTTTTGGTGCAGAGGAAGTTGATGCTGCTCCTGCTTTGAAATTACGAAAGGAACGAAAATTAGACTGTCTAGCCTTAGGTTTGGCTCTGTCTTGAGGCAGGGCATGGCCTTTACCTCCTGTAATGTCAGCGATAATTTCTTTCAACCCGGGCCCGAATAAGGTCTGCCCTTTGAAAGGTATATTAAGCAATTTAGATTTAGAAGTAACGTCAGCTGACCAGGATTTTAGCCACAGTGCTCTGCGTGCCTGAATGGCGAATCCGGAATTCTTAGCCGTAAGTTTAGTTAAATGTACTACGGCATCTGAAATAAATGAGTTAGCTAACTTAAGGGCTTTAAGCTTGTGTGTAATCTCATCTAATGGAGCTGATTCAAGTGTCTCTTCCAGAGACTCAAACCAAAATGCTGCTGCAGCCGTGACAGGCGCAATGCATGCAAGAGGTTGCAATATAAAACCTTGTTGAACAAACATTTTCTTAAGGTAACCCTCTAACTTTTTATCCATTGGATCTGAAAAGGCACAGCTATCCTCCACCGGGATAGTGGTACGCTTAGCTAAAGTAGAAACTGCTCCCTCCACCTTAGGGACCGTTTGCCATAAGTCCCGTGTGGTGGCGTCTATTGGAAACATCTTTCTAAATATCGGAGGGGGTGAGAACGGCACACCGGGTCTATCCCACTCCTTAGTAACAATTTCAGTAAGTCTCTTAGGTATAGGAAAAACGTCAGTACTCGCCGGGTACCGCAAAATATTTATCCAACCTACACATTTTCTCTGGTATTGCAACTGTGTTACAATCATTCAGAGCCACTAACACCTCCCCTAGTAATACACGGAGGTTTTCCAGCTTAAATTTAAAATTTGAAATATCTGAATCCAGTTTGTTTGGATCAGAACCGTCACCCGCAGAATGAAGCTCTCCGTCCTCATGTTCTGCAAATTGTGACGCAGTGTCTGACATGGCCCTAATATTATCAGCGCACTCTGTTCTCACCCCAGAGTGATCACGCTTACCTCTTAGTTCTGGTAATTTAGCCAAAACTTCAGTCATAACAGTAGCCATATCCTGTAATGTGATTTGTAATGGCCGCCCAGATGTACTCGGCGCTACAATATCACGCACCTCCCGAGCGGGAGATGCAGGTACTGACACGTGAGGCGAGTTAGTCGGCATAACTCTCCCCTCGTTGTTTGGTGAAATATGTTCAATTTGTACAGATTGACTTTTATTTAAAGTAGCATCAATACAGTTAGTACATAAATTTCTATTGGGCTCCACTTTGGCTTTAGCACATATAGCACAGATATCTTCCTCTGAATCAGACATGTTTAACACACTAGCAAATAAACTAGCAACTTGGAAATACTTTTCAAGTAATTTACTATAATATGAAAACGTACTGTGCCTATAAGAAGCACAGAAAAAGTTATGACAGTTGAAAATTAATAAACTGAAAAGTTATAGCATCAAATCTTTGTAAAAAACACAATTTTAGCAAAGGATTGCTCCCATTAGCAAAGGATAACTAACCCTGATAGCAGAAAAAAAATACAGAAATAAACGTTTTTTTATCACAGTCAACTACAATCTCACAGCTCTGCTGTGAGTGATTACCTCCCTCAAAACAAGTTTTGAAGACCCCTGAGTTCTGTAGAGATGAACCGGATCATGCAGGGAAGACAATAAACTTCTGACTGAATTTTTTGATGCGTAGCAAAAGCACCAAAAAAGGCCCCTCCCCCTCACACATAACAGTGAGAGAGATCAGTAAACTGTCATAAATTAAATAAAACGACTGCCAAGTGGAAAAAAATAGTGCCCAAAACATTTTTTTCACCCAGTACCTCAGAAAATTAAACGATTTTACATGCCAGCAAAAAACGTTTAACATTAATAAATTGAGTGTTATTAAAAAGCCTGTTGCTAGTCCCTGCAAATTAGGCTAAAGTTTTATGCATACAGTATAATTCCAGTGAAGTGCCATTCCCCAGAATACTGAAGTGTAAAATATACATACATGACAGCCTGATACCAGTTGCTGCTACTGCATTTAAGGCTGAGTTTACATTATATCGGTATGGCAGAATTTTCTCATCAATTCCATTGTCAGAAAATAATAAGCTGCTACATACCTCTTTGCAGATTAATCTGCCCGCTGTCCCCTGATCTGAAGTTTACCTCTCCTCAGATGGCCGAGAAACAGCAATATGATCTTAACTACTCCGGCTAAAATCATAGAAAAACTCAGGTAGATTCTTCTTCAAATTCTACCAGAGAAGGAATAACACACTCCGGTGCTATTATAAAATAACAAACTTTTGATTGAAGGTATGAAACTAAGTATAATCACCACAGTCCTCTCACACATCCTATCTATTTGTTGGGTGCAAGAGAATGACTGGTAATGGCAGTTAGGGGAGGAGCTATATAGCAGCTCTGCTGGGTGAATCCTCTTGCACTTCCTGTTGGGGAGGAGTTAATATCCCATAAGTAATGGATGATCCGTGGACTGGATACACTTAACAAGAGAAAGATATATGTGTGTATAGGGCCACTTTTGGACCCTCAGGACTGTAGTTGCACAAAATAAGACTAGAGAAAAGTTTCCCCTTATTAAGCTATATCGGCCAATCTTGGACCGCTTACCATCTGGGAAAATTGGAGAGGGGAAAATGGGTGAGAGAGAATGAATGGGCTTCTTTCGTAAGTTGAAAGTTATATTGATAAGGAAACCATCATTACTAGTATTTTAGGAAATGCATTTGGGGGAGAGATTACAGTAAAACATCATTACTTATACAAACATCATATGGTTCTACAAAGTAAGGCATGGTAAAATTGTCTTGCATAAGAAAGATTGCTATGTCAATAGATAGGTATTTTAAGATATGCATTTTGGGGGAGGGATTACAGTAAAACATCATTACGTATACAAACATCATATGGTTCTACAAAGTAAGGCATGGCAAAATTGTCTTGCATAAGAAAGATTGCTATGTCAATGGATAAGTATTTTAAGATATGCATTTGGGGAGGAATTACAGAAAACATTGTGACTAGGTACAGAGAGATGTGAAGGAAATATCAAATAAATATAATTATATATGGCCATCTAGGTTCAACAGATAGGCCGTTGTCAATACCAATATACTAAAATAAGTGACTTCCCATTGTCTAAATGTATACAGACCATTGTAGGGACATTAGTGAGAATAAGAATTCAGTAGAATACACAATCTTATGTACAGACTAGCAGTGACCCATATTAATATTAGAGGTCCTTAATATAATATTTTGGTGTGCTAACTCGGCCGCAGACAACACACCATTGAAGTAGGATCGGTTAGAACGACCCCTCAAGAATCTATACTCCCAATGCTTAAAAGTCAAGAGCCTAATATAAAGCAGAATGTTGTACTCTGTATATCTGTTTGAGGGTTAAGCTTAGACTGCTTCTCAAGCTGTTTCAAGATATTTCAGAGCATAAATGGGGTGCTGTGAGGTATGTTATACCGCTGGACCCAAATAAAGGATTTAAATGAAATGGTGGAGTTCTACCTACTAGTGTATTAGCATGTTTTTCATAATGGACTGTAGTAAGCTAAAGCATTACATATATTGTCCCTTGTTGTCTAACTTTGTGATGTTTAACCCTATCCAGTCCTACTCATATGAGGATACTCAACCCATAATAAGGGTGTAGTGAGCGGCTAGTACTATGAATATGTATAAGTGTAGTCAACAAAATACAGCAAAATTATGAATTCCAATTTCTCAAAATGGTCATGAAGGCTACCAATCGCAAGCTTCTCCTGATAAGTCATTATATCACACTATATAAAAAGAACATTTTATCCTATGTATCCAAAGTTATCCTATGTGGACATATGAAAATAAAATATTTACATTTATACAGTTACATAACAAATATAAAAAAAAAGATCATGTAGAGCTCCTGCACTGTACTGTGAACTATCACTGATCTGTGAATGTGTACCACTTCTGTCACAGGGTACAAGAATAATTTAATTCCAAGATGGTGGGCCAGTGTGTGAAGATGCAGTGCTTTAATAACCAGCACTGTTATGTAACTTAAACTGTGAAAAAAAAACCTGAAAAAATGAATTCTTCTGTTTTCTTTTGTGTAAGGTAATCCATAGTGTAAGGTACAGATGTCAAAAAGCCAGCGACGTCACTAATCTGTTAAGGTGAACTTCTTCTGTCACAGTATGAAATAATATGCAAGTCCCAAGATGGTGGCACCCAGTATAAAAATGCAGAGTTTTACCAACTAGCTTCAATAATGAGTTCAAATAAGAGAGTGGCTTTAAAGAGAGCCGCATGTACAGGAGGAAAATCAGTAGCACAGTGAGTAGCAACCATGTTACTGTAGTTGTACCCAGTAGTTTAATGTCCCTTTAAGTAGTATAGTTGATGTCATATGTGCTGTTACTGACAATGGCATATATGATCTAATCAGCTGAAGGAAGAAGATGCATTAATTAATTATGATTTTCTTGGCAAACATATTTATATGACTTTTGTTCATGTGTTTGCATAAATTATTCATTTAGATTGTTTCTTCCAACCTGCAAGTCAATAAACTTGTTTTTAACAATGAAATATTCATTGATTAAGTGCTTTACACTTTACCAGTAAATATCTCTAAGTAAGGCTAGTGATCACTTTGCATTACGTGTTTAGATACATTTTATAGTTTGTCAGCTCCCTTATTATTGAAGGATTCCATCCCTGCCATTTTTTCCTAATCAGCTTTAAAACATTTTACTTCCCTTATGCCACTGCCCAGATATTTGTGTCTGTTTACAGAATACAAACCAAACACACACCAATATGGGAACAAATCTATTAACCTCACACCAACACACGCTCATGGTGTATAAACACCAAACCCACCCTGTATATTTTCATACAATATAAATCCCACAATCACACATCTATCTAAACCAAAGGGTGGTTCTAGGTCATTAAATATTGAATGCAAAATGTAACAACAAAGCTAAATCTGAAAAACAAAATTTATTCTTACCTGATAAATTTCTTTCTTTCTTGACACGGTGAGTCCACGGATCATCATAATTACTGTTGGGAATATCACTCCTGACCAGCAGGAGGAGGCAAAGAGCACCACAGCAAAGCTGTTAAATACCACTCCCTTACCCACAACCTCCAGTCATTCGACCAAAGGGAAAGGAGAAAGGAAGTAATATAAGGTGCAGAGGTGCCTGAGGGTTATGGAAAAATAAACTGTCTGAAAATACAGGGCGGGCCATGGACTCAGTGTCAAGAGAGAAATAAAATTTATCAGGAAAGCATAAATTTTGTTTTCTTTCTAATGACACAGTGAGCCCATGGATCATCATAATTACTGTTGGCAACCAATACCCAAGCCAGAGGACACGGATGATAAGGGAGGGACAAGACAGTAAACCTAAACAGAAGGCACCACTGCTTGAAGAACCTTTCTCCCAAAAGAAGCCTCAGCTGAAGCAAACGTATCAAATTTATAACATTTAGAAAAAGTGTGCAAAGATAACCAAGTGGCAGCCTTGCAAATCTGATCTACAGAAGCTCCATTTTTGAAGGCCCAAGAAGACTAAACAGCCCTCGTGGAATGAGCCGTGATTTTCTCAGGAGGCTGCTGACCAGCAGTCTCATATGCCAAGCGAATAACACTCCTCAACCAACAAGAAAGAGAAGTAGCCATAGCTTTCTGACTCTTACGCTTCCCTGAAATAACAAAGAGGAAGACTGGTGAAAATCCTTAGTCGCCTGCAAATAATATTTCAACACACGAACCACATCCAGGTTGTGCAACAAATGTTCCTTATGAGAAGAAGGATTAGGACACAAAGGAGGAACAACAATCTCTTGATTAATAGTCTTATCTGAAACAACCTCGGGAAGGAAACCTAGGGCAGTACGCAATACAACCTTATCAGAATGAAAAATAAGGAAAGTCGATTCAAACTGCAGTGCTTTAAGCTCCGAAACTCTTTGAGCCGAAGAGATAGCAACCAAAAACAAAACCTTCCAGGATAACAACTTAATATCCAAAGAATGCATAGGCTCAAACGGAGCCTGTTGAAGAACTTTAACAACCAAATTAAGACGCCATGGAGGAGTAGCAAACTTAAACATAGGCCGGATTCTAACCAGCGCCTGACAAAAAGACTGAACATCTGGCACATCCGCCAAACGCTTGTGCAACAAAACAGATATCGCAGAAATTTGACCCTTCAAGGTACTTGCAGATAAACCCTTATCCAGACCCTCCTGAAGAAAAGACAAAATCCTAGGAATCCTAACTCTACTCCATGAGTAGCCTCTGGATTCACACCAATACAGATATTTACACCATATCTTATAATAAATCTTTCTAGTCACAGGCTTACGAGCCTGAATCATAGTCTCAATAACCGACTCAGAAAAACCACGCTTAGACAATATCAAGCGTTCAATCTCCAAGCAGTCAGCTTCAGAGAAATGAGATTTTGATAAAGGAAGGGCCCCTGAAGTAGAAGGTCCTTTCTTAAAGACATCTCCACCATATCTGCATAAAAGATTCTGCAGGGCCACGCCGGCCGGTGCAATGAGAATCGCCAACGCCCTCTCTTGTCTGATCGAAGCAATGACCTGAGGAAGAAGAGCAAAAGGAGGAAACACGTATGCCAGACTGAACTTCCAAGGAACTGCTAGAGCATCTATCAGCTAGACATTCTGACGAGATGCCATGAGATCCAACTCCGGCTGCCCCTATCTGAGAATCAAGGAGGAAAACACCTCCGGATGAAAAGACTCCCAGCTCAGAAAGTCCGCTTCCCAACTGTCCTCCCCTGGAATGTGGATCGCAGACAGACAGCAGTTGTGAGTCTCTGCCCACTGAATAATCCTGACTACCTCTGTCATGGCCAAGGAACTCAGAGTTCCTCCCTGATGATTGATGTAAGCCACTTACATTATGTTGTCTGACTGAAACCTGATAAACTGGGCTGAAGCTAGCTGAGGCCAGGCCAGAAGAGCATTGAAGATTGCTCTCAGCTCTAAGATATCTACAGGAAGAATCGACTCATCCGGAGCCCATAGACCCTGAGTCTTTAGAGAACCCCAGACAGCTCCCCATCCCAGCAGACTGGCATCCGTGGTCACAATCACCCAGGAAGGTCTGCGAAAACAGGTTCCCTGAGAGAGAAGATCCTGAGACAACCACCACAAAAGGGAATGTCTTGTCGCCTGTTCTAGACCAATCCTTGGAGACAGATCCGTATAATCCCCGTTCCATTGATTGAGCATGCATAACTGCAAAGGTCGGAGATGGAACCGAGCAAACTGAATGATGTCCATGACTGAAACCATCAGACCAATCACCTCCATACACTAGGCCACTGAAGGCCGAGGAGAGGACTGAAGAGCAAGACACAATTTGAAAATCTTTGGATTTCTTGCTTCTGTCAGAAAAATCTTCACCTCTAGATTATCTATAATGGTTTCCAAGAATACCACCCTTGTAGCCAGAAGCAAGGAACTTTTTTCTAAATTCACCTTCCAACTGTGGGAGCGCAGAAAAGACAACAACAACTCTGTGTGGGAGCTTGCGTGTTTTCGAAAAGATGGCGCCTGAACTAGAATGTCGTCCAGATACAGCGCCACCGCAAAACCTTGTGATGGTCCCTGTAGATGGGAATATGCAGATACGCATCCTTCAGGTCTACTGTTGTCATGAATTGACCCTCTTGAACCAGAGGAAGAATGGACTGAATAGTTTCCATCTTGAAAGACAGAACTCTAAGAAACTTGTTTATACTCTTGAGATCTAGAATAGGTCTGAAAGTTCCCTCCTTTTTGGGTAACGATGAACAGATTGGAATAGAATCCCAGCCCCTGCTCCTGAACTGGAACAATCACTCCCATGTCGGAAAGATCCTGAACGCAATGTAAGAACGCCTCTCTTTATCTGGTCTACAGATAATCTTGAGAGAAGAAACCTGCCCCTGGGAGAAAAAGTCTTGAACTCTAGCCTGTATCCCTGGGACACAATATCTACCGCCTAGGGATCTGGAACATCCCGAACCCAAGCTTGAGCGAAAAATTAAAGTCTGCCCCCCACAAGATCCATTCCTGGATCGGGGGCAGACCCTTCATGCTAACTTTGAGTCAGCAACAGGCTTCTTAGATTGCTTCCCCTTGCTCCAGGACTGATTGGACTTCCAAGAGGGCTTGGACTGTTCCTGCTTGGAGGAGGAGGAGCAAGACTTACCAGAGAAGTTACGAAAGGAACGAAAATTACTCTGACAACCCTTCTGTTTATTTCTCTTATCCTGAGGGAGAGAATGCCCCTTCCCTCATGTAATATCAGAAATAATCTCAGTCAAACCCGGTCCAAACAAGGTCTTACCCTTGTAAGGAATGGATAAAAGCTTAGATTTAGAGGACACATCCGCAGACCAGGACTTCAACCATAAGGCCCTGCACCAAAACAGCAAAGCCAGAAATCTTTGCTCCTAACTTAACCTGTAAAGAAGCATCAGCAATAAAGGAATTGGCCAACTTCAAAGCCTTGATTCTATCCTGAATCTCCTCAAGAGGAGTATCCTGCTGAATAGAATCAGACAACGCATCTAAACCAATATGCAGCCACACTAGTAACGTTAGCAATACACACAGCAGGCTGCCATTGGAACCCCTGGTGAACATACATCCTTTTAAGCAAAGCTTCCAACTTCTTATCCATGGGATCCTTAAAAAAGCAACTATCCTCAATAGGAATGGTAGTTCTCTTGGCCAAGGTGGAAACAGCTCCCTCCACCTTGGGAACCGTCTTCCAAGATTCCTTAATAGAATCAGCGATTGGAAACATTTTCTTAAAAATTGGAGAAGGGGAGAAAGGAATCCAAGGCTTCTCCCACTCCCGTGCAATAATCTCTGAAACACAATCTGGAACAGGAAACACTTCCACCACGGAAGGAACGTCAAAAAACGTATAAAGCTTACTAGACTTCTTAGGAGTAACTATGACCATTGCGTCAGAGTCATCCAAGGTAACCAAAACCTCCTTAAGTAACAGACGGAGGTGCTCTAGCTTAAACCTGAGGGAAACAACTTCAGAATCAGAAGGAATTACACTGTCAGAATCTGAGACTTCACCCTCAGATGCTACCGAATTATCTTCCTCCTCAGACCTATGGGAAGAAATACTTGACATAACTGCACCTGAATCAGAAACCTTATGCTTCCTTTTGTGCTTCCCCTGCAACATAGGAAAAGCAGACAAAGCCTCAGATACCGCCAAGGATATATGAGAAGCCATGTAGCCATATAGCTTGAACAGGAGATCCCTGAACAACATGCACCATAGATAATGATGGCTCAGATTCAAAAAGCCTATCCCTGTAATGCATTGTTCTCTCAATACATGAGGAACAAAAAGGGATTGGTGGTTCCACATTTGCATCAAAACATAAAGAACAAGTCACAGCTTGCAGGGCCTCTTGGTCCATCTTTCCCCACAAAAAAGTAAACAAATAATAAAAATATTCTTATTCAGATATAAACACTTTTAAAAAAAAAAATAATACCCCCCCAAAAATCAAACGTTACTGTCTCTTTAAGAAATAAAGTAACGATAAACTACTGCAAAAAATGACAACTCCAAATCAACCAAGCACCTCTACACCTCAGCAAGCCTTGCTGAGGCGCTTATCTGGCCTCCTAGATACCGGAGGAGAAAATGAACACTCCTGACCGATAAAATGATCCGGACCCAACCTCCTCTCAGACACGCGAACGCTCACACAGACCACAACCACAGAGAAGAGCCTCACCCTTCCGATACCCGGAAGAACACAGAGTAAAAGTGCGCTATACAAAACCGTGATAAAAAAGCCCCGCCCATCATGGGCGTACCTACACAACCTCCCGGCCGGCATTAGACTCACTTAACTGAGAAACAGCCCCCGGGAGAACGTAGCTAACATAAAAATTGGAACCACCTCTGTACTTAAACAATGAACAGAATCCCAAAAAAATAAAAACAATCCTCTCACAGTGCCCCACTAACTGCCAAATAAAAAACCTGCACACAAGCAGGAATAAAGTCCCAAATAAATTAAACCAGTGCCAGACTTTCTGTCTCCATCAGAAAATAAAAACCATCACTTACCTCCATGATAGACTGCCCGGCAGCAAGGCAGCTCACAAGGTTTGAAAGGCATCTTCCCTCACATGGACATGTGGAACAGGAAAAAGACTGTAAAGGCTTACAAAAAAGGGCAGCAACAAACTACTTAGGAGGCACAGAGGGGATTATAACCCACAAGTTCCCAAATGCTTAAAAGCCACCACTGCTCTATTGAAGAGACTAAGGTGGACTACG